>NC_048231.1:32317017-32344381 GCF_002007445.2 Ailuropoda melanoleuca
AGCGTCTGCCGTCGGCTCAGGGCGTGATCCCGGCGTTATGGGATCGAGCCCCACATCAGGCTCCTCTGCTGTGAGCCTGCTTCTTCCTCTCCCACTCCCCCTGCTTGTGTTCCCTCTCTCGCTGGCTGTCTCTATCTCTGTCGAATAAATAATAAAATCTTTAAAAAAAAAATATTAACGACTAACAGATCATGTTCAAATACTGTCCAAAGCAAACAACTAAATCATTTATGTTATTTTTCTTTGCGCATCAGTCCCCAGTGAGACAATGAGCAAAGTAATGGTTATGGCGCCATTTGCGTTCCTGGTCATGAATTTGCTCAGGTGGGGTTTTGGCAAACATCCACTTAACCCCTCCTGAGAGCCATGCTCTGGCCTAGGTACTGGGCTAACAAGATGCTCAAGGCCTGGCCTCCACCTTGAAGAGAACCCCTGGCCCCAAGAAGCTCTTGGTTTAGAGGAAGAAATGCACATGTAAAAAGATGGTAGGACGTATGTGACTAGTCAGGAAGAGTACGCATTCCCAGGAAGGGTCTGTGTAAGGGAAGAGAAGGACCCTGTGAGTGATCTGGGACCATCAGGAGAGGATGGGTACCTTTCATCTAGGTCTTAAAAAGATAGGCAGGAGTCTACACATCCTCAGGGACTTCTGAGAGGGAATTCTGGTTGGTGGGGTGGGGTGAAGGTGCCTAGGAATTGGGAGGAGGGTCAAGGCTGTATATGTAGGGTGATTCCAAATCTAGAGGGAATTTACTTCTGGTATGATGGAGAGAAACTACTGACAAATCTGCTTAGTAACAACTAAAAAGCTAGACGCAATTGTCAAAAACAACCATTTCTTGCTCTAGTAATCTACCAAAGGCCTATGACAAAGAGAGAAGCAGTCATTCATGAAATGTACTAAACTTTGGGGAAGCACAGAGTAAGTCTGTGACATTTTCGTCTGGGCCTGCTTCCTCCCAACCCAGCTCTGCTGGTGGGCGGTCGAACCAGAGCAGAGCCAACTCATCTGATTTGGAGTCAAAGTGATGATCTCAGTGGCAACCAGTGTGTGCATGGGGGGGGTGGAATTGTAGGGGCAGTGGTTCTGCTAGTCTGCGGTTGGATTTGGGGCAATAAATAGGCCAGTGGCGTAGCAGGAGTTTAAACAGGGAGGCCCAGGAGGTGTGGCAGCTTGAGGTGGCCTGATGAGCCCTCTGCCTATCCCAGTGGAGGGGAAGCAGAGGACTGGAGCAGGTGCAAGCTACACACGCCTCCCTGGTCCATGGAGAAGCAAGACAGAAAGACGGAAAGACAAATCTGGGTAGTACTTGAGAACTGGCTGAGGTTTGAATGGGCTCATCAGCCTACATACAGATCTATCAGAGGCAAGTGGAAGCTTTATTGGCTCAAGGTGTTTGAACACAATTTCTGATCAATATGTGGCTGAACAATAAGCAACACAATCACAGGGGTGACCTCTGGGAGACAGGCTTATACATAAAATAAGGAAAAGAAAAACAAGAAACACCAGTGGCCAGAAGGTGCAGGGGAAGCATGTTTTATAGATTCAGTCTAGGCAAATTACTACATAAACACACAAAACCAACCCCCGCCCAGGAGGGAAGATTCAGAATCCAGATTTACTATAACATATTTTCTAAAATGTCCAGCACTCAGGAAAAAATCACAAGACATGCAAAGAAACCAGATAGTTTCTCACTCAAGAGAAAAGAAGTCAATAGAAACAGCCTGTGAGAATCCCCAGATGCTGAATTTAGCAGGCAAGGACTTCATAGCAGATAATAATAAGAAGAAGAAGAAGACAAAAAACCCAATTTAAAAATGGTCAAAGGACTCTAACCGACATACATGAATGGCCAATAAACACATGGAAATGCAAATTAAACCCACAATGACATAACATTACACGCCTGCTAGAAAGGTCGCAATAAACAAGACAGAAAATACCAAGTGTTGACAAGGACACAGAGCAACTGGAATACTCATTCACTGCGGGTTGGGATACACTGATACACACTGCGGCGTGGATGGACTCTGACAGCATTATAGTGAGAGAGAGAAGCCTCTCACAAAACTACATACCATTGGAGTCTATTTCTGGGAGAAGTCAAGCAAAGGTCAATTTTTAGAGAGAGAAGGCCGATTGGCAATTGCCTGGGGTTGAGAGAAGGTGCTAGAACAGACTGAAAATGGGCTCGAGGACAGGTTTTGGTGTTGGAGTGTTCTAAAACCGGGTTGACGTGAGGCTGAATTTATTAAAACCATGGAATTATACACGGACAATGGGTGGATTTTATGGCATGCAAATTATTAGCTCAATAAAACTGTTAAAACGCTGTTTAAAAAAAAAAATGAACAGCGGTAGCAAGCTTTGTTGGAAAGATGGTGGGCCTGGGGTCACGTGGACCTGGAGGTGAGCACCAGTGCCCCTGCTGGCGTCTATGGGGGCCACCTGGAGCAAGTCATTCGTCTCCCAGAGCCTTAGCGTCCTCCCCTGTAATGGAGAAGATAGTACCTGTTTTGCAGATTGTTCTGAGAGCTCAATGACATAATGCATGCACACAGTAGGCACCTCATTCATGACGCCCTCCCGGCTGACGTCTGAAGTTCTATGGGGTTCTGAGTCCCCTAGTGGCCAACCTGATTGGAGAATCCGTGATGCCTGGTGATCTCTTGCCCTTGTGCACTAGAATCTCCCGGCTCCTCATGCCCCAATTTCCAGAACTGGGTCTCTGCTTTGAGTCCCATCTTCTTGTTTGGCTGCTCATTGACCGGGGCAGCTTGGGCCTGGCCTCCACTCTGGTCTCCCTCTGTTTCCCTTTTTCTGCATTGTCTCCTCCCTTGTCCTGGCCTCCCGTGGACCCTCGCGTCTCAGCTACTTGCCTCATGGCTTATGTCATCTGCCTTCTTGCTGGCCCCCTGTTTGCAGGACAGGCACCTCCCACCCCTTCTCCATTCTGGGATCTAACAGGCCACTTCTCCAATCCCAAAGCTTTCAGTGGCCCCTTTCTAACAGGGCCCTCCTGATGTGCCTCTGAAGACCTGCCATCTTCACATCTTACCGCTCACTCCTTGCGCCTCTGCTCTCCAGCCAGACAGCATCATAGCTGACCAGCAAATGAGCCCGATAAGGAAAAACAAGGCTTTGCTGTTCCCCCTGCCTGTGACTCCACTTCTCCTCCTTGTCAGGCTAACACAGCTCCTGCCCATTCTCCAGGATTCAGCTCAGATCTCTCCTTGAGAAAGCCTTTCCTGACAGCCACCTCTCTCTCCTTCCATCTCGGCAGATTTAGGCTCTATGGGCTCCCCTAATACTGTGTTCTCGCTTCTCTCTTATTATGCTGCCTTGCAAAATACATCAGTTCCCTTCCCCATGATCTGTGAAATCTTTGCTGGGGAAATCTGTACATTATATGATTGCCTCCTTTGTCCGGGCCCATAATACATGTACAGATGTTCAGTAAATGAGCAGATGAGCCCATTATATTCCCCTGAGGGACTCTCTCTTCTCACGGAGAAGCCCTCATTTCCTTTCTGTATAAGGTGGGTCACTGGGGGCACTTCTTCTTTGCTTGGGGAGCAGGGCTTGAGCTAGAGGGGGAGAAGATGCAGCTTCCAGTCCTGCCTAAATCGTTCTGTAGTGTTACGCGGCCAACAGTGGTTGT
This sequence comes from Ailuropoda melanoleuca, assembly GCF_002007445.2. NCBI lineage: Eukaryota > Metazoa > Chordata > Mammalia > Carnivora > Ursidae > Ailuropoda > Ailuropoda melanoleuca. The sequence goes on from NC_048231.1 coordinate 32,320,686, forward strand.
CCCTGGGCTCTGTGTCGCACCCCCAATCTGCAGTATCTCACTTAACCCTCTCACAACCATCGCGCCAGGCTGGTACTATTATTACTGACCCCATTTTAGAGGTGTGGCTCCAAGCTCAGAGAGGTTCAGTAACTTATCCACAGTCATGCAGCTAGTGGGGAGCAGAACTGGGACTCACACCCACGTCCACCTGACACCACAGCCGTGCTCCTAACCCAGAGCTCCCTGACCAGAGATCTCCTCTCTTTGGGAGTAGACTCTGGACTAAATGGGCAGTGGACAAACTTTTATAGGTAAGGGCCTTTAAAACTTCTTTAAATGCTGCCTCTTGACTTTAGAAGCGTGTTATGCTCTATGGTAATGACACTAGTCACCAAGAATCACAGCTCAGCATCCTATTTTATATGTCTTGGCACTGGGAGATTTTACTTTTTGACATTCATGAATAAACAGGCACTGTGCTGTGTCATTTTATTTTATTTTATTTTAAATATTTTATTTATTTATTTGACAGAGAGAAAGACAGCCAGCGAGAGAGGGAACACAAGCAGGGGGAGTGGGAGAGGATGAAGCAGGCTCCTAGCAGAGCAGGGAGCCCGATGCAGGGCTCCATCCTAGGACCCTGGGATCACGCCCTGAGCCAAAGGCAGATGCTTAATGACTGAGCCACCCAGGTGCCCCTGTGCTGTGTCATTTTAAAGCTGGGCCTCTGAACATATTTTGCATGGGATCAGGTGGGCTGATGGGTGGGGAGTGTATTAGTACCAGAGATCAGACTCACCCCAGGGAACAAAAATGGGGCCTCCATTCGTGGATGGTTCTGAGATCCCAGTGGGACAGAGGATGTTGGCCGCACAGTGTGAGAGATGCTTCAGGGGGCAGGGTGGCTGGAGGGGAACGTTTTGAATGAATGCCCATGTTTTCTTCCCAGCTCTTAGCTGCGAAATGAGCTAGAAAGGAACACCTCTTTTTGGAAAGGTTTCCAATATGAATAACAAGAAACACAATGGCTTTATGGTTAGCATTTACCGGGCACCAACAATTTGCCAGGCATTGTCCTGAGCCTTTTTCTGTGTGTTTACTTCCAGGACAATCCATGACGCAGGAGCTGTGAGTTTCCCCCCCCCCACCCCAGGAGGAGAGAGCAGCACAAATCGTTTCCCTAAGGCACTGAAGGTCACATGGTTAGGCGATGGTGGAGCTGGGCTTCCTTACCGGGAAACTTACTGAAATCCTCTTTCCTGAGCTGTCCCTTGTACCCTCTGTCTCCGAGCTGTGTAACCATCCTGCATGTGATGTCCCCGATGCCACAGCCCCCTGGAGCAGCCTCTGCCTGCCTTGGCACAGGGGTGGCCACCATTCCCCCGGGGAGACAATGACACCAGTTGGGGTGACAGCACTGCCCTCGGGGGACTTTTTCAGTGCTGGAGACCAAGTGAGTACTTTTGACCACATCAATAGCTTCAGTTGCCAGTCCTGAAATTTGGTGAAGGGCTGTGTTGAAGTGTCACACTGGCAATATCTCCCCCTTCTCCTCTCTGGATTGTAAACACCGCGAAGCAGGTGGCCCTTGTAGCCCCAGCCTCAGCTCAGTGCACCTGAATGGTCGCACACAGATTCATTGGCAGGTGACTGGGCAGGTGGAGAAGCAATGCCCGCCTGGAAAACTGGGATGCCGGGGTGTGGGGGGGTGGGTTGGGAGGGAAGGGTGTTGTTGGGTGGTCTGTCAACGTATTGTCTCTGGAGCGCTTTCAAATACTCCAGCACAGACATGAAGGAGGTGATGATTACTTCTATTGATATTCCAGGGGCAGTGAGTTAATAACCTGATCGATCAGCAATACGCATGGCGGGAGAAGGGGGGTTCGTTACTCAGTATTTGAAAGACTCTAATCAGAAACCCGTACTCCAGAGGGGGCCACTACCAGCTCTGGCTAACTCAAATCGACACTAGGTTGATCTAAACACTAGATTAAGAATCAACACGAATAAGCCTGACAGATGATTCTTTAAAAAGTGATTTTCCACCAGTGAAATGACCAGTATGTTAGACGTATGGGTTGGCTAGAAACCTTGTACGGGTGCCTCTGTCCTCAGGATTCTGAGCCTGTTTTTTTTTTGTTTGTTTGTTTCATTAGATGCTTTTAGGGGGTTTTGTCACCTGGCTCTGATGAGAAAGTTCTCTGAATCTGCCTATAGAATATGGTCATTTCTGCCCTGAGGGAAACCTTGATGCAATTCTGTAAAAATCATTCCTGGATATTCTGAAGCTCCTGATTTGGTGTCTTTAAATCACGGGTCAGACTAAAGCCTGAAGCATTTGCCATCTCCCGGATGGCTGTGTTTCCACCGGCATGGAAAAATCCTATCACAAACCTCCCAACTGTGACCTCAACATCGTGTCCCGTCTCTGGCTTAAGGGGGTGTTGTCCCCACCTAACCCACCCCGACAGTAAGAAAGGCTCTCGTCTGTGCTTTCCTCCTCTCCTGTCCCCTGGTGCTGCCCCGTGAGGCTCTGTACAGCGGACATGCCTTCTCTTCTTGGGACTCGGAGGTCACACCATTCTTTTAAAGGCGGTTGTCTCTGTGTCTCCATCTGACCATATCTGATTAAAACAATTCCTGCATGTTTCAAAACAAAAGCAAGGGATAGGCATCTGAAAAAACCAGAGGGTGCGAGCTCACCGAGCTGGGAAATCTGTTTTAGGACTGTTCTTGCGTCTTCTTGATAATACAAGTCTGAACAGGCTCTGGCTTTCACTGCCATGGGCCACCTGCGGGTGAGGCTGGTGGGGGAAGAAGGCTGGCAGCCCCCATCTACCCCTGACTAGTGGGGGCTCCCGATGGCCACAGGAGTAGTAGTCCTGCACAGCAGAAGTACCTTTCCCCAGTCCCTCACTCCTGCCACTTCTGCATGCCACTGTAGGGCACCCATGCTCTGTGGGCATGGAGCCGGGTCCTACCCATCGCCAGCTCTGCGTGTGCTTTCCCGGCTTGCCCACGGGCAGGGCACCGTGCATATGGCAAGCTTGTGAAAGTCTGTGTTGGAGCCCCTCTGTCTGGGCTTTGGGCCAGGTTCTGATTCTGCCCAGGGAGCCCCTGTGGCCTGGGTTAGTTACTTCTGCTTTCTGTTCTCCTGCTTGTAAAGAAGGCGGGGGCATGGGGTCAGGGGGTCCCCTGAAGCTCCTCTTCTGCTATCCAGCGTAAACCCCTTCGGCTTTGGCTCTTCCTGTGTAAAAGGGCTCAGAAAAGCCAGCTCAAAGGGCCTAGCATGTTGAGGTGGTGTGGGGCACCAGGGCTCCCCAAAAAGGAATGTCTGGATTGGATGGGTGTGGGGTCTCCAGTAGAGGCTTGGTGATGAATGAGCAAGTAGAAGGAAAGCAGGGAGGGCTGGTGGGGTTGTCTTTGCCTGGTCCTGCCATGGCTCACTGCACCACGTGTTGGCTTTCGGGATTCAGGGTCGGGGAGCCGGACTGTGGTCACCAGGAGCCAGCAGGGAGGAGCCTGGGTACCCAGGGGTCTGTGTGTGCATGTGTGACAGCATCCGAGCCAGGAAGACAGCCAGCCCTGATGAAGCCTGGCTAGAGAGCCATGGCCCCCACTCAGAGAGGTGGTCACCACCCAGACACTAGCCCTTCGTCTTCCTGCCTGAGACACCCGGGTTTGTGGAGCACCCCCCCACCAAACCCGCCAACAATGCTGACCTCCTTGGACTTCTCAGGCCTCGGTTCTACCATGCCAACCCCAGAGACCTCTCTCTGTCCTGGCGTGCCTGATCATTGCCAACCCAGGCTCTGTGCTCACAGAAGCCCCTCCTTTGTCCCACTCCCCTCTCACAAGCAGCCTATTCTATGTCCTCACAGCCTTCATCGTTGATTTACTTATTGGTTTGGTTGTGTCATTACAGTGGGGGGTCCGTCACCCCCATCTAGGCCCAGGAGGCCAGGGACCTTGTCTGTCTGACTCACTCCCAGCACACAGGAGCTGCTCAGGGAGTTTTTGTTGAAATGGGTGAATGAGGAGTACCTGGGTGGCTCAGTCGGTTAAGCATCTGTCTTCCTTTGGCTCAGGTCATGGTCCCAGGGTCCTGGGATTGAGCTCTGCATCTGGCTCCTTGCTTGGTGGGTACCCTGCTTCTCCCTCTCCCTCTGCTGACCCACTGTTTTTTTTTTTTCTCTCTCTCTCACTCTCTGTCAAATAAATAAATAAATAAAGTCTAGATGAAGAGAAGAGGAGAGGAGAGGAGAGAAGAGAAGAGAAGAGAGAGAAGAGAAGAGAAGAGAAGAGAAGAGAAGAGAAAGAAAAAGAAAAGAAAAGAAAAGAAAAGAAAAGAAAAGAAAAGAAAAGAAAAGAAAAAAGAAAAAAAAGAAAAAAGAAAAAAGAATGACTGAATTCACGCAGCCCCTGAAATGTCACATCATGACAACCCGGTCACTGGGAGTTAGCCCATAACCATGATCAGATTTGGACCCTGAAGGCGTGTGGGAGCGTTGTTCGTGGCCGAGCCCTCATTTTAGGTTTATTGACTTTTTTCCTGTAACTCTGCGATACAGGTGACCGCCCTGCAGATTACCGTTCCCAGGGGCTTTGAGGAATGGGAACATGCCCACCAGAAACGTCCATGGAGCTAGTTACCCAGGAGGATTTGTAGACGCCAGCAGCGACTGGGGGGGGGGGTAGGGGCGGAACAAGCTTTGTGATCGGGGTGTGTGACCCGGATCTCTGCTGACTTCTACCGGCTGAGCCCTTGCAGGGCCATCCCAGCAGCAAACGCAGCTCCGCTGGGGTCAGGGGACCCTCTGAGCAGGAGGAGATAGCCCTCAAGTCACACCGGGACCGTCACCCCATGGTTCATTTCCTGGGCGTTTTCAGTGTGGACTCCGTCAGCAGGAGCTTCCCACCTAGAATTTCGTGGGATTTTCAACCTTCCCAAGGAAGAGAACAGCCTCTGTGGCTCTGTTGGTCAGCAGCAGCAGGAAGGGCCGATCGAAGCGGACGACGGTGTGAGAGGGGCCGTCCTTCGAGCGGACCAGGAGCTTGGTGGCGGTGGCCGCTGCAGCCTGGGTGCCCTCCTCGCTGACATCCAGCACAGCCTTGTGGGCCACCTGCCAAGGGAAAAACAGACGTCAGTGGTCCCCATGGAGGCACCTGTACTTCCCTGAGCTGTGGGGTTCTGCCTGGGGCTGGTGATGCCCCCCTCTGGGGGGCCCCCAGCTCGCTGCTTCCGACGCTGGGCATGAGGTCACAGCTGCAGCTGATACTGGTCAACTGGGCCCCTGTGCGTGGAGCTGAGTGGTTACACACGTGCACCGGGAAGCCAAGGGTCGAGTCCCAGTTCTGCCACGTTATGTTCACAACAGTTACTCAGGGGCCGCTGGCTTCGCTTTCCAAAGCTCTGAAAGGGTCATCGTCATGGCGTAATTCCCACAAGGTCATGGGGTGAATTAAAGGAGATCACGCCAAGTACGGGTACCAGAGTATTGGCACACTGCTGCCCAGGAGACACAGGGCGCTGTTACTATGAACTGGATCCCTTCGGGGTCTTCTAGGGAAGAGACTTCACCAGGGCTCATGTTCTCCCAAGCTTCAGAGGGCCTGAGAACTCCCAACAATTATAGTCGTTATTGTTCATATGTGCACAGAAACACATTCTGGGAAAGGGACTGTTACGCTCAGCGTATTTTATTGGACCCCTGTATTCTTTCCTTGGACACCAGTGACAAAAGCACCCTTCAGTGACCCAGGACCACTTCTGACCATTCTAATCTATTATCAAAATACATTTTTTTCGTCAGGGATCAGAAATCCCTATGCAGACAAGCACCAAACCTCTCGTAGGAGCAGGGAGCACACAGGGCACCCGGAGTGTTCCCTCTCACTAAAAAGGGTGCTCACGCCCTCAGCTATGGCTAATGGATGCTACATAGGGGTTTGGACTCACGGTTGCCGTGTGGGAATAGGACTAGGTGATTTCTTTCAAGACAATCAGAAATCTATACTTTGAAGTACGATAGCTTACATGTTAGAAATCGGCTCTCTCTTTTTCTTTTTAACACTGCAGGCCAAACATAGCACATCCATAGGATACCAATGACCCATGGGCAGCCAATTTGGCTTCAGTGTGAGGCCCGAGGCTTCAGGGAGGGGAGGTCAAATGCCAGGCGGGCACCTGTTCGTCTGTGGCAAGTTTCGAGGTAGAAATGTTGCCTTCCCGGGAGGGGCCTGATTTTCAAGGAATTATAGTTGGATCTTAGGAACACTTGTTGGAAGAGGGATAAAAGTTGCCTGTGTATCAGTAGGATGATGGCCATAAAGCCACAGGCCTGGCAGCCTGGAAACCCAGCCCTACTTCTGCCGTAGAGAAGTCACTTTGCCTCTCAGGGTCTATGTTTCCTTATCAATGAGATGTGAGGCCTCGATCAGCCGGTTGCTGTAGGCCCTTCCAGCTCGGGCAAATGTTCTCATGGACCAACTCACTTTAGAAAGCTGCAGGAAGTCTCTCTTCGTGATTCCAGAAAAATCAGCATTTTTATCAAAGGCATCCCGGATGCCCATCTTCGGGAGGATGGTTTCCAGGTCATAGGAGGCAGAAATGGAGAATTTTGGAACGAACACCCCTAGCCACCTGTGGAGACGGGGAAAAGGACAACATGAGGTCGCAAGCCCCTTGGTCTCTAGCTCCGCTTCTGGGTGGCATTTTGGGAGACTCTGTTCTTCTAGCTATTTCTGGTTACTGCTGGAGTAGTCGGCACATCCCAGACAACCAAAGTAAGCCCCCTGGAGGAGCAAGCCTGGCCCGTAGATGAGTAAGAAGGAAGGGGGCCCCTTCATAAAGTAAGGAACAGAGCATAGACGGGGGCCCAGCAGAGGAGCCCATAGCGGCGACCCATGGGGGGCACCAGGCAGTGGTGGAAGTGTGTCTGCCATCTCCCCAGCCCTTTCTGAGGCAAACCCTGCTAAGTGCTGAGAGCAGCCGAGTCCAGTAGAAGTTTCTGCAAGGCTGGAAGTATTCTGTTTGTGCCGACCAGTAGGTTAGCCACTGGCCGCACGAGGTTATCGGGCATTTTAAATATGGCTAGTGCCAATGAGGAAAAAAAATTGTAGTTTAACCTAATTTTAGTTCACTTAAATTTCCATAACTACATGGGGCCAGTAGTTGGACAGCACAGCCCTGGAGTTCAGCATCATTTTTTTCCTTCCTCTGCAAAGGTTTCCCTGAACCAAGAGTGAACAGCCCGCATTTATTGAGCATTTACTGTGTGTCAGGCACCGTCCCAGGCACACCCATGAGCTTCATTTCCATTTTAAAGATGGTAAGACTTAGTTTTAGTGCTTTGCCTGAGGTCACATACTCGGTAAGTCACAGAAAGGAAAGCACAGAAATGGATGGACATTGATGTCTCCAGCGATGGGCATCCAGCACAAGGGACAGCTCTCTCTTCCCTGTTATCGTCCCCTGCGCTGACCCGGCCATCTCCTCCCTGCTCTGTCTGCGGCCCCTCACACACTACCCCCTGCCCCAGCCTCTGTGCTGCCGCCTCTGCCCAGCCATGGTTGCAGTCAGAGAGGAAACCTCTGGAGCATTCTACAGTGTTCCTTGACTCCCAGCTATGCTTCTTGGCCAGCGCTGTTTCCTTTACGGAAAGTGCCCTTCCCAAGTCTCCGTGCCCTATATGTACCATCACGTCCTACCTATGCTCCTGACTCAAATGACTTCAAGCCTTCCGTGGACCCCAACTGAAAGCGATCTCTCTTTGCTCAGAAGCTCCTCGGCACACTGTCTGCCTTCCCCCAGGACACTGATCTTTGTCTTCCTGAATTACAGTTATCCCTGATCTTGTCTTTGGTCTCCTCCTGGCTGTGGGCACCTGGGAATGGTGCCAACAAAACCAAGAAAATATTGCTAAGACACTGTCCATAAGACTTTCACCTTCCTTTTAATCTTACGGTTAACATCCTTTTGATAGTCTCCATAATAGTTACAGAACTAATAATAATCGTACTAGTAGCTAACATTATCGAACGCATACACTCTTCCTGGCACTGTTCGAAGCACTTTAAAAATAGTAACTTGTTTTATCTTTTCAACAACTTCTGGGTTGAGTGATAGAATGTATTATCCTCATTTGCTACGTAAGCATTAGTGCTTTTCTTGCTTGTTTATTTTGATGGACTCATTCCATGGAATTTAATATCGGATTGGCTGGTAAAGTGAGTTCTGCTCGCATGGAATCGCTAGGATGACATCATAGTTTGTGGGAACAGGGCCTTGGGCAATTCGCCGCCCTTCTTAGAGCCCCTACTTCCTTATCTGTGGGTGGGGGTGATGGTGCTCTTCATCTGCCAGGTGATGGTGAAGTTCAAGTGAGACCACAGCCCCAAGTTCACTATCCAGGGGCAGCTGGTGCTCAGCTGGCATTCCACAAGCTGCTATCGTGGTCTTTCCCCCCGTCCTTGGAGGTACCCCACCACCCGCCTCAGGCCCCAGGAGACTGACACAGATTCCCACCTCTTCTGCAGTAAGCGGCTCCATTTCCTCAGTGTCCTGGCTGACAAGGCCTGTTCCAGCTGCCTCATCTTGCCCTGGCCAGGGAGGACAAAGAAGGCCGCGGTGTCTCCGCCGTAGTCCATCCGTAGCACCGAGCAGTTCAGCTCTGGATCCACTGCAAAAGCAAACTCTTCCACCTGGTGCATCATTGGGACCTTCACAGCAGTCCTCTCGCCCACCAGGAACGGGGAGCTCTTCCTCGTATATCCAGCGTGAAAGGGCTTCTCCCACTTGGCTAGCATGAGGAGAGAAGAGAGGTCTTTTTGTCTAAGTATAGTTAGTGAGGTGAAGACAGCAGAAATGATGAAGCAAGGATCTCTGAAAACTCTCTCTTCCATAAAACCCATGAGAAAACTGCCCACAATGGTCAGAATTAACTTCCTGAGGACTCTAGAAATTAACCAAACTCTTTCAGCAAATTAGGGAACAGTTTATTCAAGGGAAGCAGTTAAATCTTGGTAAGAAAGTGAGCTTTGTGGTATTTTAACTTGCCCTAGTTCCATTCCTCTTGTCCTAGCTCTTCAATAATAGTTTGAAAAATAATAGCCTGCATTTGCAGTGAAATCCAGCAGGCTGGCAGCCACTGAAGGGGAAAAAAATAGGGCTGGAACCCTTTCAAAGGCTCATACCCAAAGAACCGTTATTTGACCCATCTTGTACTTCCCTGGAAGGCATCACTTGCAAAATTGTCTGTATTTGATCTGATTTGGAGTTCAACTGATGCATAAAGCCTATTCGTTGGAGGAAATTGGTGAAAAACAGTCACAGGTGGTGATAAATTTTGCAGCTGCTGGAGGTAGTAGGTAACATTTGGGGCAAACAACAGATTAATCAAAAAGGTTAACAGGATGGGCTGGGGATGGGGGTGCCATCTGCAAATATGACAGAGTAAGGACCTCTGTATATTTCCTCTTCCATTAGGACAATGAGAAAAACTGGCAAAGATATTCAGAATCAACTTGTTTGGAACTCTGGAAATTAACCAAAGTCTTGCAACAACCTGGGGAGAGTTAATTCAAGAAATATGGCTGAATCTCAACAAGAGCAGTCAACTTCATGGTTATTTTAACTTGTGCCAGTCCCACCCTCTCCTCTCCAGCTCAGCAGTAGCCTTGACAAATAGCAGCCTGATTTCCCAATCTCACTGGGAGAAGAACTTGCAAAGACTCATTTTCAAACAATTATTATTACTTGACCTCTCGGGTAGTTATCTGGATGACCCCATTTATAGGATTGATTGGTGCTCACTCAGTGCTTAAAGCCTTCTTCCCAGGGGGTCGGAAGTTTTTGTTAGACACAATTACAGGCAAGTGTTTTAGCTTCATGGTTGTCTGGGTAAGGATAACAAATGGGACAAACCACAGAGTGATCAAAAATTCTTAAAGGAGAAGCTGAGGAATAAGATGTCCGTAGGAGCTTTGGAAAGTTCCATTATATCCATTATATCTATTTAGAGGCTGTGTGCATGTATACAGCTGTATGCATATTTGAGAAAAAAATATAAGAAGGCTGTTAAGTTCCTGCTACAGCTGACCTTGAGGGTCTGCATAAACAGAAAGTGAAGACTGAGTCAGAGTTATAAACTGCTGAGTGTTGATGGCACACTCCAGCAGGCAAACAAAAGCCCTCATCAAAGACTCAGAGATTTATTTGTTCTAGCACCTACAGAATCTCTGCCCAATCATAGCTAACCATGTAACCAACCAAGAAGACACATCAGTGGCCACACATCACGAAGTATAGACTTTAAATAATTAATTCAGAAAAATCACTAAACAAAAAACGGCTATTGCAACAAGCAAAAACAACCAATCCTTGGAAGGGGGAGAATCTGATTTTCAGAGTTGTTGCATTACATAATTTTAAAAATCCAGTTTTTACAAAAAAAGAAATATGAGACATAAAAAGAAAGTATGGACCAAACAATCTACTAATATCAAAAATAAGAGAAGGAACAGTGCCATAGATCTTATGGACATTAAAAATAAAATAAAGGAATACTACGAACAACTCTATGGCCACAAATTTGATAACCTAGATGAGATAGTCCAATTTGCCAAAACCTAAATAAGAAGAAATAGACAATACGAATAGGCCTATATCTATCAAAGAAATTGACAATAATTAATAACCTTCCAGAATAGGAAATGCCAGGTCCAGAAGGATTCACTGGTGAATTCTACCAAACATTTAGGGAAGAAATTATACCAATTCTTTACAATGTCTTTCAGAGGATAGAAGCAGAGAAAATACTTCCTAACTTACTCTATGAAGCCAGCATTACTTTAATACCAAAATCAGACAAAGGTATTGCAAAAAAGGAAAACTACAGACCAATATCTGTTATGAGCATAGATGCAAAAATGCTCCATAAAATATTAGCAATCAATTTGATAATGTATAAAAATAATTATACACCACAACCAAATGGGGTTTATCCCAGGTTTGTAAGGCTGGTCCAACATTTGATAATAAATTAATGTAATCCATCATTAAGAAGCTAAGCAAGAAAAATTAATCATATCAATAGATGAAGCAAAAGCATTTTTCAAAATCTAACACCCATTCATAACAAAAATTCTCAGTTAACTAGGAATAAAGGTGAACTTTCTCAATTTAATTAAAAATATCTACAAAATCCTATAGCTAACCTTATACTTAATGGTGAGAAACACAAAGCTTTTCAAGGTATAAGGTCAGGTATAATACAAAGATGTCCCCTCTTGCCACTCCTTTTCAGTATTTTACTGAAAGTTCAAACTAATGCAATAAGACAAGAAAAAGAAATTAAAAGTATACAGATTGGGAAGGAAGAAATAAAACCGTCTTCGTTCACAGATAACATGTTCGTCTATGTAGAAAATTCAGGAGTCAACAAACAAAAGAACTCCTGGAACTAATAGGTGATTATAGCAAGGTTGCAGGATACAAAGTTAATACTGAAAGTCAATTGCTTTTCCATCTGCCATCAGTGAACAAGTGGAATTTGCAATTAAAAACACAATACCATTTACATTTGCATCTCCGAAAATACTTAGGTATAAATCTAGCAAAATACGTATCAGATCTATATGAAGAAAATTATAAAACTCTGAGAAATGAAATCAAAGAACTAAATGAATGGAAAGATATTCCATGTTCATGAACAGAAAGACTCAATATTGTTACGATGTCAGTTCTTCCCAACTTGATCTATAGACTCAATGCAATCCCAATCAAAATCCTAGCAAATTGTATTATAGATATTAACAAACTAATACTAACGTTTATATTAAAAAACAAAAGACCCAGAATAGGCAACACAGGATCAAAGGAGAAGAACAAAGTTGGAGGACTGACATTAACCAACTTCAAGATTTACTATAAAGCTACGGTACTCAAGACAGTGTGGTATTGGTGAAGAATAGACAAATAGATCAATGGAACAAAAAGAGAGCTTACAAATAGACCCACGTAAATACAGTCAACTGATCTTTGACAAAGGAGTGGAGCAAGAATAGTCTTTTCGACAAATGGTGTTGGGACAACTGGCATTCATATGCAAAGAAAAAAAAGGATCTAGACACACACTTTACATCTTTCACTAAAATTAACTCAAAATGGATCACAGGGGGCGCCTGGGTGGCACAGCGGTTAAGCGTCTGCCTTCGACTCAGGGCATGATCCCGGCATTATGGGATCGAGCCCCACATCAGGCTTCTCCACTAGGAGCCTGCTTCTTCCTCTCCCACTCCCCCTGCTTGTGCTCCCTCTCTCGCTGGCTGTCTCTATCTCTGTCAAATAAATAAATAAAATCTTTAAAAAAAAAATGGATCACAGACCTGAAAGTAAAACACAAAACTATAAAATACCTTGAAGATAATATAGGAGAAAAACTAGATGACTTTGGGTATGACAATAGTTTTTAGACATAATACCAAAGGCATGATCCATGAAAGAAACCATTGATAAGCCGAACTTCATTAACCTGAAGTTAAATCTTCTGCTCCATGAAAGACGATGTCAAGAAAATGAAAAGCCAAGTGACCAACTAGGAGAAAATATTTGTAAAAGATGCACCTGATAAGACTGTTACCCAAAATATACAAAGAACCCTTAAAACTAAGATAAGAAAACAAATAACTGGATTAAAAAAAGTGGTCCAAAAACCTTGACAGATACATCACCGAAGAAGATATGCAGATGACAGATACACATGAAAAGATGTTCCATATCATATGTCATCGGGGAAATGCAAATTAAAACAACCAGAACACACCCATTCAAATGGCCCAAGTCTGGAATGCTGACAGCACCAAAGGCTGGCAAGGATGTGGAGCAACGGGAACTCACACACGGCTGGTGGGAATGAGAAACAGTAGAGCCCCTTTGGAGTATAGTCTGGTGGTTTCTTTCCAAACCAAACACACTCTTGCCATACAGTCCTGCAAACATGCTCCTTGGTATGAGGAACTGAAAACTATGTCCACGCAAAACCCTGCACATATTATATGATTCTATTTATAGAAAATGTCCAGAATAGGCAAATCTATAGAGACAGAAAGTAGATTACTTGTCTCTGCGGGAAGAGCAGAAATGAAGCGAGTGCTCATGGGCCGGGAGTCTCTTTTTGAAGTGATGAAAATGTTCTGGAATTACATAGAGGAGGTATTTGCACAACTTGTGGATGTCCCAAAACCCAAACCCACTGAATTGTGCAATTTAACTTGGTGGATTTTGTGGTGTGTGAATTATATTTCAATTAAAAAATAAGGTTCAATTTAATGGAGCAACACATATAAAACACAGGAGACTTAGAAGGGGCTCACGGCATACTAATAATTCTTTTTCCTTCCCCCCTCCTTCTTGCAGAATGGGTGGATATATGGGTGGGAAGGTGAATGAATGGGTGGATAGAGGGAAAGATAAACGGGGGAGGGATGAATGGCAGGAGGGAGAAAGGAAGGGAAGGAGAGAGATGGGAAGTAGGGAGGGATGATACAGTAGCGTCCATGACAATTCTGCTGAAGTTGGCTCTATCATCATCCATCTGGGTAGCACAGAGACTTCCACACAGCAGGCACTCAATACACAATAGGTCTTTTAAAGCACCATGCCCAGGATCATGGAGCAAGTAAGGGGCAGAGGTAGAATTCAGACCCAGGGCTGTCTGACCTCAAAGCCCGGGTCCAGTCTGCTACAGCACGGTGTCTTTGTAAACTGCGAAGCTCTAGCCAGATGCCCAGGGGATGTGAATGGCAGCCATACTGGCCTGTCTGCACTTCCACGTCTCTAGAGTGCTCTGGCCTTTGGATTTGCCTCTGAGGCTGGGTTATCAGAGAACTCTGTGTCCCTCCTTGAAGCCTTCGGGAGGCACCAGCATAGCTGCTGGTAGCAAGACGTGAGGTCCTTACTTAGAAGTGAATTTCCAGAAGGTTTTCTCCGTGGTTGCCCACTGAGCCCCGTGTCAGCCCCTCAGGACACATAACCAGGCTATCCAGAGCTGAATGAGCCCCCATTGTGATCGATCCACTGAAGCTAGGAGAGGAAACAGGAGGTCGCAGCCAGCTTGTTACACAGCTGTCCAAATTCACACTTTCTGTTACCTGACTGTGCTGTCTAGGATTCGTTTAGCGTGCTTATTCAACTGGGGGGGGGGGGGAAGAAACAACATTAAAATCAAAATCAACCTCTCAGAGCCTTACCTTTAAAGAAAATGTGGTTCACCAGGACCATGACTGTCAGAGGTTCAAGGCCTTGGATTAAGTCTACAACCTTCCCTTCGGTCTCCTTCTCCACATAGCTGTTGATCTTCTCCCGGGCAGTGGAGGTGCTCGAGAAATCTGTAGAAAAGACTTTCGACTCATACAGCCTCTTGACATTGTCCAAGAAATTTGTCTGCAGCCACAGCTCCTTTTTGATGAAGAGGACGCTTCCCATCCTCAGGTCCAGGGCTTTGCCGGGGGCTCTGAGCGAGCGGAGCAGGTGCTGGAAGGCCTGGTGGATGGCGGACTCTGGCTCGTGTGTGAGGTTGAACCCCAGGCTCTGCAGGATCTGGGTCTTCGTGGCTGAGCGCGCCCCGAGGGAGAGCATGGCCAGGGAAGCCGAGACACTCAGCGGGGAGAAGAAGACGTTCTGGTCTGGCGTCTTCAGAACCAGCCTCCGGTAGAGGCGGAAGGCAAAGTTGGTGTTGCTGGAAGACAGCTGGGAGGCGGCGGTGCTCCTTGGGGAGGACGGGCAGGGGGCCTCTTTGCTGGGGGCCCCGGGTGGGGGCACACAGTGGATTGTAGCACAGATGCTGAGGACAAGGAACACTCGATACGAGGCAGATGGCATTTTGGAACGAAGCAAGTCTGCAAGAGAGGAAAGAACCATCGAGGGAAGGTGAGCCGAGCGTCTGGCCCGGAATCAGACACCTTGCCACACCCCACCCCATTCGCGATAGAATGGGGGACACGCGGGACGGTTAACAGGGCAGTTCACCCACGTAATCTCATTGGCTCTCACGGATGAGACACAGAGATTACTGTTGTCTTTAGTTTACAGACAAGTAAACAGGTCTCAGAGACGGTGTGTCATTGACCTCAGGCCACACGGCTAGTTTGTGTTCCGTCTGGGATTCCGAGTCAGGTCTTAAATCCCGAACCTCAGCTCCCACGCTCTTTGCTGTTTCCGCTTCGTAGAAGGAAGGCTTCTTGTTCAGAAAGGAAGGCAGTGGAACCAGACTGCAAAGTCCCCATCTTAGCAGCCACAAGTGTTCTCTTCCTCCTCAGAGATCCCTCTAGATTCTCTTGGTCCCTTTGGTGGTGTTTGTTTGGGACTGTAGTCCTCAGGGGCCTTGAGGACAGGCGCCTCGTTGCCGGTGGGCTGCTAGCTCCAGCCGCGA
The DNA here is from genome assembly GCF_002007445.2 of Ailuropoda melanoleuca. Classification (NCBI taxonomy): domain Eukaryota; kingdom Metazoa; phylum Chordata; class Mammalia; order Carnivora; family Ursidae; genus Ailuropoda; species Ailuropoda melanoleuca. The sequence goes on from NC_048231.1 coordinate 32,336,099, forward strand.
TCCCCTGGCCCCTGCACGCCTCAGCCAGCTAGACGGAGGCACCGGGGGCACTTTGGACGAGGTGAGCTGGTGGCAGGTAGAAACTCCAGTCCTTTCGGAACAGGACAGGGCTTGGCTTGCATCCAACGTTGATGTTCACGATGGGAGATTTTAGCTTCTCTGGACTTCGGTTTTCTTTTCTGCTCGGGGAGGATGGTCTGTTACCTTATCTAGTTATTCAGAGGCTCGGGTGTGATGAGGTCACTGGTCTCTGTCAAGACAGTCCTAAGGTCAGAGCCACGCTCCCAACAACGTCTTGGTCGAAACTCAGTTTATGTAAATCGAGTAATACTTGATCATACCAGATGTAATTAAAATCAGAGGGAACTATACAAAGACTCTTGCTGCCAAATGAGTCATTCTTCCGGGAAATTGCAAAGCTGTCCCCATGGCCGTTTATCTACTTGGGCGATTTTCGTTTTGCAGGCAGGGGAGCGTGAGGCGGGCTGTAGAGACAGGACCGCCTGCAGGAGGCACAGGCTTGATTCTGCCCATGGGATCCACGGAGGGGATGCGGAGGAATGCCTCTGTCCGGAAGAAATGTCCAAGGACTGTTCTGGGAGGCACGTGTGTCCTTCACTGCCCCCCCACCCCGGGCTCAGCGCACGCTGTAGGGGCAGCAGGAGACGCTTGGTGCTTTGGCCTGAGTGGAAGGGCATTCGGACCAGGGTGGAAGGGACTGAAGGAGGGAGCTCCTTGGGACAAAAACCCCAGGTTTCTCCTATTTGATGAACTCCATGCCAGGCTGAGGCTCTCAGGACACCTAGTGGGAAAGTGTGGTGTGTAGGACAGCTCTGACGGGCGGGGGCCTGCCGTGTTAGCGTGGGGTGTGTGCAAGAGGAACGCACAGCCCCAACACGCTCTCATTTACCCCGTGCTCCCAACCGGGCTGAACACTTCATCCAACCGCAGGTCCCGCCTCCCCCAGAAATGTGGTCTTAACCAGTCGGTTAGGAATTTTTCCATCAGGTGAGTGAGTTTGCCACGTGGGCCCTCCATCCCCCTCTAAGGGAGATGAGGTCATCTGCGTAGGAAGACCCCTTGCCTTTCCCTCTAGGGCAAAACGCCTGGCCTAGAACAATCTTTCTTTTGCCAATACCATCCTTGCCAAACCCTCCTTCTATGAAAACTTGCCATTTTGTACCCCTCCTCAGAGCGCCCCTCTGCTGCCCGGTCACGCATTGTTTAATAAGGCCAATCAGACCTTTCAATTGTCCTCGGTGGGACTGTCGGGAGCAGGAGCAGTGCTCGATCTCGATGGCCAGCCAGGGCCCAGAGCCCAGGCAAGACCGCCGATCTCCTCCACAGCCACGTTCTGGGTAAAGCATAGCAGCCTCGCGCGACCCCCTTGGCGTGGTGCATCCTCCCGGGCCTGGCTCTCCCCCTCCACCCCGGTCTGTGAAAGGGGGTGGCCCCGAGGAGGAAGGGAGACGAGTAACACCCAGCATGGTGTCGGGCCCACAGGTGGCATGAGGTCAAGGCTGCTTCTCCCTCGTGGCTGCCGTGGTTTTGCGTTCCTCACTTGGAAGCAGGGTGAAGGGGCAGGCTTGTCCCTGGATATCCCCCACTGTGGGAAGGGATGGGGTTGAGGGAAGAGATGCCAGCCATGCTGGAGGGAAAAGGAGTTGCCCCCCCCCCAGGCCCAGTGCCACCGTGCAGCAGGGCCTGTATCCCCCTTGGGGCTGGTGGGGGTGGGAGCGGGGCTGTCGGGGCACCTGCCAAGGCCGCCTATGCCTCCCAGAGGACCCACAACCCCCATCAGCAGACATGACCTTGCCAGAGGGCATCTGGCTCCATGCCCCAAGTCCTGGGCTGAGCAGGGGAGGCCGGCCTGGACCAGTAGCCCCTCAGGCAGTCCGCTAGTAAGTGTGCTGGCCCCTCGTGGCCCTGGCCTTCCTGTGACCTTAGGCGAGCCGCTGCTTCTCTCTGGACCTCAGGGAGGTGGCCTCGAAGCGCTCTGGGGCCAGGGCCTCCAGGGCCAGATCCTTACTCTGTTGAGGAAAAGCTCTGACGAAAGCTTAATCATTCGGCTCTTAAAATCCAAACTCCTTCTGTACTTGGCTTCTCCCCGTCCCCAGCTCCTGTGCTCCCATGGCTCCCCCTTCTCTCTCCCAGTCCCACGGAGGCCCCCCACTGCCTCCCTGCTGTGACATGACTGTGGCTGGGAGGGGTGTGAGTCCTGCTGGTGGGCTCTGCCCGTCTCGATGAGAGGGACACACTGTCCTCCCTGCACCTGCCTCTGTCTGGGTCCCTCTCCCGGGGGGTCACTGCCTTCATCCCACCTTTCATCCTCTCTCCCCTGCTCAATCCCCCACCTGGCTCCCAGCTGGGTCCCTCATCCACACTGCAGACAGGGGGAGCTTTCTAGATGCGAAGCTCACGTGTCACTTACCTACTCAGCTTCCTCAATGGCTCCCCACTGACCTTGGGAGGAAAGGCCAAGCACCTGTCATCCAAGGCCCTTCTCTGCTGGGCTCTGACTTACCCCCCCCCATCCTCAAGCACACAGCTATTCCAGGTTCCTGGAAAGGTTACGTGGCCCTCCGCCCACCCACCCTGCCCCGTCTTTATTTGCCTCCTTATCTAGCTTGAGGGCCAAAGGGCTTCAATTCATTCTAAAACCCACATTCCTGGTGACGCACACTTCCAGCAGAGCCCCAAACCTGGAATAACCCACCCGTCTGCTCCTTCTGGGCCAAGTGCTGGAGGGAAGGTGGCTCCGCGAGGCAGTTTGGTCCACGGTGACTTCCCAAGCCCCGATCTTGCTGTGCCTGGCAACATGGCACCAATCACCTCACTCTCCCACGGACTGCAGGGAACATCTCAGTCTTCCATTTCCTGAAGACGGACTCCTCAGCCTGCCACGAGGGCATCTGTGCATGCACACACACACACACACACACACACACACGAGACCACCTTGCCTCCCCCCTCCCACGAAAGACAGACCCTCGGAAAAGGAACAGATCCCCCTCTCCCCAGCACTCCTCCCAGAACTTTGGAGAACATCNTCCAGCAGAGCCCCAAACCTGGAATAACCCACCCGTCTGCTCCTTCTGGGCCATAGTGCTGGAGGGAAGGTGGCTCCGTGAGGCAGTTTGGTCCATGGTGACTTCCCAAGCCCCGATCTTGCTGTGCCTGGCAACATGGCACCAATCACCTCACTCTCCCACGGACTCCAGGGAACATCTCAGTCTTTCATTTCCTGAAGACGGACTCCTCAGCCTGCCATGAGGGCATCTGTGCATGCACACACACACACACACACACACACACACACGAGACCACCTTGCCTCCCCCCTCCCACGAAAGACAGACCCTCGGAAAAGGAACAGATCCCCCTCTCCCCAGCACTCCTCCCAGAACTTTGGAGAACATCCCTCATGTCCATACCAGGACCCTCACACCTCTCTCTTCCATATTCTCAACTACGTCCTTGCCGTTGGCTTTTAAACAGGGTCAAGTCTTGCCTGCTGGGACAAATAGACCATGACCAACAACACGATGAAAACCCCCCTTCGTTCCCTGTCCCCGTCCTCCCCATCCCGGCTCACATCCTCACGAGCTGTGTATTCACGGTCCTCACAGTCTCACTTCCGCTCACCCGTGGCCCACTCTGGTCTGGCTTCTGGGTCCATAGAGATGGGACCAGCCTGCGAACGTGGCCCAGTTCATCTTAGCCGCCCCCGCTGTAGCAGCTGACACCATAGACCACCCTGGGCTTCTTCTCCAGCCCCTCCCTATGGCTCTGTGATGCCACGATCTCCTGCTCTTCTTCTCTCCCCCCGTCTCCCTCCATCCCTCCGCCTTGGTCACCTCTGTGCCTCCCCTCCTGCACCCGGTCCTGGTGCATCCCCCAAACCTCGGCGCCCTCTCCTTGGTGCTCTCCTCTGCCTCCAGCCGATCTCATCACGTCCGGGGCTTTGTTACTGAGACGCACATCACTTGTTATTTTTAATCCCCAGGCCAGACCTTTCCTCTGAACTCCCTATTTCTAACCACCTCCTTGATATTTCCTCCTGATGTCACAAACGAACCTGAAGCCCAGGTAAGTCCCAGACTGAACTCGGACTCTTCCCCAAATGCCATCTCCCCATAAAAGCCACAGCTGAGACCTTCTTTCAACATCTCCATCCATGGCATAGCACTCGCCTAGTTATTTGAGCCCAGACTCACACTTGCACCACCTTCTTCCTCATTCCTCACTCCTCACACCAACACATCGCTTACCTATTTTTAGCTGTTCCAGTAGCCTCCATTTCCCAGAGCGGGCACCAGCCTCTGATCCAACCTGCACTGGGTGGGCTCCACCGGCCCCTTGAACTTCGCTACAGACCTCAAAGCCCCTTGCTCGGGACAGCTGTGTCCAGCGGTTTTGGCCATTTTTATGATCCTCACAGGTGATCTTTGCTGTGCCCCAATCCCCTCCCCCACCAGACATTGCCCCCTAATTAATTCCTTTCCACTGCTTAGGTCCTAGGTCATGTCACACCCTTGAGGAAGCTTCCTTTGAATGCTCGATCAGGAAAATTCCCCCCCTCTTAAATGTTTTTATAGTACCATTAACCTCTTAGTGAAATACTTATCGTGCTCATAATTTCACGTTTATTTGCCTGACGGAAAACGAAACGAATCAGGGAACTTGCCTCTCTGTCTTCCCCGCACACCACTGTTTGGCCAGTACAAAGGGCTCCCGTTAAGTGTTTGATGAAGGAGCGAATTGAAATAAATTAAATAGGCAATTTACCTCTGAGGGGTGATACTGACGGGAAATGAGCAAGAAAGACCTTTCTGGGTCTTCATTCAGTTGCTAGTTACACAGGCGTATCCATACATAACACTTGAGTTGATTTATGCTGCTGACCTTCGTGGCCAAAGTACCTGACGTTGGACTATGAACAGCTGTAAACAGAAAACTGGACAAAATACATGAAACAATTGAGACACTGGATAAAAAATGCGTGAAAATAATTCAAGCATTGGACTACAGGCAGAGAAGACAAATTAGGGGAGCCCTGTGATTGTCCCGCTTTTCTGTCCAAAGACACTTTCTGGCTCCAGGGAGGGAAACCCAACCAAAGGCTGGCAGGCTGGCTTTGCGCAGGGGACGGGGATCAGAGTTCGGGAAAGCTCGGACAGCGAAAGGGTTCGTGAACTTCGGTGTGAAGGGAAGTGCTCAGCTCTGCACGCATAAAGTGACATTCCACAAGGACGTCCCAATGCAAAAGCAAACCCCCCAGACAGCTGTGAAGATGTAAGCAGAACTCCCAGAGCTCATGTAGCTCGGGGAGCGGGGGAGGCTCTGGCCAGGCCAAGTTAGGCGACCTCCAGGAATGTCTAAGGCATTCAGGAGAGACCCTAGGAGCGGCACATCTTGACGTTAGGGCTGAATTAACTCTTGTCTGAAGCTGCCCTAGACACCTGACCAACCCTGTATCTGAAATAGGACATTTTATCCTTGGCAGGATAAAAAAAAAAGTTCTGCAAATACTATAGTTGGCTTTTAAAACCAGTGTAACCTTACAGTGGCTAGGGAGGACAACAAAATCCAGACCAGAGAAACCGTAAGAGAANATGAAAAGGTGATAAAATCCTTGGCAGGATAAAAAAAAAAAGTTCTGCAAATACTATAGTTGGCTTTTAAAACCAGTGTAACCTTACAGTGGCTAGGGAGGACAACAAAATCCAGACCAGAGAAACCGTAAGAGAAAGTTTAAATGGTAGAAGGAAAGATCAGGAAGCTAGAAGACACAGCAACGGGGGTTGCCCAACCTTAAGAGAACCACAGACAGGGGAGAAAGAACAGAGCCCCAGTGATCTGCGAAAGGAAAGCAGATGGTCTCATGCAGGGGTTGCTGGTGTCCTAGGCATGGAGGGGGTGGGAGAGACAGAGTCTGGAAGAAATAACAGCCAGAAATATTTGCGTAACCTACTCCATGTAAACTACAATACAATAAAATGAATTCAGGCCTGCCATTTCTTCCCTCGAGCTCGGTCTGTCTAGACGGCTCTCCCCTCCCTCCCCTCCTGACCAACTGCTTTCCATCCTGCCGGCTCCAGCTCCAGACCTCCCACGCCACAGAGTTTTCCAGATCCCACAGCAAGCCGGGCCCTCCCTTCGCAAACACCTGGAGCAAAACCGCAGCAATCCGCCTCCCCCCCGAGTGCATGGGCTGTACCTTGTGTGGTTCCCTCCGGGGCAGGGACTATCTTCAGTGAGTGATGGGGACCGATGGAGAACAAACAAGGGAAGATGAAGAGGGGGGAGGCAGTGGGAGGGCAGTGGGAGGAAGCTAGGGAACCCCAAGGGCCAGACAGCAGAGCCTGGCCCACACCCAGAGACTTTTGTAAAAAGGCCTCCAGTTGGTGAAACAGGTTGGCATCCTGAAGTGTGGAGTTTCCCAAGCGTGCTTAATGGTCAGGGGAACCCGTGTGCACATCCAAATGCACGTGCCCGGGCCCCACCTAGAGCCACTGAGTCAGACTTTCCAGGGAAAGATGAGCCGACTTAAGAGTGAGGGGAGCTGCATGCTTCCTCTTTGCACAGCCTCTGGCCAGTCCCCAGGAAGCAGCTCTCCGAGGTGATCCCCAGCTCTGAACGACTCAGGCCCTGGGGAAAGCAAAGGCCTGTTTCTCCCCAAATTCATAAGACCAACCCTGAGACCGCAGGGACCGATCAGGAGCGGATCCCATGGGTCCATCCAAGGTCCCATCAAGATGGAGCCTTATCCCAAGTCCATTCTCCGGCCATGCGTGGGCTGCTCTAGACCCTTCTCTTCCCGGCTGGAAGNGCAACTCAGGCCCCGGGGAAAGCAAAGGCCTGTTTCTCCCCAAATTCATAAGACCAACCCTGAGACTGCAGGGACCGATCAGGAGCGGATCCCATGGGTCCATCCAAGGTCCCATCAAGATGGAGCCTTATCCCAAGTCCATTCTCCGGCCATGCGTGGGCTGCTCTAGACCCTTCTCTTCCCGGCTGGAAGTTCTCCTGCCCACCTCACACATCTTTATGCTTCTGGTCCGTTTCTGGTTTATACAGATCTTCACATCATGTTTAAATCTGGCTACCTCCTTATAATTGTCTCTTTTAATATATATCTACTTTTTCCAATTTCACCTATTCTTGCTCTGTGAGTAGATTGGATGTGTCACGACTGGACTGGCCATGTCATCTTAACCAGAAGCCCCCCAAGAAGGACCCAACGATACCCAGTGTGGACGTGAGCACCTACCTCATGGGGGAGTGCTCCCCAGGGCTCCCCGCCCTGTTTTACTGCAACATTGCTCATTTCTTCGCCTGCCAAAAGGGGCCACGTGACTTTCAGGATCTGAGCCAAGCAGAGCGTGGAGATGGGGAAGGGGGTCGATCCAGACAGACCCTCCGGCCCTGAGGAGTTTTGTCTACTTGCTCCTTTGCTTTCTGTTGGCTTTGGCCAAGAGGTCACTATTTCAACATTACGGGACATGCGGGCTTCTTGCTCCAGAGCAGACCTTCAGCCTGGAGGGACCCTTTCCCAGCCCAGTTTTGCAATCTGAGATTCCTTCGTTCACATCACACCAAGAGAAATGACAGACAAAAGGTTATGTGTGCTGGGAGGACACACAATCTTCAGAGAAGCCCCCTCAGGTGCCTTTCTCCCCGCTCTGGATGCCTTTACACCAGGCATTACTGATGTGGATGGGTGCCTAGCAGGTGCAAAGTGGGTTCACAGCCATCATGTCATGTAATCCCCCCTAAGCAGCCTAGGGGATGAACAGGATGGTCCCCACTTCACTGAGAGCAAAATCTCACGATTGGGCACAATGAAGTGCCTTGCCTGGTGTCACAAACCACACACACGACAGAGCTGGGATTTGAACTTCAGCCATTTTGGACGCCAGGGCCTCCCACCAGCATCCCGCCGCTTGAGTCCTTAAAATGAAAGACCACCACACCATACAACGTGGCGTCCTGGGTTTGAGCCTTGAACAGACAAAGGTCTTGACGGCCACAGTCTTGCCTGTCTTCTTCCCTTTTTAACCAAACAGAACAGGCTTCAGGCTCAGGTCTGGGTGAGTTGAATCACCAGATTGTTTGTGTTGTATTTTTAGTTATTTTCTACCTGTGGCCTGTTTTCTGGTTTTCTATAGTTGGTTGTGATATTAAATTTTTTGTTTGAACAAATTTTTTCTTCCTTTTTTTTTTTAGATACAAATTGATTTTTTTTAAAGATTTTATTTATTTATTTGACAGAGAGAGACAGC
>NC_048231.1:32344481-32350730 GCF_002007445.2 Ailuropoda melanoleuca
AGGCCAGAGAGATTGAAGTCACCTGCCCAAGACCACAGAGCAGGAAAGTAGCAGGAGCAGAATCACAGACCCGGGCCGTGTGGGTGGGAGTCCATGCTCTTGACAGCTGCCCTACCCCCTGCCATGGCCCTTTGTGCAGGTGTCACAGCCCCTGTCTTACATAAGGGGAAACTGAGGCACAATGAGCATAAGAGACTTGTGCACAACTACCAGGGAATCTGGCCATTTCAGGGTCAGGTACAACTTGATGTGAAATGGGAACATTTCCACTGACTCCTTTTATTTAATGGACATGAGGCTGCTTCCCAGAGGGGGTAAGATTCTGCCCAGTGACACACAGCTAGAGCCCATGGAGCTGCAAGTCTGTCCCCATTCACCACTCACGGTGAGCCTCAGCCCCCAGCAGTACCGCCTGAGCTGAACGGTAGCCCCACACACATCTGTGGCCTCAGCCACATGAATGGGCTGCAGTCCCTGCAGTCAGCTTACCTCCCATCCTTGTCACCACCCATGTCCTAGCTCTGGGCTTGGCAATGATGGGGGCAGTAGACTCTGATTTCTCCAGTAAGTTGGGGGTCATGTGCTTGTGCGTGGGGTGGGGTGTAGGAGTTGAAAAAACATCTCTTTTTCAGACAGCCCTGAGTTCTAACGTGCGCTCTGTCACTATCAGCCGTGTGACCCAGGACAGGCCACTCGGTCTCCCTGGTTCTCATTCTGCCTCATATAGAAAGTAAGGGCATTGGGAGAATTTCATGAAATAAGTCCCTGCACCAGACCTCACACTGACCGGTTCTAGAAGCTGGTAGGGGTTGCAAATCAGAAGCCGTCAGAGGGCAGGGAGTGGAAGGATGCGTGTTCCATGGCTCCCAGATGGGCCCCTGCCTCGGGCCACCAGTCTGCACCCCCTAAGTACAACCTGCTCCCCTCACAGATGGGGAAACTGAGGTCCAAGCAGAGGAGAGCGTGCCTGCGGCCACATAGCTCTCTATTTCTCATGGAACTAAACTCATCAAGCTAGTAAAACACAAAGACAAAGGAATCCTTGAACTTGGAATTTGAAAACCTGCGGGGAAGGAGCTGGAAATGAGGAAGCCTATCCTCGCAGACTTTTAAAAGTTTCTTTTGAATCAAACCATGAAATGAAGCAGGACACTGGTTTCTCTTTGCCACCCTTTTTCTGGCCTTCATGCCTCTAAGTAAGCCAAACGTGACAGACCGCACGTTACGCAATACATGTTTATGTTTTTCTTACACAAGCCCGCACTGGCTCAGTAGATTTCCACTTCCCTCGGCTCCTCTCCGCGTCCCCTCTGGGGTTTGCTGCGGGCCTTCACGGTTTGGGTTTGCAGTAACCCCTCGTCTTTGCGGGGCTCAGAGATCATGAGAGATTTGGGCCTCTGCCGGGGGGCGGGGCGGGGGAGGGGGACTAAATATGCCAGTGGCCTCAGGGGCCGTGGCTTCCAGCCCTGATGGGACCACTGGCATCCCCTTGGCCTTGGGCAAGCAAGTCCCTAGCTGTCGAAGTCGAGGCGGGGGAAGACCAAAACGAGTTTCCCCTGTACTAACACTGGATTTTCAATTAGAAGGTATTTGGATTTGGTAGAGCAAAATGGATTGAGACTCCCGTGGGGGTGCAGGGTGGGTGGGGTGCCCTCTTCCTCCAAGGGCTGCTGGCCCGGGCTGAGCCGGGGAAGGGTCCCAGCGGTGCTGAGCACATCCATCTCGGTGGGTGTAACATCACCTATTTCGACTCCTTCTTTCTACAGTAAAAGGTCTGAGGCCCAGAGAGGGTCGGAGCCTTGCCAAGGCCACACACCGAATCAGCGACAAAGCTGGAACGAGTCTTGGTTCTCCCGCCACTTGAACTGCAGCCGGAGACAGCCGTGTCCGCTGCTCTCAGACTCTGTGAATGCCAGAACTGAGCCCCGAGGGACCTTCACATTGGGCTTGGGCCTCCTGTCGGCTTCCTTTTGCCTCTGAATTATTCCTTTAGGGCCCCCAAGCTTCTGCTTTCTCCATGCCCTTCTATCAAAGGCCGCACCCTGCACCCCCGAAGCCTCATGCTGGGGAAGGCAACGGGAGTGGACAAAGTAAACGGTGAAAGCACCCAGAGACGCGGCCCCTGCTCGGCCGTGAACTGCCTCTGAGTTTGGAGAAGTTTAAATTCGATTCTCCGAGTATTTATGTATTGCCTCTTGGCTGGCGAACCCTGTGCCGAGTGCACACCAGCACCAGCATCGCTGTCCCGGTCGTCACACCCAGTAAACAGCAGATGTTTTATGCGCACTGTCTCATCTAATGTCCCCTCAATGGTTACCCTGTGGAGTGGGAATGATTATCAGCCCCATTTTATAGATGGAGAAATTGAGGCCTCCAGAGGTTGAGCAACTTACTGAAAACCACAGACCTGGTGGCTTATGAATCTGGGATTTAATCTCGGGCATTTTGATTCCAGAACCCAGCATTCAGTCCTTCTGATTACAAAGCTGAAGCCAGAGACCTTGAAACAGAAAATGCTTGGAAGGGGTCAGGCTAAATGAAGAAGGGGCAGCATCGTGTGTGGCTCAGGCCAGAAGCTCTGAGGCCACAATGCCTGAGTTCAATTCCATAGCAGCTGTGTGACCTTGGACAGGTTAATTAACCTCTCTGAACCTGCGTTTCCTGGAGATGACAAGGGTGCACTTCCTCACAGAGCTGTTGTGCAAATTCAATACGTACAAAGTGCCAAGAAATGCTTGACACAAAGCCAACTGTCAGGCAGGCTTAGCTGCTATCGATAGAGTTATGGATTTTTAGAGAGCCGCATGGGAGTCTGGTGGCCTTGGCCTTGGTCATCTTTGTGGCCCCCATCTCCAAGAACTGATGACAGAAAAATTGTATCCTTCCCATGCTCCAGAGATCAAGGCTGGGGGCCGGGGCCGGGTGAGAGGAATGAGGGCAAAGTTTGTCTACGGTTTTTCTAAGAGGACAGAGACGTTGAGCAGTGCTCCAGGGTCACTCAGCATCAAAGGGGCCTTGAGGCCAGCCCAGCTGGGTTTCTCCCATTGCCCAGCTGACCCCTAAGACCCAAGAGAATCATGTTGGTGGGAGAAAGAGATTTGGAAGGGTGAATTCTGGAGCTAGGTGACCCCAGTTGGAATCCTGGAGAGTGTGAAATTTGGGGCAAATTATGAGCTTCTCTGTTCCCGATTTCCTTATCTGTAAAATGGGAGTAATCTCAGTAACCACCTCAGAAGTTTGCTCTAAGCCTCGGATGGCGGAGCGCGTGTAAGGAGCTCAGCAGCTGGTGGCTAGATCGAGGGCTCAGCAGCACGGCTGAAAGCCTGGGCCAGGGCCCCCTCCAGGGTTTCCCATCTTCCACGGCGCACAAGGGCGCTGAGACCCAATGAGCACAGGGGGCCCAGCACGGTTCTGTTCTGGGCGTCTCTGCAGAGGATGGAGCCCCGATGAGTGGCTAGAACTCTGGGCTCTGGTCCCACCTGGCTTTCCAGAAGGTCCCTATGGGAACCTGGACTCCCCACTGTCCCTCTCTGGGCCTGACTTTTCTCACCTGCAAAAAGGGAAGCACAGGGAAGGTGGTGAGGCCGGCAGGAGACAACCAACAAGGGGGACACGGGAGCTGTGCCAAGAGAGGTGTGCTCCTTCCTGGGGTCTCCCCATCCACACGGCTCACCGAGCACAAGTGTATTCACCAGTAGGTCCTGGTGAGGCCCCGGGGGCAGGCTTGGGAGTGGAAAGGGACCTCCGGGACTGCTGTTGCCATGATGACAGGGGGTCCAGCCCCAGCCTGTTCCATCCTCCCTGCATCCCCGGGACCTGTCCGGCGGCACAGGGGCCCCGACGCCTCTCTGGAGGCTCTCCCCAGTGGAAGGCATACTTACAGTTACTGTCCCAGGCCGGGGCCGGTGACCAAGGCTGAGGAGACCGAGCCTTGTTCTGGTTCCTATTTAAGCCGTGGGCTCACAGGGATGATGGGGGAGGTTGCTGGTGAATATTAACTAAGGTCACCCCAGTTATCAGAGGAGCAAACAGGGACTAAGTCCAGAGGCCACTGCTGAGCTGCCCACCCGTGCCACACGTACGCGCCCTGCCCAGGCAGCCCACAGCCCTCTGTCCTGTCTACCAAAGGGAGTCATTGTACCCAGCTCATAAACCGTGGCGTCCTGCATCCACGGAGAGGTGGCATGACTCAGGCACTCTTGGGGTTAGCATTCCTTGGGTGGCCTACACTCCCACTGGGGAATTCCCACTGGCTGCCCCAGCAAGAGCTGCGCTTTACCCAACCACCTTGAGATGCCTGCTGCTGGAGACGCAGTGAGCTTGGGAGGGGGCAGGGAAGTGAAAACGCCTTTGGCAGAGAAGGAAACGGAGGTCCAGAGTGGAAAGGCTGCTCATTCGTAGTTACCAAGCTAGCCCCAGCTATGAACTCTGACGATTCTCCCGAGAAGGAATACAGGCCATGACCCAGGCTGACACAGCCGCTTTGGGCTGGCACGGGTGGCCAGGGGCACAGAGCAGGGGTCAGATGGTAAATATGTAAAGCAGGGCTGTGCTATCTCAGACAAGCAGCTTCACCTCTCCGAACCAGGAGGTGGTTTTGTCCGCATCGGAGGGGTTTGGAAGTCCCACTCCCTAGCACGGTTGTCAGGGATGTGCACAATAACTTCTGTAAAGTGCCCCGCACACAGTGAGCTTTTTATTTGGGTCTGCTCAGCCAGGCTCTCCAGGCTTCTCTGGGCAGGACGAGGCTGAATTCTCAGCCAGCCTCGGCCTGTTACTGTGTTCACTGGGTGTGGCTCCCAGCAGAGGAATGCGATCCACATACTGCTTGAATTTTCCTGGGAAGGTGGCCCTGTTCTGGGGCTAATGCAGGTCCCCGGGGCGCTGGCAGTGGGGGAGGTGGTGGCACAGGGTTGAGACTGGCTGGGCCTCGCTTGACTGCGATCTCTTCAAAAACCTAAGGCAGACCGCATCCCTCTCTGTGCACTCTGACGGCGCATGGCACATGGCAGGTGCTCTATAGCTATTTGATGGTGTGGCAGAGTGCAGTTTTGTCCCTTCTCTCATTCCTCTGGTCCCAAATGTGGGACTGTGCCAGGTGAATGGCCTGCAGCTTCCTTGGCTACATAGGTTCAGACCTGAGAACCCAGCTCCCCTATTCACTGACCGTGAGATCTCAGACAAGCTGTTCCACCTCCCCGTGCCTCAGTTTCCCCACCTGTAAAATAAGGATCACAGCAGTACCCACCTCGTTGGGCTGCTATGAGGATTGAATGCAGCAGTTCTGGGTAAGCTCAGAGTCCAGTGCTGGGTGTGCACAGCGAGCCCTTTATGATGTGGTCCTACCTGTGCCAGTGGGGCTCCCTGGTGTCACTGCGGGAGGTGGGCCTTCCAGGAATGCCCCCCAGGCTTCTCCCATCCAGTGCTCTCAGTGACCCTGGGAGGGGAGTCTGTACCACCTGCCAGACAAGAGCAGGAAGGAGCTCAGAGAGAGTAGGATTCCCCGATCCCACCCTGACCCCCCCAGTTCCACAATCTGGCTGCAGGCTCTTTCCCCCCAGCTGGCTGGGTGGGCTTCTTCCCATCGGGCCTCTATATCCCCTCACACGTCAGAGAGCTGGTTGACTGAGGTGAGGCCTGACCTCCATACCTCCTGGGCATCTCTTCTTCTCCCTATGCGTCAGTTTCTCCATCTGTACCATGGCCTCCCTCCAAACCCAGCTGCCCCTCCTGCCTCCCGCAGTGGATGGGCAATGCCAAGTGTCCCTCCTTCCGCGCTGTTGCCAAGCTTGGCTCCCTCAGCCTGTGGCATCTGGGCTGGTGGGAGGGCACTGCCCTACGCCCCCCTGCCTCCAATCCTCGAGCTGCGGTGGCCTCCACACCTCCTACAGAGGCTTGCCTCCTCTTTCTCCTCCTTCTCTGGGACTCTGTACGCACCCTGAGCCGGGCACGGTCTCTGCTGGCCTTGCCCTCTGCCAGAGGAGGGAGGCTCTGGGTGTCAGAGGCAGCAGGTCCGGGAGGGGCGGGGAACTGGGACAGGAAGCCGCCTTGCACAAAGCTGTGGGTAGCCAGGCGGGTGCAGCCAGGCCTCCCTGGCCCAGGCAGTCCTGCTTGTCACCTGCTGTTCTAGCTGGGTCCCGTCTGTGTGACCCTGACGAGTCACCCAGTCCCTCTGAGCTTCTGTCCGAGGGAGGGTCGCACTGGGCTCAGAGGGTTCGTGGGCATAGCAGGTGTCACCCTCCTGGCCGA
>NC_048231.1:32350830-32356986 GCF_002007445.2 Ailuropoda melanoleuca
ATGACTGAGTAGAAACTTCCAGAAGAGGGAGGACAAAGTTGAGTGTGGAGACATTACTAGTGTGTGCAATGTCTGGTCTGCTTTTCTTCTGGGGGACGACACTGTTTAGCCAACTTGCAGTGCGCCGGGTCCATGTCCTGCCTAAAGAAATGTAGAAGAAATGCTGAGTGGCACTTCCGGACCGAGGGATACAAAGTCTCTGAGTGAGTCTGTCTTTTCCTCACAGCGGTCAGTGTGGGGGCCGGGTGCTGAGATGTGAAGCCATGACAGAGGGCCGCCTGGACTACCGGATCACTTCATGAAAGACAGATGCCCTGGAGAGTTGCTTAAAACTGGAGCCAACTGGCATGAGAGAGAACTTTTGTCAGTAAGCCACTAACATTGTAGAGGCTGTTTGTTACTGAAGCATAGTTTAATCTACCCTGACTAATATAGTAAGACATAGATACTTCATGCTACAGCCTGGTTCTTCTTGTGACCATAGAATTTCCATTACAAAAAGTCACGTTAAAATAATAGATCTCTTCTTTGCCTGGAAGTGAGTGGAGTAATTACTTTGGTTTTCAGCAAACCCAAAAGGGTATAATGATTCCCTATTGATTCCCTATGTTTGATGTAAGATGAGATCCTAGCCTCATCAGTCCATTCACGGACGTATAAATTCAGCTTTTACACTTTTATTTTTATTTTTTTAAAAGATTTTATTTATTCATGAGAGAGAAAGAGAGAGAGAGTGCACACAAGCAGGGGGAAGGGCAGAAGGAGAGGGAGAACCAGGCTCCCGCTGAGCAGGGAGTCCGATGTTGGGCTCGATCACAGGACTCTGGGATCACGACCTGAGCCCTAAGGCAGATGCTTAACCAGGTACCCCAGCTTTTCCATTTTTAGATAAATTCAACATTATTGTGTCTGCAGGTGAGCTATTTCAACTCTCCTGTGTGCTGGCTTATTAATTAATTAATTTCTTTCCTAAAAACCTCAGGCATATCGGACTTGGGGTTCGGTGACCTCTGTAAAAGTCATGCAGGATCTGTTTTAACAACTCTCCAACTGAGGCTGGTGGCCACGCACCTGGGCCTGAAGCAAACGTTTAAGAATAACTAATACGGACAATGTGACTGGCCAGTTAAGTGAGGGCTGGTTCCAATGCCCAACTATTGACTCCTGATTTGTACCGCAGTCTGTCGACCTTACCCTTCCCTCCCTGAGAACGGTTCTCCCTCCTTGTCTTCCCTATTTCTGTGAACAACGCCAGTGTCACACACCAGCTCACCCTTACGCAGTTCTTGTGAATATGTTGTTATATGCCAACCGTGGGCCAACCTGATTAAGTAAGTCTGTAAGAGAGTTGATATTTCTACACCAGATTTCCAAATTATTTTACACCGATGGAGTTAGGGGCTGCAAACCAACGCCCACAACTGGGCATCGGCTTACAAGTCGGCCATTCAGAAGTGATAGCCTTTGGCCAAATCTGTCTGCAGGTACCAGCCACCCAGTTCTACTCTGAACCAGGGGGGGAACACAACTCTGTTCTCAGATGTGCAGAGAAAACACATCATGCCTGGAACTGAGTCACACTGATCAAAAAATCACCAAGACAAGTTTCTCAACACCACTCAGCAGAATATGTGTCTTGGACCCAAGTGAGGTCTGAGGAGTAGTGCAATGCTTGGATTCCAGCAACCGGGAACCCTAATCAATGACTCTGGGTAGCAATTGCCACGGAAGTAAAAGTCAACTGTGGTTGACTCCAAGGCCTGCCTTGAGAAATGGCTGGGACTTTGCATATCCCGACTCAGTGCTGACCTCTCTCTCACACAGGGCTCTAGAAGCTTAGCACATTGCTCCTGGTAGCCATGACTCCCTGCCTTTCTTCTCTGCTTTAATCCATAGCAATCCCTCTTTGGTGCCCTCTCGTGCCTGGGTCTAAGGTTAACTTCTCCATGTTTCTTCATCTAGAAGTGATCACACCAGTCTCTGAAATCCCAGAGCATCTCATTCCACGCTGTTTATGTGTAACCTGAGTTCAGGGACAAAATGCGGTACCAACCCCCTGGCAGATTACCCACAGCAGCCCCACCTCTTCCAGGGTCTTGGGTCTTCCCCCAGCGCAAGGCCCTTCTCTCAAACCTCGCTCTCTGCTTTGGCTGAAGCCAAGCCTGGCCGATTATTGGGTACGTGTGTGTGTGTTACTCCCTGCACGCTTTGAATAAACTTTTCATTTTTGAGTAATTTGAGATTTACAGAAAAATTACAAAGGTTGAGCTCCTATATACCCAGCTTCTCCTAGGGCTACATTCATACAGGGGCGTGGCGTATTTGCCAGACTGAGAAACCAGTATTGTTAGATCCCTATTAACGCCATCGCAGACTTCATTTAAGTGTTCACAGGTTAAAAAAACAAAAAAACAAACAACAACAACAAAAAAACTAGTCACCAATATTTAAAAATCAAGAGATTTTTTATTTTTGTTTAGAAAATTAGAAGAAGTGGCCATGGGGGTGTATCCCATCAGACAACGACTGGCTGAGCCAAATTAATAATCATAACGACAGCTGTAACGGTAGCAAACATTTACTGAGCTCTTATTATGCACCAAGTACTCGTGCAAGTGATTTACGTGTATGAACACATTTCACCTCGTTCGAAGTCTTCAGGTGGTTCCTGAGTCATCACTGTTTCCCGGAAGAGGCAGCTGAGGCACTGAGAGATTAGGGAGAATGCCCAAGGTCACCCGGCTGGCCTGTGGGTGAGCAGGGGTAGAGGGCAAGCAGTCCCGTGTGCCCTGCCACCCCTGGGTACTGCCTCCCTGACCCTTTTGGACTATTGTCCCCCATTGGACTCTTTCCTTCATTTACGTTTCTTTCCAGGACCCTGTGGACAATTGATTGCTTTTTGGCAATTATCTCAGGCAGCCCTTCACAGTTTACAAATCCAGCCCTTCCGAGCTGGAAGAATATTCAGGGGGCACCTGTAGCCTCTTGCAAGAGGCCCCTGAGTCACGGCAAGTACTTGGAGAGTCGCCCCCACACGAGGAAGGCCAGGCCTGCACACAGGCTCAGGGAGCTCACCTTCACCCAGAATCACCTCCATTCTGCACAACCTGACCGCCGCCCCCCGCACAGAGACACGTTGGACCTTACTGCCCCGAACTGGAGCCACATGGGTCACCTGGGCAGCACCGACACCGCTGAAAGACAGTCACACCAGCCCCTGGGCATCATTCAGACCTCCTGGGCTGCAGACGGGCCCGGGAAAAAAGGAGATTTCGAACGAATCTAGTTGGATTCTTACTGACTACTCTTAAGCTGGGTGCCAGGCAGAGAAAGACCGACATCAGAGAGCAAGGAAGACACCTTGCACTGAATTTAAACCATACAATGTCTGAATTTCCGTTGTTCTTTTCTGGCTGTGGGCCTTCGTTATAAAGAGAACCATGAACTGACCATTTCTGGCAGTGTTTGTTCATGGCTGCCCTGTGAAGCAGCTGGAAGTGGCCAGTGAATAATCTCATTTTCTCAAGAAGGACGCGGAGGTCCCCTCTGTATGGTCTCTCGGTGAGCGGTTTGTCTGAAAGGGAGGCTTGGTTTTGAGACCACTGCACACGGCCTCTCGGTACAGCTGCCTGCTTTATTCTGTGCATATTTGGAAACTGTGCTTGGTCTCCTTTCAAACAGCTCTGCAGGCTGATGCAGAGCGTCCTTTTGGAGGCCATCTGTTCTGCCCGTTCAGCTAAGAATGTGCTCGCTTACGAATTCTATGCCTGTTTCTTCTTATCTAGGTTGCATGGAAGAATAGATTTATAATTGGCAGCAGAAGATTGGAAAGTTCTGGGGAAAAGAATAGAAACTGTGCCGGAAACTGAAAGGGGTGTGCAGGACAACTGGGCCCACATAATGACAGCGTGTGGAGTGAGACTAAGTGGGTGCCCGCCACATGACAGCCAGCCACGGCTCCGGAGGGGAAATGCGAGTGTTGGTCCAGCCCTCCATTACGTGGCAGATGACCCAACTGGATGACTCATCTTGTGAGATGGATGGACGCCACGGAATAAGGAAGATGACCACGAACAAAGGCAGAATAAAAGAAAAAGACCGCATGTAGCCTGAGAAAGGTGGAAAGAGAAAATGGTGTCTCTCATTGTCTGTAAGCCAGCTCCACCATGTGGGTCACCTTGGCTCTGGTGATGACTTCTCTCGAGTAGCACGGCTTACATGAATGTTTAAAAGGTCTCTATGCCTCACTAGGAATGTGGGATGGCCAGAAATTGTGTGCCTGCCAGCCTGGTCAGATTTGGTATGTATGACTTGACGCTTCAAGGTGGTGAGATCTTTAGCAAGAGCAGATCAGTGAGGGTCCACCAAAGATTAATGATATAAGGTTGTTACTGTGGATTGTTCTAGCTTTAAAAGAAAGAAACAGAAATGTTAGCCTGACACCTGCCTCATCCGGCAGATTAACCATGGAGGCTGTGCCGAGAGCAGTTTAGTTCTGCCAGGGGAATCCCTTCTTCTGTGTTTGCTTGGCTGGACACTGCTCGGAGACACCTAGGTCAACACTTTTCAGACTGTCATCAAATCCCCTCAAGCTGCAGGGGCGAGTGGGCATATTTCCCTGGGATCTGGAGTGGGGGGAGGGGCTCCAGAAGCATGAGTTCCTTTGAAAATTCGGCAAATCTTACGTTTGCTCTATAATAAGTCAGTGTTTGTTTTAATGTGAAAACGATGTTTTAAATCAATTACTATTGAGGAAACGGAGGCTCTGGTGATCTCAAAACTGTTTTAGGACTTGGCACACACTGTGGGCACACTGATTTTTCTGTCAGGGTGCCCTCTCCCGTTCTCCAACTCCCTTTCGTTTTCCAGAGAATCCTTGGTTACTTCCACAGTCAATTAATAGGCTAGAAAGGAAGAGGGGCAGCTTTCCCCTATTGCTGGGTTGCAGAGTTTTTCCCAAAGAGATTCTTGACCACAAAACCCTGTTCTCCACTAAAATCCTGGTGAAACTGCTGTACACTCAGGGCCAGGACAAATGTCCAGCCCCCACCTCTGAGCTGCCGTTCAGTCCTTCCAGCTGCCCTTCCTGTTCCATACTCTGAAGGAGCTTGTTAAAGCGCTGTGTGCCCCCCTGAGGCTGTTCTCAGCCTGTCTGCTCGGTCTTGGCAGTCAGTGTCACCTGCCACTCCCGTCACAGATTTGCGAGATGGAACAGGATCAACTTGTTTTCCCACCTCTCTCTCCAAATTTTGGTTTTCAGCAGTTCTGTCATGTGTCTAGCCATGATTTCTTTTTTATTCTTCCTTATCCCATTCGAAGTTCATTGAGCTTCTTCAATCTGTAAATTCATGTCATTGACCAAATTTTCCAAGTTTTGACCATTATATATTTTTTGCTCTTCTCTTTCTCTCTCCTGCTTTTGGTACTCCAATTGCTGATATCTTAAACCTTTTGATATAACGATCTGAACTCTGATCATTTTTCAGTCTTTTTTTTTTCCTCTTCATCAGATAGGTACTTTCTACTAATACACGTTCAAGTTCATTGGCTTGTTTCTCTTTCATTTCCAACCTTCTTTAAGGTCATTTGGTGACTTTTTATTTTTTTTATTTTTTGTGCATTTTTTCAGTACCAAAATTTCCATATGGTTATTTTTTGCATTCTCTCTCTCTCTCCTGAAATTTCTATTTTTCATTCATTGTGGGCAAACTTTCATTTTCTTCATTGAGCATCATTATGCTAGCGGCTTTAAAGTCATTGGCTCTTTGCGTTGTAAGTGACTTCGGATTGCATCCTGGACATTGTGAATGTTATGGTACGAAGACTGGATTTTATTATATTTCACTGAGACGTGTTGGTGGGTTTGTTTTAGCAAGCAATCAACTTGGTCAGACTTATAACAACAACGATGAACCTCACACATAAAATACTGAGTCAAAGTAGCTTGACACGAAAGGTTACATTCTGTGTTACCCCATTTCTGTAAAGCTCAAAACTAGCCTATGTAATCTATGCTCTTAGAAGTCAGGATGCTGGTTACCTTTGAGGGAGCATTAGTGATTTAAATGAAACACAATGGGGTGAGTGGGGGCTTCTGGTTATAGTCTGTTTCTTCATATATATATATATATATTTTTTTTTTTTTTTTAAAAAAAG
>NC_048231.1:32357086-32375997 GCF_002007445.2 Ailuropoda melanoleuca
GCCGGGATCACGCCCTGAGCCGAAGGCAGACGCTTAACCACTGTGCCACCCAGGCGCCCCTTGTGTGACTACATTTTATTTTTCGTATTGCTTTAACGGCCTTTATGAAGTGTGTATAATGATCGTGTACGACTCCTGTAACTAAACATTAGTAAAGGCAGCTTTTGTAGAGGGGATTGAGAAGCCCTCATTAGTAGAATAGTTCTGTCTCCTTTGCTAAACCCTACAATTGGTGGCATCAAGCGTCTTACTCATCTAGCCTTGGGGCACATTTGTCCTGAGGAAGTGCTCTCTCTGGGAGCAGAAGGGTCTTAGCGGACAAGTGAGAAATCTACACCCCGATGTAGCTTCCTATTTGTCTCGCTTACCTGAAACCTGAGCTTCAAATTCAAAGCCAAACTGTTCAGACGGTCTTATCTCGCTCAGCTAAGCCAGACATCTACAGCGGATCCATGACCTTTTTAGAGCCATCGTAGGTGCCACTCATTTGAACAATACCTCAGTGTCTTTTAAAATCAGAGCAGAAAGAATTGTGCAAATATAAAGCCCAACCGGAGTCGGATTCCAGGAAGAAACAATAAAAGCATTTTATGCCCACAAACATCCATGCTGTGTCTTGTCACTAAAATCTATGTAGCTTACAGATGTCCCTTTGCTTCAAAAGCCAAGATCTAATAACTGAATTCAGTGCACAGTGTGGACAATAGCAATGTTGGCAACATCGATTTCTGCATTTTTTAATACTCTTTTAAATGGCCTTTCTTGTAATTATTTTTAATCTTGAGATACGAATCGGTTTCGGATCGGTTCATTTTGTCAACAGCCTCAGATCTTTTTGGAAGAAGCTTAGATTTGGAATCCTTTCCCAAGGAGCCCAAGATGACCAGGAAACCACGACCTTCAGAGAAATGTACAGCCAGTCCGCCTTCTAGGATGCCCAGACTCAGCCCCTAGGACTAGTGGGGACCTGGGGGTGGGAGTCGTCCTAGTGGAGACATTGGCCCATGCAGCCGGGTCTCTCTTGGAAGCCCTGGACAGAGTTTCCCTGAGTACTCACAGCCTCGGAGACTTAGGCCCCAGCCTGGGGTGTTGACCCCAGAGAGGGGGCCCTTCAGTGGGTGGGGGCATCTGAGCCAAGGATGCTGTCTCCTGCAGCACGTGGAGGGCTGCAGGCAGGGCAGAGAGGCTCAGTGGTGGTGGCCGCAATGGGGGTGCTCACTCCATCACTCAGAGACAGTGGACCTGTGACCGTGGGCTCGCCCTTGGGTCCCAGTCCTCTGGCTCTGATTCTCCAGCAACGCCCCAGCATTCCCTGCCCGTCTGCCAATTCATTCAACCTGCTCTGAATTGGGGGCACCCTCTGGCCCTGGGGCCCCGGCTCTGTGTCCCCGGGTGCAGAGCGCCCCGGAGTGCACACACAGGGGTCTGGCCAGGCGCAGAGCCAAACTCCCGAGGAAGAGTCTCTGTCCCTCTTTGGTGTCACTTCTCCTTCAACCTGGAGGTTTCTTTCGCCTGCCTCTCAATCCCCATAATATCTCAAACCAGTGCCTTTGACTTCATGCTGGGCAGCGTGGCCGCCGTTGTAGTTTTCCTATACACGGGCTCCGTGTTTCTGAAGCTGCCCAGTACTGGGCGCTGTGGACACCAGGCTTCGTCCAGGTTTGCCCCTCAGGGACGGCTGACCTTGGACAGGACAACTACGGTCTTTCGGTCTCAGGTGCTTCTTTAATAAAAGGGGTGGGGGGAAGAAGGAAGAAAGGACCCTAGGTGCAGACACAATGCCGAGCACGGAGCGCTGTTCCTCAGAGGGGGTCACACAGAGCACCGAATCTATGGGGTGCTAAGAAGTTTATAAGAAACACATATTTCTGTGATCAAATGACCTTGATAAACACTGGATTAAATAAAGCAAAACAAAAGTTTCTTACTGCAGGACTTTTCTGTGCCTTTGACATGATTATGCATTGAAAATCTCTGAGGCCAGTACCAAGTGCCGTGCCCCCGCTCCAAGTTATTTAAATCTAAGCTTTTCATGGAGCCTCTCGAGGGACTTGCATGTCACACGATCCCTCTCAGGAACATGACTACAGTGGCCCTATCTATTTTGTTCTCTCCTGGAGCACCACCTGGCATCAGTGAATGAATGAACCCAGTGTTTACGCACGCTAGGAACTCAAAACATATTTTTAAGTTGAGTTTTACAGATTTCTCTGACATCCTTCCAAATATGAGATTCTGTTATTAAGGATTTGACATGGCCTCTCCTCAACTATATTCAATCCATAACCGTGAATTCTTTATGGCAGAATTTTGGAGGCAGGGACCTAGTCTTGGGCAGGGAGGTATCTCCATGGTAACGGGGTTACTATAGAGGCGGTAAGTCGATCAATGCAGGGGAAACAACCGGAAGGATTTCTGGCATTAAGACAGAGCCCACACAGGAGAGAAGGTCCTGGCCTGAGGGTCTGCGGCTGTCTAGACCCAGAGATCACCAGCAAATTCCAGGAGCCAGCGCCAAGCATGAGAACGGACCTGCTCTCCCAGGCCACCTGAGGCTCTCTGCATACGTGTACTTGTAAATATCTTCTGCTTCTCCATTTCTCACGCTGCTTTCAGTCCCTGACCCTTGACCTTTCAGCTCGAACCCCACAGCGCTCTGACCAATTGCCAGAAAGGCCTTGATTGGTCCAAGCCACACAACTCATGGGCGTTCAGCCAACGGAGCGTTGGCCTTGAATTAGGTTCTATCCCGAGCTCAGTGGGCCCTTGAGGGCTGGCAGATCCCAGAGACGGGGTACATGAGCAGGTATGTGCTGTGAAGGTCCTTGAGGAGAGGGCTGGGGAGGACTCCGAAAATGTGGGTGTTTGGACCCATGATCTACCATATTGTCTTCTCTGTCTGGAATTCCCATCCCCCACACATGCCCTCCCCTTTGCGTTGGTTACCCGTGCTATATTACACGCCATCCAGAAGTTAGCTCGTGAACCTCAGGTCAGCTGAGCGGTTCTGGCCTGGGTCAAGCTGGGCTGACCTTGGCACGGCTCAGTGTCTGTAGCCAGTGGCAGGTTAGCTGGGTTACTGGCCGGCCTCCCTCGCAGTTCTGCCATAGGCTGGATATCGGCCATGGTGTTGACGGCGCTGAGCCAGTTGTCTCTCACCCATCGGCATAGACTAGCCTGGATTTGCTCACACAGCAGACACAGCGTGCTGAGCTGGCTCCACTCACAGCTCTCTCTCCTCTGAATCCTCTTTTAACCAAACTCACCCCTCTTTCTACCTTGATGCCCAGGCTACCCTGCCCTTCAGCTTGACGAACTTTCTTTCCTTCTGAGCCTCTCACAACTGTTGAGCCTGTACATCCCTCCCTGGTTTGCCACATGTCACAAGTAAAAATATAGAACAACCAGTTCAAGTAATTTGAATATTACATACACAACAAAAACAACACATCCTTTTTAGTATAAGTATATCCCAAATATTCCCTGGGATATACTTATACTAAAAGATTATTTGTTGAAATTCAAGTTTAGCTGGACATCCTGTATTTTATCTGGCACCTCTCCCTCCCCATAACTCCTGAGTCCAGCCTCTAGGGAGAAGAGGGGGCACTGACCTGCTTCGAGGTGCACCGAGGACCCTCTGTAACCAGCAGGGCATGGGCCCAACCTTTGGTGATGGGGCAGTGGGTGTGGGATCCACATCTTTTCCTTTCACTGCCTCTTTCTGTGTGAATAGTGGGTGATAAAATGTAGGCTGAGGGTAACCATTATTTGAGGGATCCCAATTAATTTGAGAAACATTGAGTGTCCCTCTCAAACATGGAGCTGATGAAGGTATTGGGGGGGATGCATAGAAGAGTCCATGTTGCCCTGCTCGTCTTACTGTCTTTGGGACTGAGGTCAATGGACTTCTCAGCCCGGGCTATCCTGGTATTATTTGAAGTTAGTAGCCTGAAAGTTTTATAATATTTCAAACTGGTGTTCCACAAGCTGAATTCGAGACTTGGACAAGAACTTGGCCCATGCGTGCAGACCCCATGGGTGAGAACATCAGTCAAGTCACATGCTCTCTTCTTTGGCTCTCTATCCACACAGGAGAAGGTTGGGCTATCACACCTACTTTCTAACATTTCTGTATAGGTCCAATAGTAAGGAGGTCCAGGGTAAAGCCCTTCAAGCAGGCTTTGGGGATCCCTTCCTCTAACTTGGGGGGAGGGCTTGCTTTCTTACGTGGACAGCCAGAGCAGGATGGATCCCCCGTCATGCATTCGGAATTCAGCGTTGGGGCAAACATTTGGCTGTTTTCGCCTATGTTAGCCCTAGGAGCTGGGCCTACTATTTGCTTTGTTCGCTGCTCTATTCCCACTGCCTAACTACCCATGCCTGGCACACAGCAGGTGTTCAGTTAATCTGGGTTGAAGCAGTGAATGCATGTGTCCCAAGAGCAATGGCTGGCCGCACGCTTTAATATAAGTTCTTGTTCAATGTCCATCTCCCCTACAAGTCTACAAGTCTGTGAGCCCCATGGAGGGGACCTGTGTGTGTCGGGTTCCCTACCTCACTCAGAATCTTCCAGAATGCCTGACCCAATAAAAAATGTTCGATTCAGAAAACTTTTCCTTTGATATCTCTGACGTGCAAGCCCCCAGGCCAATCAGTCACTTATTTCTGCAGAAGCCAGTTCCACGTTTGGAAAGAGTTTTGGCAACTCTTCAAGTGTTTGAACATAGCTATTACTCAATGTCTAGTCCAAAGCAACAGAAAGGAATTGCGTGTGCCAGGTTGCCCAGGGCATGGGGTGGGCTTTCTGGGGTTCCTTCCTTTCAAATAGGAGAAGTGGTGTCCATGGGACAAACAGGCAGGGAGGGTAGGATGGGGAGGTGCCGAGGGCCACAGGGGGCGGGCTGGGACAGGGGATCGTGTGTGCTGGTGGTCTGACAGAGGAGGGATATGGGACGGGCCAGGACAGGACATGTGCTGGGATGGACCTCACAGTGTGGCACCTTCCTGGCTGGCCCCTCACCCTGGCCTCACCACACTGGGGCTTATCCCGGTTCAGCTGTCAGATGATTTTCCCAGACACACTTTGTCCACATCCACACCTGCACTGGCATACAGCTACTCCACCCCGTCTCCAGGGCGACATCCCCACCGCTTATCTAGCATCCAAAGCCTCCAACCTTCGACCTCCAAATACCTCTTCAGCATTACCTCCCACTGTGGTCCTCTGTGAACCTTCTATTACTGCAAAACTGGGTTTCTCTCTCTCTTTCTTCTTTTATCAGAACATACCTTTTTCTTTCTTTCCCCATTGGCCTTTGCCCACAGAGGGTCTCCTCCACCCTCCCTCCGACACCGTCTTACCCTCTTATCTTTTATTTAAGACCTACCTGGCTTTCAGGATCCAACTCAAGTCTGACCTCCTTAGGGTGTGGATGGGCGTATTTCTTCTAAGGGCACCTCTTGGGATGGCTCCTTCCTAGACAGGCATCACCCACAGCTGTCCTCTAGGTCTTGGCACTCACTTCCTTGTGGGGATGCAGGGATGGGTATTTCCGCACGCATGACACATGCATGCAGAGAAGGTGGCATCGCATCGTGTTTCCCCGTTAGATTCGGACAGATGGATGTGTCCTCGAGACTGGAGGGGCTCACTGGCAGGGCTGAGACTCCAACCGCTCAAGATTCTCCATTGCAACTGAATATTGCCCCCAAATTCATCCCCCTGACAAAGTTGGTGCCCACCCGGCCATGTGGACCCTCTCACTTTCTTGATCTTGGGGTTGCCCTTGGCCATTTGACCTCCCATACTATATTGGCCCATAATCGTACCCTCTTCTTTTCCTAGAGTGTGATTTGGAGCCCTGCCCTGGTCCCAATCTCCTCTGAGGTGATCTAGTCCCTGACATCCAGGCCATGATGTTTCAGGAGGTCCTCACTTCACTGTACCGCCGAAGTGAGTCACTATGAAGGGACAAAGCTGCTTATCCCTCCTGCTGTCCCTTGTGCCTTTTCCTGGAACCCTCGGGAAAGATCCGCAGTGGTGGCAGCAGTGACGGACATCGCCCGGGAGGCCACAACATGAGGCTGCTTCTGTTTTTGACTTTCTGATCACAGTTGATCCTGAGTTCGATGAGATTATCGAGCCGATGGCTCAAAGCTGCCCAGAGCGTTGACCTTCCCGTGTAAACATAGCGCCTTAATGTTCACACAACCCAAGGTCAACTTTATTAGGATCTTTGCACACTGATTAACCGGTCCTTAGAGCAGCCCACGGTGCAGGCTGGGGCAGCCTGGGGCAGGCTGGTGTGGGCCTTCCGGATTGTTCCAGGGGAGGGGGAGAAAGCCACCACCTGGCCTCCCACCACAGTCACCCTGCAGCCGGGTTGACGACTTTCCCCAGGAAGAGCAAGCTCTGAGTGGTCACCTCCCACAGGAGCACCAGGAAAGGCCTGTTGAAACGGACCTGTGGGGCCGACGTTGCGTTCAGAGCCTGCGGCTGGGAGAGGAGGCCAGAGGCAGCCCCTGCCCTGGTTCCCCACACATTCACGTCCACTGCAGCCTTGTGTGACACCTGGAGGGGGAGACGGGGACAGAGACGGCATCAGCTCAGGGCGCTCTCAGGGGACAGATCCCAGCTGGTGTGGTTCCAGGGAGCTGCAGGCAGAGTCACCCCCTCAGGCCCCAGGGGCCCCGTCTTCCCAGGAGGCAACCGGCTTCTTTCCTGCGTTTTCTACACCCCCCTCCACCACACCCCGGGGGGATGGCCCTGACGCTGCTGTTTGCTCTCGGGCGGAACGGAGTTTAACCTGAGCAGGGCTGCGTGGGAACCGGGCTGCGTGGGAACCAGGCTGCAAACTCCCGAGGGCGAGGTTTTTTGTTTTTTGTTTTTAATATTATGTTAGTCACCATACAGTACATCCCTAGTTTCTGATGTAGTGTTCCATGATTCATTATTTGCGTATAACACCCAGTGCTCCATCAATATGTGCCCTCTTTAATACCCATCACCAGCCCGAGTTTTAGGAGCCGCTGGAAGCACCTGGGCACCGGGACCGCAGCCCGAGCGCCGGTTTCTGCTCCCAGCTGCACGCACAGCTCTAAGCCTTGCTGGCCTCTTCTTTAAAATGACCTGCTCAGCCTAAATCAACGGTTTTCCACGTGAGTTCAGGGAACTGCTTCTCTGATGTGCCCAACCCTCTACCCGCCTCTGTGAGAATTCCTTTTTTTATTTTAATTTTAATCTTTTAATTTAAATTCAATTAATTAACATACAGTGTATTATTAGTTTCGGTGGAGTTCAGTGATTCATCCGTTGCGTGCCACACCCAGGGCTCATTCCATCCTGTGCCCTCCTTCACGCCCGTCGCCCAGTTATCCCATTCCCCCCATCCCCCCTCCAGAATTCCTTTTTTAAAACCCTCATCTTCACACACCTTTTTAGGAAGAAAGGACTCTGAGGCTTTAAAAAAGAGTTGAAACAAGTTGGTCTTGGCAATCCTTTTTGTTTCTAAAAAGTTCTATGAAGAGATACACCTAGCCTTGAAGGTCACTGCGAAAGGGATTCTTTAAAAGGCCAAGTTATTTCTTTTCCTTCTTGTTCACCCTCTCCACCACGGGCGTACGTACACACGCACTCACAGGCACACACAGGACTACGTCCTTATTGCCTTGGTTCGCGTTCCTAATCTCAGCTGGCCTTTCCCAATCAAAAGACAGAAAACTGTCCTTATGAAATTCTTAGCAAAGGGGTGCCTGGGTGACAACCGACTCTTGGTTTCAGCTCAGGGCGTGATCTCACGGTCATGAGATCAAGCCTCACAGAGACCAACGCAGGGCTCAATCCCATGTCTGCTTGGGATTCTCTGTCCCTCTCCCTCTGCCCTGCCCTTTCCCCCTGTGCTCTCTCTCTTTTTCTCTTTCTCTCTACCTCTAAAATAAATACATAAATAAAACTTAAAAAAAAAGAACTTTCTAGCAAAGCCTCAAACAACAGTTAATGACTCTATCCTAAAGCAGAAAAGATAGAGCAGGGAAGGAAAATTACAACGTTATTCCCAGCTATTAACTCTCTTTTCCTAGTAGAGAGTCATGGATCTCCACCCACGCCCCGTGACTGGCATTGCCTCCTACAGGAGGAGAACATGGGCCCCCCCACCCCCACTGAGGGCTGTCTTGACTATGGGACTTGCTTTAGCCAGCGCACTTGAGTGGCCTTGACATAGGCCGCAGTGAAGAGAAATGTGAAGAGCCATCACACAGTTTCTCTTGCTTTTTTCCCACTGCTGTGCGAATGACGTATCCCAAATAGGGGCTCCTCCTTTCACCTGCATCCTGGAAGGGAGAGGCAGCGTGAAGAAGGTCTGTAGCCCCGCGGTCATGACACATTTCTGACATGTAACATAACCAGGAAATAAGCCTGCTCGGGCTCTGAGATTCGGGGGACGCTTGTCTCTGTAGCAAGGCTGACGGATGCATTTTGTGCTCGTGCCCCACGACTCTCTTTAACTGTAGCAAAGACAGATAGAGTTTCACTGCCTGCCCTGGGGAACTATAAGGAATGAAGACAAAGCTAATCCCATACAAGAGAAATTTTGGCTCCATGATGACCCCAATTGCATGTCTACTTCATTTGGGACTCAGTGTCCCTGCCCTGAGGAGTACAGAGGAGAGATGGAAAGGGAGCTGCCTGGGAAAAGAAGCCTTACAGACTATGATCAAGACCCAGAATGGGGAAAAGAAAGGGAAACTTGACTTTCAAATGCACACTTCAAAGGAGATAAGACCCTCCCCTCCATCCACGTTCACCACCTTACCCGGGAGATGGTTTTGTTGAGTTGCTCAGTGATTCCCGATAAGTCAGCTTCTAAGTTGAAGATGTTGGTGAGACCGATGTGGGGAAGTATTTCTTCAAGGTTATAGGTCCCGGAAATGGAAAACCTTGGCAGATGTAGATCCAGCAGGCTGCAGAGAGAATCAGCCAGAGAGGCAGTGCTGTCTGGTTAAATGTGCTGCTCCCACCCCGTCTTGGGAAAGAGAAGTGTACACTGCCCTCTGTATCAGAACATTCCAGAACCCTGGACCCTCCTTCTCTTCAGACCTTACAGACCTCCTGTGTCTGGACCTGAGAAGACTTCTGGCATGGCTGTGTGTCTTCATCTCTGGCACGTTCATGGAGGACTTCCTCTGTGCCAGACAACGGGCAAGGGGTTTTACAAGGTGTAACGGATCAGATCCAAAGAATAACCATACAAGGGAAACACTGTCCACATTTCCCACCTCCAGTAGGATTCATGAGCAGGTTCTCCTGGCTCCCCTTCTGACCTGTATCCTAACTCCATCTTCTGGCAACCCCCTAGTAGAAGCCATTGTCCTCTCGTACCGTCTGGGCTTTGGGCCATTGTGAGGATCTGATGAGAGATTGCATGTGTAGAGTGTGACCCGCTCTCTGTCCTGAGACTGGCCTTTGCCATCGGATCACTGCACTGCCTGCAGCAAATTCACAAGTTCTTTCTGACACACTGAGCCAATCTGTCCTTTTCTTCTTGGGACTGTTCTTCTTGGTTATGGTTTGACAGTTGCCAGGGCATGGGGCTTGAGAGCCTGGCTAGGTAATAACCCGCTTGGAAACTTCTGGCTCTAATAAATTCAGATTAGATAGCCTAAATCAGCTTAGTGATTCGTGGCCAGTAAACTTCTGGGATAACGTGAGTGTCCAGATGTCTAATCGAAGTTAGACGCAGTTGGAAGTCAGGGGTCAAACACTGAAGAGGAGGGAAAGGATGTGGAGAACAGAAAACAAGGCTATCTTGGCCCACGTGACAAATTTTCCACAGGCAGCCCTTGCGGGCAGGTTCAAGCCATGGAGGGGTCAGAGTGGAGTCTAGCACAGGGGTTCTGCTAGAAAGCCCTGCACACGGCAGGTGTTCAGCCCACGTAAATGAAGAATGAACAGTTATGGGGGATCTCGATTCCTCTGGGCAAGTGAACCTTCCTCACAGCTCAGTGGAGGTAGGCCTGGCAGTCTGAAGTTTTTATGTCTGAAAGCCCATTAAAATGTTGTGATATTATAACTCTCTGGCATGAGAAACAGTAACAGGGGACATCTGAGAATTTGAAAAATAACTTGGGTTGGTTTTGATTTTTGAAGGTCAAAGTTAGAGGTCAAAACAGATGTTCCTGGGGTGCCTGGGTGGCTCAGTCAGTTAAGTGTCTATCCAACTCTTGATCTAAGCTTAGGTCTTGATCTCGGGGTCGTGAGTTCAAGCCCTACATTGGGCCCTATGCTGGGTATGGAGCCTACTTAAAAAAAAAAATCCCAGACCTTCCTGAGGGAAGAGACAGAGAGAGAGAGAGGGAGAGACAGATACAGAGAGAGAGAGAGAAGGAGGGAGAAAGAGAGAGAGGCAGCCCCCCACCCATCTCCACTTCCGGCGTAAGCACGGTACTCACAGCGAGCTCCCTGGGCTGGGGGCCCCGGGTCTTCAGCACTGCGTGGCCTCCTACCCACGGGAAATGGAGTTTGAAGTTCAGGGCAGCCCAGTCAATATTTGCCAGGTCAATTCCTGGAACTGGACAAAAGCAATGTGCAGCGGCCAGGAAGGAACATTTTTTATTTGGAAGGATCTGTCCTGCCTGCACAGACGTCGCGATGTGGTTGCTGCTGACCCGTCACTGAGGTCTTCTGTGATCTGGACAGTATTCTTTCCAGATCGCCCTCGCAGTAAGTCGGAGAGCTGCTGACCCCACCTGTCCTGGTTATCATTTCACAACACACGTGAACCAAGCGGCCTTGCTGTCACCGTGAATGCACACAGTTACGTGTGCCGATTGTTTCTCAGTAAAACGGGACAGAGAAAGAAGGGGAGCGAGGCAGAGTTTTCCCCACCGTCCAGATGAGACCCTGAGGCTCAGTGAGGTTAAATTACCTGCTTGCGAAGTGGGTGGCGAGGCTCCAATGTTTTACTGATCTTACCATTCCCATATTTTACTGATCCTTTAAATAAATATCGTCCATGTACAGAAAAGAAAAGACTGAAGGAAATTAGAACATAGAGCAAAATCTTCTCTCCTGCTATTTTGAATCCCCGTAAAAAGGATCATCGACTCTTACTCACTGTGAATCATCCAAGATCTAGAACAAAACCTGGAGCCAATTGAATATTTCTCATGAGTGAAATTTTGGTGATGGGAAGTCACCTCGGGGTGACTGTTATTTTCTTCTTTGTAGATTTTTGTATTCTCCTCATTTCTCACAAAGAGCATGTATCTTACTCATACGAGAAAACAGCCAAACGTTAGAAAGTAGGACTATTTCATCATTTGCGTAAAGCCAAATAAAACTCGTCCAAGATAGCACAGTGGCTTCATGTGACTAACATAATATAATAAAAAAAATACTATTAATAAAAAAAAAGCACAGTGGCTTCAATCCAGAGGCACTTTTAAGACATAAAGGCCGTGAAGAGACCGCGTCTGCTTCTCCAGTGGGATGGGGCTGGAGGTGCCCTTGGCCTGGCCGGTGTGTGAGGCAGGAGAAAGCCCCAGGCGGAGAGCTCCAGGTGCTCCAGGTGGGACTCAATCAGTGTGTGCTGGAAAGGTGAAGGCCAAGGACGTCTGGACCATTGAGGTCTGCTACACCCACCAACACTTGAGACCCTACCCCTGGGTCTAGAACAGTGTTGAGAAACTTCTGGGTGTTTTTTAAGGACACATTTGCACTATGAATAAACAAGACAATTGGAGCATACGGCCAGAGTATTTTCTCACCTAATAGGAACCCTGTTCACTCTTGGCTTGCACTTGGCGCTTTGGGGTCACTTACCACATGCCAGGGCAAGAAGAAGCAACTCCGCGAGTCTCGCATTTTGGACTCTATGCTAAATCCTGGCACAAGACGCTCCCTGAGAGAAGAGCAATAAGGTAGATTGTTCTAGAAAATGAGGAGGAAGTGGTGTCCGCAGCATAACCAGATGGAGGAAGGCCTGGAGATCCTGCTTGTGCATGATTCATGTCCAAGCGGATCCATGGCAAGAGCGGAGAGGGTGCGCTGAGGGCCTCCTGTCCCATAGATGGCATCCATGGAGAACAGCGGGAGCATAGTGTCCCTCGTGCAGAAGGGTTCTCACGGATACTGTTCAGTCCTAATGCCCTCCCCATATGCTGAAGGGTGAGCATGGAGGGTGGTAGGGGCCTGGTGTCCCACATGCTAAAGGAGAGCAAACAGTGACTAATTGGAGTGCTGTAGGCCTAGCAAAGCCCAGCTGCCCGCATGTCCCGGGGAGCTGAACCACCACACACACACACACACACACACACACACACACACCCCATTCTGTGCATGACCATCTTCCTGGCTTTTCCCACCTCATCCATGTTCCTTCTTATCCCATGGGGGCAATAGTAACTTTCTCAACAAGGGTCTGGAAAAGGAAGGTGCTGCCAAAATATTTGGGGGCCTCTGCCTTCCTAGGTACCCTATTTCCCCTTGGAGCTGGGTGGACACACAGAGGTCCACGGAGATGTTTGTGGGGCTCCTCTCTGGGGCGGGACCCTGTCTCTGCCCACCCAGCTTACTGCCTGGAGCAGCCTGGCGGAGTTATATGGCTCCTGTCGTGTAGACGAGCGGACAGGCTCTGACTGCCAGCTGGGCCGGAAGCAAGGACAACGACACAGCTCCGCACTGAAGAGACCCTCTCACACCCCGCTCATGCCCCTCAGAATCGCTTCCCTGCGTATATCCATCCTTTTTCAGGACAGAAAGTACACCTGCCAAGTGCCCCTAGCAGACCCCCCACCTCTCCCTATCCTGCCCTGTTCCCAGGACAGACGACCAGCAACGACCCATCCCGACTCCATTCTCAACCCACACATCTCAGACTCACTTCTTTTGATTCAATAACAGTGAATTTTATTCACGTTATTCAGGAGTAGCTGAATTCTAGCTCCACAGAGCCCGGCCCCATCTCTACTCAGCTACGGGGTTGAAGACTTTGCCCATGAAGATTGTGCGTTGAGTCCCCCAATCCTCCACAAACAGGAAGAAGGGTCTGTTGAATTTCACGACCAACGGGGCTGCTCTATGTGTGTGGCAGGGGATGGTGTTGCTAGAGTCCATGTCCTTGGCGGTGTCCATCTTGCCTTTCTCGCTCACCTCCATTATGGCTTCGTGTATCACCTGTGGAGAAACAAGTCTTGTCTCAGCTCTGGGCATGGTGGGGGGAACGCTGGCTCCCATTCCTGGAGACACCTGAAATGCTCAACTGTCAGATCCAGATGCCTCAGAAAGGGGTTCACACTAATGGCCGAACTTCATCTCCCCCAGCGCAGGCAGAAAGTTCGAGGAGTTTAGGTGTTCAAATGAGAAGAAAGGGAATAGAATTCAGAGGGATGCTGGGTGGTCTGAAGGTTTAGGAAAAGCTCCCATAAGATCACTGAGGGTGAACCTCTCAAATGCTTTCAGGAAGGATGTGGTAGAGAGAAAAGGAGGGAAGGAGGGGGCTGGTTTTTCCTGTCTCCATCCCAGCACGGACAATTTCCCAAAACTCTAGAAATTGCTCTACTCACCTCAAAAATTGCTGGGAAATCCTCCTCTGTGATGCCTGAGAAGTTTGCTGCTGCAGTAAACACATTGCTGATGCCCATTTTGGGAAGCAGTTTTTTTAAGTCTATCTTGGAGGAGATCTTGAACTTGGGCATAATTAAGTGCACCCACCTGTGAGGAGTGAAAACCGCAAGGAAGCTGAACACGTCTCTCTCCTAGGTCCAGGGGAAACATCTTGCTTTTGCTTTCAGGCCTCTTCCAAGGGAGACTTAAGAAAGGGTGAGGCATGGGTGCTTGCATGGGGAGAGGTTAATGGTGCTGGAGCCTGAACGGCATCCGTGCAATTCCAGACGAAGCACTTGCCTAAAATACACCTTGCTATTCAAGCTATGTCCCTCACAGGCTCCCCAACCAAGAGAAGAGGAGGGTCGGGCCAGGGGATCCAGCCCTGAGTCCTTCCAACCCTTCAGCTACAAGCAGGGATTTAATTGGGCAGTGACCCAAAATAGGGTGCAGATCTAGCGCCTAGTGCCCACACCCCCTCCCCGCACTTTTTGTTCTCATAAGCCAATGTATTTTCACCTGTGTCCATGTGATGTTGAGCTTCCGAATGGATTGTAACCCACTCATTTGGGTTCCTCTATTGGGGTACACCCGTCCCAGCCATGACATTGTGTGAAGTACAGCCATGGCAGATGGTGGCAGACACGGTCCGCTGTGGCCCTCAACCACGGCAGAAGCTGCACGGACCGTAGCCTGTGCTCCTATGTGACATGGGGAGAACACTATTTGGAGATTTTTTTTCCCCAGTCCACACGTTTACTGCCTAAAGACTGCCCCCGCCCTTTCCAAGATCAGTGGGCCATTGGAAATCACGCTTTCATTACGTCATCTGTCCATATTTGATTGGATCATGGTGAATACCATACCTAAGCAGGATCAATCCAATTGTCCCTTCCAGGGATATGTCATTGGAACAGAAATATGTTAGACTGACTCTGGAGTGGAGGATTTGCTCGAGTGGAAGACAGCCAAGTCTGTCCACAATGGACTCAGCTTGAAATTTACCTCTTAGGATCCTTCCTTGATCATCATACCTAATTAAGATCCCCAATTAATACTCTACTTCTGAATCCTCTATTCTATCACCTCATTTTTTCCGTAGTTTTACTGCAGTATGAATTTATACATTTATTAGTTGACTTGTATTTTATGTTAGTTGACTAACATTTATTAGTTGACTCTCCCACTGGACCAGAAATCCCACAATGGCAGAGACATGTGTGGCTAGCCATTGTATTCCCAGCACTGAGCAGTGTCTGGCATGGAATAGATGCTCAGAATATACGTGTTGGGTGAGTAAACCAGCTGGTCTGCTGAGCCAGAAAGGTGATGGAGCAAGGACAAGTGACGTCAGGGAGATGGAGCTCCCAGGGATGTTGCTGTCCTCTGTCCAATCCCTCATGACACCTGGCTGCGTTTTTCCCCTTAGGTGCATCTTTCCAATACATTCTTTTCTTTACCCCCTTGAGCTTGCGTGGAGTGGGTTTTCGATACATGTAATGAGAAGAACCATAATTTAGACAGTTGAAGAGGCATCCTGCTGATAATAGAAGCCAAGCCACCATTTTTCCTGCTTGGCTTATTTCATTTTCCACAAATATGCTAGGAGATAAGCAAATACTCACTTCCCTTGAAATGAGACTTTTACACGGAGGAAGCGTGATCTGAGCAAAATTTCAACGTGAATCTAGAATGTCCCTTTAGAGTAGCATACCTCATGTCACTGGATTTCAGAAGTGTAGCTCTTTGATCAACCATCTCTTTTATAGTAGAGTCAGGCTGTCCTACATCTGGGAGCACAAGGACTATGGACATGTTTCCAGTTAAAGGAATTTTAACCATTGTTGCGAACAGCTTCTCCGATCGGCTATAAATTATTCGTTCCTTCTTCCACACCATGTCCACCTGCACTGTGGTACGCTCATCCACAAAGAAGTCCTCCTTGTGCTTGAGGTTGGCATGAAAAGCCATTTTCCAAATGCCTAGGAGATTCAGGAAGGAAAAACTCCAAGAGTGACCTGTGGGAGAAGGCATCAGCACCCACATGTCTGGGGACCCCAGAGCGGAGGGGCTTGAGAAGGGAGCAGCCTCGTTCCAGTGATACCTGGACCTCAGTGAACAGAATATTTAAAATTCCAGATGGATGCAAAGGAAAGAAAGGCAAACACATGAGTTTTGAAAATATTCACCATAGGATTTCTTTAAATCTGTGTTCCTCAAAATATGTTTCCCAAAATACTGCCTGCCTCTGGAATTGTAACACCAAGAAAGGATTCCGTTGTCAATTTGGGAAACAATGACCACAACGTCCCATCTTTGAAAATTCCCACTGCATTTTAGTGGATTAAGAGTTCTGATATGCAACTGATGAATAACTGAACTCTACAGCTGAAACTAATGATACGCTATATGGCTATGTGTTAATTAATTGAATTTAAATAAAATAAGATAATTTTAAAAAGAGTTCTGAGAAGCCTGATGACAAACAAATCTGTTTAAAATTGTGTAATTTATTCAAGGAAGAAGGATTTTCATCAGAAGAACTTAACACCTGTGTGCACATGGGCTCACACGCACTCCCGTGCGTAATCCTCTTCCGCCATCGAGAGTTACTCCATTTTTCTCCAAAGTATCTTAAGTTTGGCAAACGACATGACAGAAAGGGTTGGGAACAGAAACACTTAAAAATTCCAGATAGCACAATGACATAAAAGCAAATGAAAAGTTTTGGATCTACTGGTCTTTGGGACATGGGATAGAATCACAAAAACTACGTTTTTTTTCTGACTGAAATCTTTCAGGAAACACAAGGGCACAGGTTACCCAAACAGGAATTCATGCACTTGATAAACCTTACCTTTGAAGAAAACGTAGTTTATAAGAAGCAGGAAGGTATGAGGGTTCAGAGAGGTGATGAATCCCTTGCTTCTCTTATGCATTTTTTTAGCCACAAAGTGGTTGATTTGCTTCTTGGTCTTTTCTACATCGCGGAAGTCAATCATGTGAGCCTTCACGCCATATATCCCCTCTGCGTCCCACAGAAACGGGGTATGGATCTTCCTGTTGCTGTCGATGAAGAGCATGTCTCTGTGCTTCAAGCGCCCCTCTCTGTTCAGCTGCTTCAGCAACTGGACCACACTCTGGAAACCGTGGTGCACGTCCCACACCCTCATGACTTTGAGGTCAAATCCAAGGCCCTCGAGGAGGTTGGTGAGCGTTGTGGATCTGGTCCCCAGGGAAAGCATGGCCAAGGAGGCAGAGATGCTCAGAGGGGAGAAGATGATATTCTTTCTGGGATGCTCCGTTAACAGAGTTTTGAACAATTTGTGGGCGAAAGCCTTATTGCCAGCTTCTATCTTGTGGTGGACAGGTGAAATTTTCCATGATGAGACTGGGTAAATATTCCACCTGGATCTTTGTTTCTTTTCACAGCAGATGCTATTAAGAAGGCCACAGAGGATGAGGACCAGAGAGAAGGTCAGGTGCATTTTCCTGTGGGACATTTCTACAGCAATCCAGGGAGCTGTAATTGGAAGCAAGAGGTGGGGGTGGGGTGAACATTCCATGGAACATGTTCTCGATGCTGAGGGGCTTGAGAAAGGGCCCATTATTACCTGGGTGCTGGGGTTATTCTTAGTCCTTGATTGGAGGATGCTAGCTAAGGCTAATGAGGAAAGGCTAACGCATTTTGGAACACGACTTTAGGCAAATTAAAGATAAATGATCTGATGACAAGGGATCCAATTCTGCCTCTGGCCTGTGCTGCAAGTGGGTCCTTACACAAGTCACTTCCCCAGCCCGGTCCTAGCACCTTTGGTCACTATGACATTCGATGATTTCAAGCAGCACTCTACACTGGGGATTCTTTATTTTTCTCTCTCTCTCTCTTTATCTCTCTCTTCTTTTTTCTTTTCTTTCTTTCTGTCTTTCTTTCTTTCTTTTTTTTTTTACATTTCTGAAGAGGCTGGAAACCTAGATTTTTGCATGAAAAATTCAATCTTGTCAAAAGCACTTGCTAACACCATCTAGCCCAGTTGGAGACCAGATCTGGCTTCAGAGCGGCCAGGTGTGGTTTCTGAAAGGAAGCCTGGGTGGTGCTCAGGTGACTGGGCCATGAGCTGAATGGAGGGCCTGGCAAGGTCGTCTCAGGTGATCCTGACCGCCTCCCATGGGCCCTCCCGGTCCTCACAGCTACTGCCGCATCCCATCGTCGGGGGAAAATCCCCTCTCTGTCCCCAGATGTGCCCTCTACGATTGGCTGGGACAAGAAGTCAGGCCGGGAATTTGAAGGGTGCTCCAATGGTGGGATTTCTGGCACTCCCAATGGGAAGGGGAAAGACGTGAACCAAACTCTAAGTTTGTGTTCAGTTCAACCCCTTTAGGGCAAGGCCCTATCTTCCTCCCAGGTTTTTCTACAGTTCCTGACACAGCTCTGGGCACAGGGTCCACTCCTCCGCATGTGTTTGGTGATCCATCACCATGGCGTCTCTTGTCATGGCTTCCGAAATAGCATCTGCTGTGGATGAAGGTGTATGTCCCTCAAAATTCCTATGTTGAAGCCCTACTCCCGCATGTAATGGTGTCTGGAGGGAGGGCCTATGGGAAGGAATTAGGGTCAGACAAGATCATGAAGGTCCCTCATATATGGTCATAGGTTAGTGCCCATGTAAGAAGAGACACCAGAGCATTGGCTCTCCCCTGCCCCTGACCCTGTGTGTGTACCTGCAAAGATGAGGTCACGTGAGAACATTGCCAGAAGATGGTCATCTGCAAACCAGGGAGAGAGCTTTCACCAGAACCCCACCCTGCTGGCACCCCAACCTCAGTCTTTCATCCACCAGAGCTGTGAGAAAATAGATGTCTGTTGTCTAAGCCTCCTGGTCTATGACATTTTGTAATGGTGGCCCAAGCAGACTACAATAGCATCTCTCAGTTCTCAGTCTGGCCGCCCCGACCCTTCCAGCCACTAAGCAGCCAAGGTGGGTTCCCCAAAGTATGAATTGTCATTTCCTCTTCCTGGCTTCCCATGAACTTTGAGGGTATGGAGTATAAATTCTTCAGGTGACAGAAAAGCTCCACAGGCCCTGGTTCCTTTCAACCAGACTCTTGACCCTGAGCGGCCTGTCCCAGGCCCTCACAGTCCTCTCCAGCCCCCCAGCAATGGCCCCTGCCTCCCACTGCCCCACCCCCATCATTCCGCCAGCAGCCCTCCTCCTTCCCTGCCCCCTCCATCCACCTCATCTGAGTGGGGGAAGGGGCGGTAAAGAGTGAAGGGCACTGTGGTTGAGGGGGGCCGTGGGGGGAG
>NC_048231.1:32376097-32391750 GCF_002007445.2 Ailuropoda melanoleuca
GCTGCGCCAGCCAGGCGCCCCTAGATACAAATTGATTTAAAGATCCCTCTTGAGTGCAGAAGAGCACAGAAGAGTTGGGGATTCAGCCACAATATCAACAGTGGTTCGGGAATGAAAGAAATTTAGGGAATTGAGTGGAAATAGACAGCATGTTTCCCAAAGAGAAGGGGGCCCTGGCCTCACACTCCTACTGTCA
Organism: Ailuropoda melanoleuca; assembly: GCF_002007445.2. Classification (NCBI taxonomy): domain Eukaryota; kingdom Metazoa; phylum Chordata; class Mammalia; order Carnivora; family Ursidae; genus Ailuropoda; species Ailuropoda melanoleuca. The sequence continues at coordinate 32,376,294 of NC_048231.1, forward strand.
CGCCTGAGCACTGCCCTGACCCACCCAGGCCTGAACAGGAGGAAGCCAGCCATGGGTCTCTACGCTCTCACCTGGCTTCTCCACAGCTGGCACCCTGCCGGGCACACAGGAGATGCTTAATAAGTACTTATTGGCCAAATGAACCCATGGAAAGGGGATAGGGAGGTGGAACTTTGGAACAGACTCTTATCATTTTCAAGATGAATGTTAAAGTGTTGTCCGAGATTGAAGGGCTTTTGGAGAAAGTCCAGGGCAATCCCATCACCACACAGATGGGAAACGAAGGCCCTGGAAGGAGAAGGTATTTGCCCAAGTCACACAGTCAGCATCTGGGCAAAGCAGGGCCAGGAACTAGGGCTTCCTGCCTGTCATTGTCCTCGCCAGCGCACCAGCTTGTCACCTCTGGCGTGTGGCCGCGTGAATGACCTCAGCCGGGGCAGACAGGAAAGCAGCCTCCTGACATCCCGCATGCATTTGGAAAGCCACCTGCTCGGAAGCCATGAAAAACCTTTCTGCATTATGCGGAAGGTGAAGCCGGATCACATCAAAGCGGTTCTGTCCTGGGGTTCTGACGCTGGACACCTTCCCTGCGTGGCTGGAGCTAATCCTTCTCCTATCATCAGGTGCACTCGTGGTAGGCATCTCCGGGGCCAGAAGTCTCCAGAAGCTGATTGTGCAACAGAGGCTACGGAGAGCCGAATCACAAAATCCTACTACGCCCAGCCACCCTTGCCTGCTTTACGTAATGTCCTTATTTATTTGTTAACCCTAAGGTGTACCGGATGCCTCCGTCTACTAGCTGGGAGCCTCGGCAAGGGCATGGAGCTTTGTATGTTTTGTTCACTGATGGGTTTCAACCCCCTTGTCCCTGGCACAGAGGGGACACTCAGCAAATATTTGCTAGATGGGTAGATGGACAAATGAGAACTGAAATGCTCAGTTTAGTCTTAATGCTTGCATTAAGTCTTGTATCCATGGCTCCCCAGCCGTGGGAACTTGGGCAAGTTACATGGTCTTTCCGGAGCCTCGGTTTTCTCATCAGTAGAGTGGAAAAGTCTCACCACCTTGATGGGTTGGTGGGTCGGTGGGTCAACGGGTTGGTAGGCTGACGAGTTGGTGGAAAAGCCTATGCCGCGCCAGTCCCGTGCGAGGCAGGTAGGAAGGGTTGCTTACTTCAAAGGCAAAACCCATGTACTCATTTATGCATCTGTGAGATCAGGCAGGCTGCAACAGCTGGCCTGTGAAGGCTTCTCAGAAGAGGTAGGAGTAGATCTTTTCTGGAAGCAGGAGTAACACTCTGAAAGGAGCTGGTGAGCATGGCAGAGAATGGGGAACAAGGTGAGGGCCGGGCAGGGCAGCGTGCAGCGGCACAGGCAGGTGCGGGGGTTGGGGGGGCGGCAGGGAGGCAGAGCGCATGCTCGCTCGGCGGAACCACAGGAGGGGCCGGCCGCGTCTGGAACCAGGGTGCCTGCTGCCGTAGTCTTTCTTTTCCGCAAACACACACCGAGCATGTTCTCTGTGGCCTGGCCTGGGAAGTGGGGCTGGGGGACGCCCAGTCTGCAGCCAGAGGGACACTTACAACACACGAGTGTACCTGAGTCATCCTACAGTGACACACCGGGGACAACTCACCACAGTTCTTCGGTTTAAGACTAGCATTGTCCCCGTGGCCCCTGACGCCCCAGCCTAGGCCTCCAGCCTCACCGCCCGCCTCCTCCTCCTGACTCATTCTGTGGTGTTGGCCACGATAATCTCATTCCAGTTTCTCGTCCCTGCCAACTTCCCACCCCAGGGCCTTTGTCCACGTTGCTCCCCCTGCTTGGTAGGCTCCCTCTGCTACCACTCCAAGTTCCTCCCCTCTTCTTTTTCTCCCCCGTGATAGAATTTATTTCGGTAGTGCAGAATGAATATATGGCTGCGGAGGTAGGAAATCCTATAAAACATATTTAAGATGTGCGCTGGTCATTTTTAGAATAAAATCGGCTAAAGGGAAGATCCGTCGAGCACCAGAGCTTGGGAAAGACCAGCCAGCATTTTCTAGATTGCACCAGCATTTTCTAGAACTACACTGGGACAAACATACCTGTATGCGGGTTTAATTAATAGTGGCCGTTCAAGAACAGATAAGCTCCCAGCATTCGGAACTCTCTCAGCCTTGTTGGAGCCTGGGTCAGACCCCCTTCCATACCCTCGAAGGCCCCCACGGTTGTCTCCCATCACGCTCCCTGGAGCTCGTGATCAGAAATGCACGGGTGTTCCGGCGCGACTCGCAGCTCTTTCTCCCACGGCAGATTAATGTCATGAAGGCCCGAGCCAGGTCTGTTTGGATCACTGTTTAATGCAGGACTGATTGCAGCCCACATGGGGGTGGAGGGGACATTCAGACCCAGGATCCACGGAGGTGAGTGCTTTATTGAAGGGCTGCTTGGAAGATGCCATAAAGGTAGAGAAGATCTCATAAAGACGTCATAATGGATGGGGCATTAAAGGAGGAGCTGAAGCTCGTCAGGCAGGATGAGAGCAATCCCGGTAGAAGGGACAGCACGGGCAAGGGCCTGGAACACTGGTTTTCAGTGAAGAGCTGGGCACCTCCGAGGCCTGAGTGAGGCCGGCCGAAGACCGTAGCAGGGGCTCCCTGTGGCACGCCTGCTACGTGCCAGGCATGGTGTCTACGCAATGCCAGGTAACCCTCAGATCTCCTCAGCCCCATGAGGTGGGTATTACTACCCCCTTTTAATAAATGAGGTTCAGAGGACTCCAGGGACACGTCCAAGTCCCCCAGCTACTCAGTGGCTGACCTGACTGTCCCACATCCCCAGTGGATAATGCTGCAGACCTGAGCTGATGGCTGCACGTTTCCGTGTGTGTCAGGTGTCTGCCCACCCCCACCCCCACCCCCTCAGGCTGGAGCAGGGTCTCAACCTTCTCTGTCTCCCTCCCTCTCAAAGAGGGGTGCTTACTCTGCTGCTCCCCCATCTGAGCCCTTACCACTCTGTAAATTAGCCTTCTCTGCCAGCCTGTGTAGGGGCTGGGTCTCTAAGGCCCTGGGGGTGCCCAGGATGGAAAAGGGGGTGCTTATGGAATAGACACATGCCAAAGAGGCCTGGGAGGGCTCTCATACCTGGGAGAGGAGCTCAGGAAGGACCAGCGGGGCCCCCTAGTCCACGTGGAACCCCTCCCTGCCCTGACCCAGGAGACCAGTGTTTGCGGGCTGTGGCTGACCACGAGGCCATAGAAAAGTCACTTTCCTGCTCCGCATGCACGTCTGTCACATGGCTGTCCATTCTGGCTGCCCTGCAGCGGAGCTGTGACCAGAACACAAAAGGCACAGTGAGCTGTGGATTGCTAGGCACGCCCAGGGGGTGACAGCTGATGCCGGCTCAGGCTTGGTAGTACCACGCCAGTCACAAAAGGCACAGTGAGGTGTGGATTGCTAGGCACACCCAGGGGGTGACAGCTGATGTCAGCTCAGGCTTAGGAGTACCACGCCAGTCAGGATCCCCTCCTCTCAAACATTCCTGGTAGCGGGAATTCACTGCAGAAGCCAAAGGAGTCAGCTGCCGGAAACATGAGGGCTCCCGGGTCCTAATCTGGGTGCCCCCTAGTGGTCATGGACAGACCCCGCAGGGCCACGTTATCCAGAGCAGGTGCCGGGACCCCATTCACTCTTTGCTGAGCTTGCTAACAGGTCCAAACCCCAGACTCTTCTTTATGGACTCTGGAATCAGACAAACCTGGCAATGAATCCTAGCTGCTGCTACTCCAGGCTCCCTCCCTCTAATGCCAAACCAGCCTCAACTCCGCTTTGCCATCAGTCTGGAGGCCTGGCTGAGCCCAGAACTCCCATGTGGGCCCTGTGGGGGACATAACTTTGTAGCTCACATACCAAAGACCCAAGGCTAAGGGCTCCCCAAGTGGAACTAACTTTTCTAAAGCAGCCTGCTAGTTTCTTCAGAGCCCCAGAGGGGAGTATCCTTGTCCTCCTTTCAGGAATACAGAAATAGAAGTTCCCAAGAGGTATGTGGCTTTCCCAAGGACACTTTGTTACTAAGATTTGAACCCAGGTCTCTCTCACTCCAAAGCCCAGGTAGTTGCCTTGTCTCACAGCTTCCCCAAATTATCCACCAACAGCCAGTGGAACTGAGGGGGTGTTTATTAAATCACAAAGCCCCTCTGCCTCTCCGGGGAGAGAAGATCACAGCCAGCCAAGTAAGTGGGTGGGGGAGGGGCATCTAAGCCCAGTGACGCTGGAACGGTCAGGGAGGGGGCTGAGGGAGGACTAGGGGGTTGGTGAACAGGAGCCCCCAGAGCCAGCGGCTCTGCCTGTTTGGATGGTGGTCTTGGGAGCTCATGAAAGCGTGGGATTAGATTAGAAGATCCTGGGATCCCAGTTCCAGGAAGATGAAACATTTTCAGCCCCAGGCTGCCGCTGGGGCCTGCAGCGAGCTGGAACGCCCCCTTATTCCCCAGTAGGATTAACAATTTTTCCCAAGAAGAGTATGGTGGACACGACGCTATCCCTAATAAGCACCAGAAAGGGTTTGTTCAGCTTGATGGAGAGCGGCGTCTCCATGGGCAGCGTCTGGGCTCCGGAGCCAGCCGCACCCTCTGTGCCCTTCTCGTCCATCTTCAGCACCGCCTCGTGCACCGCCTGCGGGAATCAGGAACCAGGTCAGTGTCGCCAAGCCACTCTGGGCCAAGGACAGCAAGAGGCCCAGAGAGGGAGAGGTCTCAGCCAGGGTGGCCCAGCACAGAAGTAACCTGACTGGTGCTGGCCGCCCCAGGCTCCTCACTCTACAGCTGGAAGCATGCAGGACAAGCAGACGCAGCAGCTGGAGCGGGGTTCGCTATCCTTCCATGAATTACAGGGACGTGCCGAGCAGGATAACGGCAGAAAGAGTCTGCGGAACCTTAGCTAGATGGAAGGGACGTGGCGACGTCCCCACCAGGAAGCCTCCATTCCTGCCCACGCTCCTCTTAGCTTCCTGGGGGATGGTGAGGAAGGAGCCAGATTCCAGGGGTGGGTTGTCAGAGATGACCAAAACCCCAGATCCACCCCAGGGCACCCACCCTGGGACACGGACGGGCTTCTGCGCCTACCGATGCACTTTATTCCATTCTACAAAATCCTAACACTTTTCCTAGCGGGCCACCCTGAAGCCATTATCGACACATAGAATCACAGCCACGGGCACACCTAACTGCAGAAAAGAAATGAGCCATGGAACTGCGTAAAGGCCCCCAGGAAAGAGGTAGCTGGCCCTATTTACGGGAAGTCTATGTTAAAAGGGAGAAAATTCTACTGTCTTTCTTCCTCTTGCAAATTGGAAAATAAATCTGAATCAGTGCCTACTATCGGCTCAGCTAGGCAACTGGGGTCTCTCCCAGATTGGCTCGAACTTCCCACCTAGCACCCGCAAATCCCCACCGCCCATGATGCCAAGCTCTCCAGCAGCCCAGCCTCTAGCCGTGCTGCTCCCCCTACTGGAAAATGCTCCCCACACCGATCTCTGCTCCTTGCAATCTCCCCACCCCCAATGCCCTTTTCCCCTTAAAGTAGGGTTGCCAGATGAAATACGGGATGGACCGTTAAATCTGAATTTCACCTGGCTGCTGGGACAGTGGCTCTGGCCCAGGGCTGCACAAAGGGTAGGGAGGGGAAGGTGGGAGGGGGAGGGGAGGCCTCCCAGGCCAGGCAGGCTTACCTCACCCACTTTCAGGCTTCGATGAGGGGCGATCCGGGTGAGGTCACCATGCTCCTCAAAGATTTTGGTGACACCCAGGTGGGAGAGCGTCCTCTTCAGGTCATAGTTACCAGTGATGGAGAACCTGGGCAGGGACACGTCTACGACCCTGGGGAGATGCGAGTGACAGGTGAGCATTGGGGTCTCCTTGCTTTCCTGGCCAGGCCTCAGGGGAGGTGATGAATGAGACATTGGTCTTCCAAGCCCCAGCTTGACCCAAGAGACAGTTCTCGGGGAGCAGATCCCTTTTTCCACCTTGAAGCATTCCAACCCAGGTCCAGCTTCCCGTCCTTCGCTGGCCACTCCTTCACTTACCCTTTGCCAGAATCATCTCATCACCCACCTGTACTGTCTGCGAGGCTCCAAGCCTCACCCCTCGGGCCTCTTCTCTTCTATCTTTCCTCCCTCCAGAGGAACCTCCTTCAGGCTCACGGCTTTAAATACCAGCCAGAGGCCCAAGGACTCTCAGACTTCCCTTTCCACTCATTCATTGGCTCAACAAATTAAGTGCCTCTATATACGAATCAGATGCTTAGATGCTTGTGTGAGCAGAAGAGGGGAAACCCGTGCCCTTGAGCATGGGCTCTAGCAGGGAAGATGGACAAGAAAGTCCACACGACGAAAATCATCCCCTGATCATCGATGCATAGACTGGGAGTCTGTGAATAAGAAGACCGTGCATGCGGTGGCGAAAAATACAGATCAGCTTGGGGGAATCAGGAATGCTGGGGCACAGAGAAGATTTGAGAAACTTGGAAGGAGGCAAAGGCATCCGGCAAGCTGGGTCATTCTTTCTGAGTGAAATGAGGAGCGACGGTAGGGTTTTTGAACAGTGGGTCGATATGTTCTTGCTTAGCCGGCACAAGAAGCCACTTCCATGCACCATATGTATCCCTGGGCCTCTGCAAAGAACTGTGGTTCTGTGAAACCCAGACCTCCAGTAAGGCCTGAGCTGGCCTGCAGGAAATCTCAAAGGGCCTATCTCACACTTGGGTGGGGCCAAGGGAGGAGTGTGGGCCGCTGTCCCGAAACCACAGAGACAGCGACAGTCTTCTGGAAACATCTGTCTGTGGGCAGTTAGCGGGGGTCCCGTGGTAGTCTCGGCCCGAGGGCTGCTGAGGGGCTTCGCACAGGCAACGTGAAGCACCAATTGCCGGCCCCAGGGCTGCACCCAGAGGGAAATGGGCAGGAGTAACTTGGAGATGAGGGTGCTGTGTCCCCCTAATCCACCTTCAGGGTCTCAAGTCATCATCACTTGAATACTAAAGGAAATGTGATCTTACGGAGCCCACATGGCATGAATCCAGGACTTCTGGATAAAGTGGGGGTGGAGGGCATGGAGCCCCCTTTTCCCTCACCTTCCATACCCCTCACTCGCCAAGACACCTCTGTGAACTTGGAAACTGTAGGGCACAGGCTGGAAATCGTCAGTCTACTCGGCAGGATCCCCACGTTCAAAGAGAGGTGTGCCTTTATCTTCAACCAAGGGGCTGCCATCCCAGGGGTCCACCTTACAGGTAGGAGGATCGGATCTACAGGACACCTGTCATTCAGTCAACCTAAGCTTCAGACGGTCTTCTGAGAACCTTGGAGCTCTGCCTCTTCAACCAGTTGGAAGGGGAAGGATGGACAACCTCCCAGTTGTGCGTGTCCTCGGTGGGGTCATGCTTTGCTAGGGCCCATTCGATCCTCTCAAGGGTCCTATGAGGCCAGCATTCGTGGCCACGTCATAGATGAGAAAACTGGGTCTCAGCTAAGTTTGGAACCCAGACGCTTCCTTCCATTTCAGGGGCCAGACTCGGCCACCCCCTGCAGGTCCTGGTTTTCGGCAGGGAGGATCAGAGGGTGCTGTGCAGCCCCCAAGCCTAGCAGCCCTCTTGGGATGACCTACCATTTAGCCCCCTGCTTCTCCCCGTCCCCCCAGTACAGCGACTTTATCGGAAGCATTCAGATCTGGAATTTCTCTTTTATGGAGCTTTCGGCTCAATTGAGATATCCAAGATGTGTTCTGCAGTCCCCTCAAGCGTGTATTTCATGTGCAAGAGCCCCCACGGCAGCCCAGCTCCGTCCCAGCACCCTATCCACCTCCCCTAGAACCCTCCTCGCCTCCCAACAGCGTGTCGGCCATGACAGAGGCTCCCGGTAAAGACCTGTCAGGTGGAGAACAAGGGTGAGGATAAGGTGGAAGAGAGAGTGTACAACACAGGGGGGAGGCCATCCCGACACCACTCCTGCCCGAGTCGACACTGCCAAGTCCCCAGCCCTGACTCCTCTCGAGAAAAATTGACTGGTAAGCAAGTGCTGAGAAGAATTTTGTTGGCTCATCTTCGATCTGTTCTAATTTTATGTTTTTTGTTGTTTTTTTAAAATATTGACTCACTTCAGTCCTTCCACTATGATTAGTATAACTTATTTGGGACACACTTCGCTGGTTTGGTTGTGACATTACAGTTGCAAACAGGATTCTGTGTACAATAAACAACTCCCTTTGACAGCCCATGTTTGCCCTGTGGCTCCTCTCTGCCTGGGACTCCACCCCTCCTCTCCTGTCCACACGTGCCACTGTTCGGCCTGGAAGGCTTAGCTCAGAAGCCACCTGCTCCGCGGAGCCCTCTCCGCGTCCCCTGCGCGCCACGGTGTTGCTCTGTCCCCTCCACTCTCATGATCTAAGCCTCTCCCTCTAAGAGCAAGTGTTTCACTCTATTCCTATGACTTGTTTTCTGGTCTACTTCCTGCCAAAATACAAGTTCATCACGGAGCCCAGAATGGGACTTGGCCACAGGGTCAGAGCTCAAAACGTCAGGGCTAGAAGAAGCAAAGAGCGGAAAGGACAGCAGGAAGAAGGGAGCAGCTGCCGATGCCGGGCACCCTCGTACCTTCGCGTGATTAATTTCTTCCATCGGTCAAGAGTGTCCATCTTCAAGGCCTCCTCCACAGTCTTCATCTTGCCCTCGTCAGGAAGGATGAAGGTGGCAGCGATGGTGCCCTGGTAGGGCATTTCCAGGATAGTGCAGGACAGCTGATTATCGTAGCCGGCATCGTACATGCCCCCGCGGAACATCATGGGCACCTTCACTCGCTCGTTTCCATCCAGAATGAAGTCTTCCTCCTTAGTTGCTTTTGGATCAAATTCATGTTGCCACCTGGCTTAGGATCGAAGAAGACCAAAGCGGCATGAGTGTCCTGAGAGGGAAGAGCTGAGTGGACCCAGCTAACTCGGGTCTCTGTCCACACGGATTCAAGGAGGGGATTTGGGTCCTCTGGGATGTCAGGGCAGGTCTCCAGGAATCCATGCTCTTTGTGCCATGCCCTGGAAACTCCGGGTAAGATGGGCGTGGGTCAGATGGTCAACTCCCACAGAAGCCACCACCACGATTGCTGAGCTGAGAGGGGAGCCGTGGACTGTCTGAGGCCCAGGTGCTACTGAAGCCAAGACAGCCCGTGGACTGTGTTCCAGCAGAGCGGCTGGGTGATACTTAGTGGGAGTTATTTGGGTCTGATGTGAGCGAAAAATACTCTATTCCAAGTCAGTCCTGGAGTAGCGGCTCTCACGTAGGGATGAGAAAACCACTGGAACAGGCTGCTCTTAGAAACCTGCTGGAGAGCAGCAAACACTCGAGGCCGGCTGTTTGGACCCCTCCTTTCTGACCCTGAGAACGCTGTGATGCCATCGGGCATAAACTTGGACCTGGATCTTTTCACACGTGCCAACCTCAGAGCCCCCAGCAGGGGGGCCCTGAGGACCAAGTCCCTGAATTCAAGTCTGGCTTCCCTGTTCTGGAGGGATGACCTTAGACAAGGGTCTTAACCTCTCTGGACTTCAGGGTCCTTGTCTGAAGAAGGAAGGTTTTGACGGGTGCCTCATAGGGCTGCTGTGGGCTGGGTGGGAAAGGCCACGCAGCCCAGTGATCTTGCCCAGTGTGCGTCTTGCACAGCTAGTCATAGTCAGCACCACTGCTGCCGTTGCTTTCACGATCTAGGTGATCTGGGGACTTTGGAAAATTCCAGATTCTCCTCTCTCTCTGCTCTTTTCTTCTATGCCATCAGTCTCACTGTGGATTTGGGGAGAGCTGAACTCCCATATTCAGGACCATGTCCCTGACGGCCCAGCAGTGATCTTGCCTGACCTGAGGGCTGTTGGCCTCTGAGTCTCACCCACGCTGGCCAACCTTTGTGTGTGCACGTGGCAGGTGAATGGGTGTGCGTGGTGGTGAGAGAGGGATGAAGCTCGGATTGGGGAATATTTTTCCATCTTCTTTTTTAGCCTCGCCCCCTCAGACTTGCGGAATCTGCAGAATGTGGCAAGGAGAGCAAGGCACCCACCAGAGCGAGCATCAGCACCGCCATCAACACAATCACGTCCTGGGTGTCTACTTGGGGTGACATAAAGTGCACCGTCTGTGGGTCAAGAGAAGTGAGTTCTAGTCCTGGCTTTGTAACTCGAAGCCCATTAATCTCTCTCCATGTTACACTTTCCTCATCTAAGAAATGGGGGAAAAATGTCTCTCCAACCTCCACGACCAATGTTGTGTTGGGATAATCAGAAATAATGAAAACGCACGTACAGGGAATAATGTAGATTTCCCCAACTTCATTTCTCAGGCACTTTTACTTTGATTCCCAACAACTGCCCTGTGAGTTACGTATAAAGGCACTCATTTTGCAGCTAGGACAAGTGGGGTTCTGAAAGATGAATTATATATGATTTCAAGGTCGCAGAGCAAGCACGTGGCCCACCAGGTCTTTCATCCAAGTCTCCTGGAAATCCTATCCCTCCCATACCAACACGCCCCACGCCTTACCTCGGAAGAAAATACAATTTGTAAGAAGCATCACAGTGCCAGGGGTGATATTCTTGATCAGGTTATTGATTTTCCCCCGGGTTTTCTGACTGACATAGTTGTTGATCCGCTTCCGAGTATCCCGCAAGTTCTGGAAGTTGGTGGGGACGGTGTCTGCATTGTACAGGTTCTTGACATCTTTCAGAAACTGCTTCTGTGGCTGCAGCTTCTGGTCAATGAACAAGGTGTTCTTCAGGTCCAGCTCAAGGTCCTGGCTCCCCTGATTCATCCTGTGGATGAGGTAATGAAAGCCTTCGTGAAGTTCTCTCTCCGGCATATTCCTAAAGTTGAAGCCTCTCTTGATCTCATCCAGGGTGGAGTCCTGGGCCCCCAGAGACAGCATGGAGAAGGCTGTGGAGATGCTCAAGGGAGAGAAGAAGACGTTCTTGTTGGGGCTATTGGAGGCCAGCTTCCTATAAAGCTTGCAGCTGAAGTCCGTGTTTCGCTTTGTGAGCTCCTGGGCTGCCCTCCGTCCCTTCCATGATTGGATCTGGCTCGCAGGTCCAAGATACTTCGGAGGGAAGTCGGACTTCAGAAGACCTTCCACAGTGAGAAGGCCAGCCAAAAGTAGGCCCAGGCCCAGCATGGGGTTCATTTTCCTTGGAGATTGTCCTGTTGAATAGTAGAATTGAGGTTAGCAGAAAAAAGAACAAAACAAGCCCATTGCCCCTTTATTACCCCAAGGAAGACCAGATGAGGGCAGAAACTCAGTGACTAGCATGGGATAGACGTAGATGTCTTGGCATCCATTTTAACATTTATGTTTTGCAGTACCCATGGGGACTAGAAATGGTTGTCCCCATCTCATCAATGAGAGGACTGAGCGTAGAAGGTGGCTCTTGATTTCGTACTCCTCTCCCGTGTCTCATAGTAACAGCATCTCAGTTCCTTTGAGGAACTGCTCCCTCCACTCCATTGGATCATAGTAAGAATGTCCCATAGCGTGGGCATGTGACTGGGGCTAGGCCACCAGAATACTCCATCCACTGCCACACTGATTGGTTATGGAATGAGAGTGCCCAGAATCAGATCAGTCAGTGTCCTTCCCTGAGAATGCACAGGACTCTTAACTCTGGGGTGTCTGGCTTGATGATATACTCCTAGAACCAAATGTGGTTATGGCTCCCACATAGAGAAGGATAGAAGAGAAAGATGGAAAGAGAGAAATGGGGAGACATACTTGGTGACATCTTTGGAGTCCCTGGATCAAGCTTCACCTGAAGCTCACATACTTCTGTTTCTCCAAGTTATAAGAGCCAATACATTTCCCTTTGAGGGTTGGCTGGTTTGACTTGAACTTTTTTCCTTACAACCCAAAGAATCCTGACTAATTTGCAGAAATAGAGCCCTTTGTCTAAGATCACATGGTCTGTAAGTGGTGGATACCCACCCCAGGAAAACCCAGGTCTCTAATAAGCCTCTTTCCCTACACCTTTTGCAGGAAAGAGAGGCAGTGTTAGAGAGAGGAAAAGACAAGCCTGGCTCCAGGACTGCCGCTCCTTTTGCCCCTTCTCAGCTCAGCATCTCCCAACAAGACTGAGTTTTGGGGGCGACGAAAGTTTCATTTTCCATTTTCCCTTCATTTCTGGCCCTAAGGCTACAGAGAGCTGCCAAAAGTAAGATATTCTAAAAAGCATGTTGATTTCTCCAGTTGGACATGGTACTGTCAATGATTTTTACACCAATTTATGGATCAAATGAAAGCAGATTTCTTCGCTTGATCCTTTGCTATAACTCGGTGTTCTCCTCTAATTTGCATCTCTGTTTATCCGCAATCCCCAGGAACTAGTGCAATCCTCAACAGTAGAGCTTACTCATGATTGTCTTAGATCGGGTTCCCGAGAAGCGGAGCTGGCAATGAGGATTCAGGAAGTGAGGGAAGCAGGACAGAAGGGGCAGGACCTGAGCAAGGATGTGGCCCCACATAATATAGACACTTGGCCTGATTCGCGGGAGACGGCTTTGGCGCATCAACCGCGCGGCTGCACTGACCCTGTGAGACGAGGGCGCAGGCCTTTTGGACAGCGGTCAGTGGCTATGGTGCGCCCCCAGGAGGCAGGGCCTGGTGTAGCGCTTCCCCGGGTCAGTTAGCTCCTACCCACCAAAGGCAGTTTTCTGGATCCGGGTGGGAAGCTGCGAGCTGTTAGCAACTAACCGTCACATCACCGCCAGCCAGGGGAAACAGGGCCCGGCACCAACAGGGTCCACGCCGCTAAATCCCTGTTGCCCGGGCCTGAGTAGGCCCCTTCCAGCTGACTGAATGAGAGGATGAATGAACACCTGCGTAGGACCTGCGCCTGGGAGTGCCCCAAACCCTTAAGTTCTTCGTGCCCTCAAACCCTTGATGCCAGGTCCTGTGGACGCAGCCTTCAGCACAGCGGACAGGGTCTTCAAAGAGGCTCTGACCCAGGGTTTGAAAATTCTAGTGGATCCTACCCGTTGCTTCGTAGAACTTTATTTTTCCAGGTGTTTCCCCCTCTTTAGACAGCCCATGTGCCTCAGGGGCAGGACCCCCTCCCCAGCTCCAAGGGGGCCCTGACTGGAGGTGGTTCGGGGGTTGGGCCCGACCCAACCAGGTCATAGTGAGTTTCAGCCCTGAGAGCTGGTCAGGGAGGGGCGCATGACCTCCGTGATCCAAGGAAGGTGAATTTCGGGGCTCTTTGTTGGCATACTGAGGTGCTGCCCTCTCTCTTTCTCTGGATGTCCTGGGCAGGAAGGTCTGTACGCATGCAGGGCTTTGCAGAGAAATCAGAGCTGCAGCCACAGATTAGGTGAACCCAGAGCCCATCCTGCCTCTAGACTTCCAGGGTGCTAGTGGGAGTTAGGGAGTCAGCTACTCAAGGCCAAAAGCATCCTAACAAATACGAGTCTGTATTAAAAAATCCCAGGACTACCGAGCAGTTAGGACTCTGGGCTCTGATCTCACATGCCCCTCTGCTGTGTGACGCTTGAAGAGGACGCCCCCTCTCTGAGCTTAGGTGATCTCTCAGCACCTTCCACTCCTAATGCCGTAGATTCTGGTAAACATGAAACATAGCTGGTGATGGATAAGGGCTCTAGGGGCTGTCTGAAGCTAGGTTATAGAAGGCAAGATTCATAAAGGCCCTGAGGATGTTTCAGATAAACGAAAGAAAATTAAAAATGGAAAGGATTTGATCTCCGCGAGGTTAGTGGGCTGGACTCTTTACAAAGTCGGCCTGGTTTAAAAATAGAAGCTTCATTTGTTGGGATGAGCCCTGGGTGTTGTACGGAAGTGATGAATCATGAAACCCCACTCCTGAAACCAGTACTAGGCTATAGGGTAACTAGCTAGAATTTAAATAAAAATTTGAAAAAAAAAGAAAAGAAATGAAAATAGAAGCTCCTTGTATTCAGAGTAGATTGCTGCCTGCATGGGAGCTAATTCCCAACACCCGGGAGTGGAGAAGTTAGCCCCCTCTGTCAAGGAGCGGAGAGAACATTCTCAGCAGGAAGTTCACCACCAGCCAGGTGAGATGTGAAGCCTCTGGACAACCTGCCAGGAGCAGAGTGTGGGTCTGAGCACAGGGCCAGGAGCTGTAGAACCCGGAGCAGAGGAGGGAAGCTGCTGGAAGCTTCTGGAACACACACACACGCTTTTATAGTGATCCTTGGTCAGTGGCCCCTAAAAGTGTTTTCTACTTCTCCAAGTTTTTGGAACAAGAACTGATTATGGAATTCAAAGTCTGGATATTGGTCCTTTCCTGCTTGTGTGTCTGTGAGGTGGCCCAGAAGAAGTCTATTAACCCTTTCTAGCCTCAGTGTCTTCATCTACTAAATGGGCATGGGGAGCGATCCTTTGGCCTCCTCCCCACTAGCCGCTGCTAGTCACCTCGCTGCCCCTGGCCGTGGAGACACGGACCACACCCTGGCCGGGTCTCCCCTTGCCCCACCTCCATAAGCCTGTGTCCTGGGGGTCCCCACCAGCCCCCTGCCTGCTCCATGGAGCCCCAACAGCCCAGCCTTTCTTCCCCAAAGCACACACTGGCCCCATTTCTGGGCCTCTCCATCTGTCATCACAGGTTCTAAACTCGATTCAAACTTGCCAGGTGGGTACCAGTCCCAGGTGCCTGAGGAGGCTAACTTTTATTCCATTCATTAAAATAGCTGAGCTACTGGTTATTTCCCAATACGCTGATAGACTGCCCACGTTGAGCAATTCTTTGTTGGTTTTTAGTTTGGAGTGTGTGTGTGTATGGTTGTATGGTTGTGTGGGTGTGTGGGTATGTGGCTGTTGTCCTAATAAAATAAATAAACACAATCAGGAAGAAAAAGAACAAGATAGGACCTGAGCCTGGTGGGGGCCACATGGGGCGGATAAAGCTACCATCCGCCTTGCGACTCCTCTCGGACTCTCCTGCCCCCACATTCCCTTTTCATCTGGGGAATTAATTCCTTTTCCTTATGAACAGATGAAATAGTGTGGCCCGGACTCAGGACTCATCCCTCCTGAAGACAGATCCAAGCCAGGCGAGGTGCCCTCCGAGCGGCGTAGGAGCCCTGGGTCTGCTAGCAGAGGGGGTCCCCAGGGAGGGAGTCTGCTCTCACCTCCCACACCACGCCGATGAGCTTCGTAATGGGAATCAGCCAATGGAAGAGACTGAGGGGCGGGGAGAGCCTGAGAGCGTAGCACTTGCAACAAGAATTGAAAGTCCTTCTGTACTTAACGCTCACCGGTAGTTTTGGGGAAACAAGACGGCAGCCAGCAGAGCCCACGCAGGAATCAGAACCACTCTGCGCCTGGCAGTCTGGGGCTATTTGTTACAGCCCCGGGCAGGGAAAAGTTCATGCAGTGCCTGTCCTCAAGCCAGTGAACCTAAGAAGCTTAGGGGGCTCGGGACGAGTTCCCCTGCC
>NC_048231.1:32392066-32409769 GCF_002007445.2 Ailuropoda melanoleuca
GGGCCCGACCCAACCAGGTCATAGTGAGTTTCAGCCCTGAGAGCTGGTCAGGGAGGGGCGCATGACCTCCGTGATCCAAGGAAGGTGAATTTCGGGGCTCTTTGTTGGCATACTGAGGTGCTGCCCTCTCTCTTTCTCTGGATGTCCTGGGCAGGAAGGTCTGTACGCATGCAGGGCTTTGCAGAGAAATCAGAGCTGCAGCCACAGATTAGGTGAACCCAGAGCCCATCCTGCCTCTAGACTTCCAGGGTGCTAGTGGGAGTTAGGGAGTCAGCTACTCAAGGACAAAAGCATCCTAACAAATACGAGTCTGTATTAAAAAATCCCAGGACTACCGAGCAGTTAGGACTCTGGGCTCTGATCTCACATGCCCCTCTGCTGTGTGACGCTTGAAGAGGACGCCCCCTCTCTGAGCTTAGGTGATCTCTCAGCACCTTCCACTCCTAATGCCGTAGATTCTGGTAAACATGAAACATAGCTGGTGATGGATAAGGGCTCTAGGGGCTGTCTGAAGCTAGGTTATAGAAGGCAAGATTCATAAAGGCCCTGAGGATGTTTCAGATAAACGAAAGAAAATTAAAAATGGAAAGGATTTGATCTCCGCGAGGTTAGTGGGCTGGACTCTTTACAAAGTCGGCCTGGTTTAAAAATAGAAGCTTCATTTGTTGGGATGAGCCCTGGGTGTTGTACAGAAGTGATGAATCACGAAACCCCACTCCTGAAACCAGTACTAGGCTATAGGGTAACTAGCTAGAATTTAAATAAAAATTTGATAAAAAAAGAAAAGAAATGAAAATAGAAGCTCCTTGTATTCAGAGTAGATTGCTGCCTGCATGGGAGCTAATTCCCAACACCCGGGAGTGGAGAAGTTAGCCCCCTCTGTCAAGGAGGGGAGAGAACATTCTCAGCAGGAAGTTCACCACCAGCCAGGTGAGATGTGAGGCCTCTGGACAACCTGCCAGGAGCAGAGTGTGGGTCTGAGCACAGGGCCAGGAGCTGTAGAACCCGGAGCAGAGGAGGGAAGCTGCTGGAAGCTTCTGGAACACACACACACGCTTTTATAGTGATCCTTGGTCAGTGGCCCCTAAAAGTGTTTTCTACTTCTCCAAGTTTTTGGAACAAGAACTGATTATGGAATTCAAAGTCTGGATATTGGTCCTTTCCTGCTTGTGTGTCTGTGAGGTGGCCCAGAAGAAGTCTATTAACCCTTTCTAGCCTCAGTGTCTTCATCTACTAAATGGGCATGGGGAGCGATCCTTTGGCCTCCTCCCCACTAGCCGCTGCTAGTCACCTCGCTGCCCCTGGCCGTGGAGACACGGACCACACCCTGGCCGGGTCTCCCCTTGCCCCACCTCCATAAGCCTGTGTCCTGGGGGTCCCCACCAGCCCCCTGCCTGCTCCATGGAGCCCCAACAGCCCAGCCTTTCTTCCCCAAACAGCACACACTGGCCCCATTTCTGGGCCTCTCCATCTGTCATCACAGGTTCTAAACTCGATTCAAACTTGCCAGGTGGGTACCAGTCCCAGGTGCCCTGAGGAGGCTAACTTTTATTCCATTCATTAAAATAGCTGAGCTACTGGTTATTTCCCAATACGCTGATAGACTGCCCACGTTGAGCAATTCTTTGTTGGTTTTTAGTTTGGAGTGTGTGTGTGTATGGTTGTATGGTTGTGTGGGTGTGTGGGTATGTGGCTGTTGTCCTAATAAAATAAATAAACACAATCAGGAAGAAAAAGAACAAGATAGGACCTGAGCCTGGTGGGGGCCACATGGGGCGGATAAAGCTACCATCCGCCTTGCGACTCCTCTCGGACTCTCCTGCCCCCACATTCCCTTTTCATCTGGGGAATTAATTCCTTTTCCTTATGAACAGATGAAATAGTGTGGCCCGGACTCAGGACTCATCCCTCCTGAAGACAGATCCAAGCCAGGCGAGGTGCCCTCCGAGCGGCGTAGGAGCCCTGGGTCTGCTAGCAGAGGGGGTCCCCAGGGAGGGAGTCTGCTCTCACCTCCCACACCACGCCGATGAGCTTCGTAATGGGAATCAGCCAATGGAAGAGACTGAGGGGCGGGGAGAGCCTGAGAGCGTAGCACTTGCAACAAGAATTGAAAGTCCTTCTGTACTTAACGCTCACCGGTAGTTTTGGGGAAACAAGACGGCAGCCAGCAGAGCCCACGCAGGAATCAGAACCACTCTGCGCCTGGCAGTCTGGGGCTATTTGTTACAGCCCCGGGCAGGGAAAAGTTCATGCAGTACCTGTCCTCAAGCCAGTGAACCTAAGAAGCTTAGGGGGCTCGGGACGAGTTCCCCTGCCCGGTGGCTCGAGCCCTAATGAGTGACGGGCACTCACAGTGCCCCCTGCTTGGTGAGGCGCCTCTTCCTGCACAGGCTGGACAGCGGTGTTCTGCCCTGCCCTGTGGAGCCCCAGGCCCTCTGAGGCCCCAGTTTCCCTGCAGTCCTTTCCAAAGTTCTCCACGGAGGGCACAGCCCTTGCATACACTCAATGCCTTCCCTGGGACTGTGGGATCTGAGGGACCCTTCCTAAAGATGTGTCTTGGCACCCCAAAAGACCAGCACCAAAGCCCTGGGCTTGAGAACGCGCCCCCAGCTCGGCGCTGGGGTCCACCTATTTTAGGGAATTGGTATTGTTTTAAGAGGAGATCATGCTAGACGTATTAGACATTATTTTTGGAAGCAGATTTAGAGCTAAGTGGTGGTAAGACATATCCTCCCTCCCCTGCTGCAGGTGAGAGAGGACCTGGGAACGAAATCCAATGAGCATTGCAATAGACTTCATCCTCCTTCCTGGGAAATAAGAGGGTGGGACACGAGTCCATCATTTCACCCCTACATTTGCCCTGGAGATTTCTGCCTTCATTCTTTTAAGAAATATTTAGAGCCTTCACCATGTGCCCGCCCGCAGCCTTCCCTGGAGCCCGCACATGGAGCTCTCTCTCCTGAGAGGCGAGGTCCCAGCCAGCCCCTCAGACTTCTCCAAACCCTCAAGCACTTTCCAGCTCTTTATCTGGCCCGTTCCTCATCCAGGGTGAAGGAATGCAAGGGTTGGAAAGTCTGTGCCACCGTCAACTCTGGGGCCACTTGTGCCAGAAAGGGGAAAGGGAGGCCTAGAAGACAAGGGCGTTATCTGAAGTCACGCATGCATTTTGATGGACCAGAGTGAAAATCCAACTCATTAAGGCAATTCTGCAACAGTACGTGGGACTGGCTCTTTGGCCTCCCTTTCTTCCCCGAAATCGTGAGTTGGTAGATACAGCTTCTGTCTTCGGGGAAAGATAAAGATAGACAAACAGCCAGGTGAGGCTGAGCAAAGCCTGAGTCACAGGGCAGGGGCAGACCCAAATGGAAAGTACCCCCTTATCTCCTGGGACAACCCCCCTTCCCACCCCCACCAAGGTTTTTCTTCTAGGAGAGCACTGGGGGTGGACATCCGTGAAAATGAATCAGGGCTCATCAAAATGCCCAGAGCACTCTTCAAAAGAGGGGTTTCCCCGATTTGGAAATCCTCGAGAATTTCCGTCAAGACACCCACCCTGGGGCTGCACGGCATCCTGCCACAACCTTGCACGGAGTAGACAAAAAACCAACCAACCAAACAACAACACTGGATACTCACAGTACATTCAGGAGAAATCCACTGAGCCGGCCAAATGGATCTGCTTTTCTTGCTTTATTATTTATACTTCCATAGCCTCTTGGTAAAGTAGACCAAAGGCCAATAAAATGAGCCGGCCTGAGTGGGCAGGTGATGGAGACTCTGGGAGCAATGGCCACACCACTTCCTCGGGGGCTTCTCCTCATCCCCGGAGGCAGCCCTGCGATATTTAGACCACACCTGCTGGGCTGTGGCTTTTCTAATGAAGTCCATTTATATCTTTTGCAACTAGCCATTTCCCAATCGCTGTGGGTCTGGAACCTGGAGTGTTTTACATGTAGATTACTATTAAATAATCAATTCGAACATCACCACTGCCATTGATGGGAAGAGGTTGATAGCTGGGTTTCTTGGGGTCATTCCTAGTATCCCCCATTTCTTTCTTTTGCTATTTTTCCAGCTCTCTACAAAGATCAGTTCATTACCTTAGCTGGCATGGAGTCCTTTGGGGGAAGAGAAACAATGAAATACATAGTTTCTGATGGGGATAGCAGGAATCAAACACATCAAAGTTTGTGATCATTCAAGAAAATGACAAATTACTTTCTGTCGGCAGGTTGCACTGGAGTAATGAGACAATGGGTGGATTTCCCCTCCTGACTTTTCTGCATTTTCCCGGTTGTCTTTAAGGAACAGGTCTACCCTAAGAATTAATTTTAAAAGATTTAAAATATAATGAAATTCTTACCCTCAAACCCACTGATCCCAGGATGGAAGAGAGATGAGTCCCATGCACCTATTTATTTTTTTTTTAAGATTTAATTTTTTTTTATTTTGAGAGACAAAAAGAGACAGAGAGAAAAAGAGAGAGGGAGAGAGACAGAGCGCGATTGTGCAAGCAGGGGGAGGGGCAGAGGACGAGGGAGAATCTCAAGCAGACTCCACGCTGAGCATGGAGTCCGACACTGGGCTTATTCTCACGACCCTGGGATCATGACCTGAGCCAAAATCAAGAGGCAGACGCTTAACCCACTGAGTCCCCCAGGTGCCCTGCACCTGTTTCAATTCGGCATTCTCTAACTAATTCTAATGAGCAGAAAGATCATGCAAATATTCCTTCCCCACTTCGTGACGTTCCATAATAGGTCCCACGTGGCCGCAGGACCAGGAGTGGTGGGCAGCGCTTCTCTTCCTTCAGGATGCTACTTTTAGCAGAGGCACGACTTGCATCCCCAAAGCTGTACAGAGCTGATGGCCCAGCCAAGGCTTCTAGAAAAGAGGGGACACTGGCTCTTCCCCAGGCCGGGGTCAGCCTCATCCTGATCCACTCACAGAGCAGACCCATCCAGGCCATGAAGGTGGGGGGCTCTGGAGCTGCCAGAATCAGGAAGAGCCCCTGCAGGAGGCCGTGAGCCACACCTCCCTCACCCAGGGAGGTGGGCCTGTCCGTTGTCTGGGCCAGATCCACTGAGTGACTGGATGAGGCAAGAGACCTCACTGTCGTGCTCTGTTCACTGAGGGGTGCAGATGGGAATGCATGGGAACTTGGCCGTGGCAGCAGGAGGGGCAGAGGTGAGGGCTGTGGTCCTGCCATAGTGGAGGCTGAGATCCAGCCAGGCAGATGCTGACCCAGAATCCGGGTCTGTGCCCTGGTTTGGGCAGGAAGAGCCCTGATCGCTAATGACAGGGTGAGACCTGTGTTAGTCTTCGGCCCACACCCGCTGGCCTGCCACAGACACACTCTGCTCCAGGGCAAACTCCCACAGGAGACGCAGGGGTGAGGCCGGGGAGGGGCAGCAGGTGGGGCCAGGCGGGCATGCTTGCTGAGCAATATGGGACTGCACGGGGACGCCTGAGTTCTGGCAGCACCCAAAGACCAGTAGGCCACAGTGCACGGGAGCCAGCGAGGGAGGCCAGGCCCTGAATCTCAGTGAGCAGCTGCCCATGCCGACCAGGGGTCCTGATCAGCCGAGGTATAGCCTTGCAGAGGTGGGTGTTGGTGGAGAGCACAGCCCCTCCCCCCCCAGCACCCATCAAGGGGCTACAGCCTAGACTCAGGTCTGTCCTGACCACCTGTAGATGGGAACACTCGAGGCCCATGGATTTGGGCCTGGTGTCCATCGAGAGCTAGGGGGGTAAATGTGATTGTACGATCTGGGGACACTGCAGCAAGCTGATGGATGAGAGGCAGTGGCCCGCGCCTGGGGAATAGCCCGAGTGTGTTTTTACAGCATGGCCGTGTGTCAGGGGGTGGGGGAGCAGGGAGCTTCCAGATGCCTCCTCGCTCGTTGGCTGTCCCAGATGCTGAGCCTGTGAGAGACCTGGGAACAGCAGCAGTGACCATGCCAGGCCCTGAGTCCTGCAGCTCAGGTCTGGGGGGAACAGAGACAGAGCCAAGCTCATTGAAGCCTTATTATTATGCATTATTACCGGATACATTTCCTGATAGATAGTATGTATTTTTCACACCAACTTTGTAAGTGAGGTGCTATTAGACCCATTCCACATGTGAGAAAACGGAGGTTCATTTAGCCTGATTATTAGCAGACCCAAGTCTAGAAACTCAGATCTTCCGGTTCCTAATCCCTTGTTCTAGCCACAGCTCTGGAGGACCGTAAATGAGATCGGGGGGCCACCGTATTTGTACAGCCAGTCCTGACCTCTCGGGTCGCTGTCCAGACTGGGGCTCCAGCCCCTGCAGCCAGGCACGGAGAAGGGGACAGAATGTCTGTCTATTTGAACGGTCACCTCGGTTGGCCCTTGCTTCTCTGCCCTAAGATACGCACACGCACGCACGTGCACAAGCACACAACACATGCTCTTACACACGCATACACACGCACACATATGCATACACATTTCTTGCTTCTCCCAGGCTTCTGGCCTTCTTTGTGTCCTGGTCTCACAGCCCCCAGGTTTTCAGGTAGGACCCTCTAAACGCCCCAGCCCCACAGCCTCATCTGGAACCGGAGCCAGTAGGCCTTACTCGGGTCCACACCCAGAGAGCAAACTGCCCGGGAATTCCCTTCCTCCCTGCCTAGAAAAGCCCAGACCTGCTTTTCTGCCCCCATCCCAAACACCACCTAGAACTCTGCGAGGCCTACTGCGGGAGCTCTGGAGGTCCACCGATGGAGGCCTAGCTAACCAGAACCTGAGTGTTTGGCACCCGGGTGAGCTCACAGAGAAAGGGGAGGGCACGCTGCCCAGAGGTCAGGATGACACACTCCATTCCAGTCCCTGGTTCCATGGCCCTGATCTCTGTACCATCTCCGAACAGAATTATCCAGCCCAGATTCCTTCCCTGGGGCAGGAGGGGAGAGGCCAGGGTGCCCCGGCATAGCTGTGGATCACCAGCCACCCCGCACAGACATCTACAGGGCCCCTGCCCCACTTCCCAGATGGGGGCCGGGCTCAGGCACCGCACTCTGGCCTCCCCCAAGCTCTGGGAGGTCTGGAACCCACAGGCCTGGGCCTGTGCTCTGGGCTCCAGACATAGGTGACCCGTAATGCACTGGCGACCGAGGAAACCATACCTGGCCCTGGATCTCAGCTTACCCACCTGTTCAGTGGGCGAACAGTGGGTACATGGGATCTCTGATTGCCTAAGGAAGCCAATCTTTTGGCTGTTCTCCTATGAATCAATTGCATTGAAACAGACCTTAAGTCTGGGCTGAATGATGTTCTCGGAGCACCTGAGTGGCTCTGTTGGTTAGGAGTCCAACTCTTGGTTTTGACTCAGGTCATGATGTCAGGGTCATGGGATCGAGCTCTGCATTGGGCTCTGTGATTACCTGGGGAGTCTGCTTGAGATTCTCTCGCTCTCCCTCTCCCTCTGCCCCTTCCTCCACTCACATGTACTCTGAAGATATATATATATATATCTTTAAAAAAATGATGTTCTAAGGATTAAAGTCTGGTATAACAGCAGAACAATAGAAGGTATAGAAGCAGAATGTTTCAGAAAAATCTTTATGGAAGGACAATTGCAAATTGCAAAGAAAAAAAGAGGTCCCTATTTCATTGTTTCACTACACTTTGGGGTAATTCCACCGATTAGATATCTGCAGTTGTGCACATGTACACACACACACACACACACACACACACACACACAATTTAATTCTTACTAGTCTATGAGGGAAAGACCGTTGGAATGCCCACGATGTGGATTTTAAAACTGAGGTTAGAGCTAGTGCGTGTGTTGACTATCTCACAGTTATTAAGTAGATGGTCAGCCTCATCAGAATACCTGAATATAAAAGAAAAAAATTACTGTGAATACCATTAGTGGAGCAAGTTTGGGAGAGACTGGGGGAAAATGGGGACGGTCTGTAGCTGCGTGCAGACCTTGCTTACGTGTTTGTAGAATTTTCCCCCATGTCTCCTCTCCTTCCACGTGGCCCGGCGGCCACAGGAGACCTCACTGCCCCCCGGTCTCCACTTCTGAGCCAGTCTTTTGGCTTCACTTCTCACCCCCTTTCCTGCCCTCTTCCAAAGCAGCCTCCTCTCTGTGGCTGACTGGCCGAGCTTCAGTGGAAACACGGATCGAGTGTCTACAAGGTGCCAGGTGACTTGCAGGGTCAAAGAACCCACGTCCTCTCTCGGGAGCTCACAGACCAGGAGAGGGACGGCCCCCGGAGCGAATTCTGTGACCAAGGCTTGAGCAAATCCTTGTGAATTCCCAGTGGAGGGATACTTCTTAGCCAGCCGGGAGAGCAAGGAAAGCTTCCTGGAGTCGGTGATGCCTGTCTTTCTAAAGGGAAGTCTGAGGCTTCGCTCCAGCAACCCCAGCACGGTGGCAGCTGGAGAAAGTGTGGCCCTAACAAAGCCACAGGAATGTATGGAAGGCTCCCAGGTGGAGGCTGGCCTCGGGAAGTCCTCCCTCCCCCAGGTCCCCCAGAGCAAGCCCAGGTAGAATTTCTGCATAGGTGCACCAGGCACATGGCTGAATTCCACCAATTTCTCACAGAGCCTCCGTGGGCCCTTCTGCAAAATGCTCTCTTCATTTCCCGCCTGCCTAGAAACTGGGCCCAGGAACAAGACGGAGCCTTCCAAGTGCCAGACGCTTACTCGGCGGGACAGTGAGCAAGAGGGAGAAGCAAAGTGAGCTCACTGACCTGACTATACTCCTCTCCCTCAGTCTTGTCACACTGTCCTATCACGCTGGGCTTGGGGACAGCAGGAGGAGAGAGGGTGGGGTGAGCAGGCTAGGAACAAGGGAGGGAGGGCAGACGGGACAGTCTGGGACACTGGGGGAAGGCTCACCATCACCTGCCACCCTCAGAAACGGACACTGAATGAAGTCAAGACCTCCCAAAAAAAAGCAACACTTCACTGTCGAGGAGGCATGATGTCGACATAGAGTGCGGGTCCCGGAGTCAGAGAGGCCTGGGCTCTCGACCTGCATCTCTCACGCGGTAGCTGGGCCACCTCCCCCAGCCCGCTTCACCTCTCTGGGCCTCACTGCTTCTATGTGTTCGGTGGGGTTATGGCACCACCTGCCCGGCCCACTCCACAAGTCGTTGGCAATGCTTTCAAATGCAGTAGTCAGTGTGAAGGTGATAAGTGACTAATAATTAATAATAGCGGCATAATTACTACTACTAATAATAATAATAGTAATAATGAGCATGAGGGGCACTGGACTCGGCTTATCCACATCACGCGGTGCTCATTGCTTCCATCCTCTGGCATCGAGAGAGAGCGTGTTGGGTGCTTACCGCTGCCGGAGGCCCTGTGGTGGGTAATTCCTCCCACCCCAGGGAACGTGTGCTGTGAATAACGGATCAGAGAGCGAGAGTAGAATTTCAAGGAAGGCTGAGATCTGTAAATAATTTAGCTAGTTACCAGTGTAAAGACAGGGAAAGCTGTCTCTATCTGGGTAACTGCTAGATGTTTTAGGGGCTACAGGGCAGTTAAGGATGAGAAGCACTCATTTCTGGGTGTTTAGAGATTTGGGAAAACAAAAAGGCTGTCCCCCTAAAACCCCAAGCCATGGGACTGGGGGAGCTGAGCCACGTGGGGGCGAAGTGGTGAGGAAGCACTCCAGACTGTGTATCCATTCTCCAGGAATGGTCCATGCCATCCCCCAAATCCCCATCCAGGACCAGCTGCAAGGCCTTGGTGCAGGGATGAGGAGTGCTGGAGCCCTGGAAGCCATCGGCACCGGGCTCACCCTGCAGACAGACGGAGGCGCGAGGCAGCTCAGAAATGGGGAAGGGAAGGTTCCTCTCATTCATCCATGTGGCTAGCACTCCTCCCTGAAGGAGAGAAAGCAGGCTGGTGAAAAACATGTGTCGGGGTGCCTGGGTGGCTCAGTTGATGAAGCGTCTGCCTTCAGCTCAGGTCACGATCTCAGGGTCCTGGGATCAAGCCCCACATTGGGATCCCTGCCCAATGAAGAGTCTGCTTGTCCCTCTCTGTCTCCCTCTGCTGCTCCCCCTGCTTGTGCTCTCTCTTTCTCCCTCTCTCTCTCTTAAATAAATACATAATCTTCAACAACGACAACAACAGCAACAATAGAACCATGTGTGGACTCGTAAGTAGATCCCCTCTATCTCCGAGGGTATATTCTGAGCTGTTGTTTGATACCAGACAGACCTTTTACAAAGGGCTGTCACGACAACCCAAGACAAAATGAAGGACAATTACTTTCGGAGAGAGAATGTATTGCCTGAAACTTACTCATACTAAGGTGTGAATGACTGATACCCAATGCCTTTAACTGGGGCAAGGAAAGAAACGGTAGCCTCCCAGGGATCTGAAGCAGGGAGGAAAGACCTCAGAGCGGGGAAAGGTTACAGAACAGGGACACGGAGGGGTGGGGACCAGAGGGTTTGATCCGGAGTCAGCAAATCTGGGTCCAGTCTCCACAGCGGCCACGTCCAGCTATACAACCCTCTTCAAGTTACTTCACTGGAAGGATCTTCATTTCCTCACTCATGAAAGCAGGGAATGCTTGAGAAATCCATGGGGAAGACCGGTGACACTGGACGGGAAGAGCTGCCGTGTCAACCATCACCACCCGCACTTGGGAGTTTTGCCGGGGTCCCGGGGGCTTTCGCAGTCTTCTCTTTTGGTGTGAACTTAAATTATCCGTGCTGGGCTTGAGATCTGGGTGGGGCCAGGATCCAAACCCGAGCACTGCACAACTGACAACGTCCTGCGGCGGCCCCCGATGGCGTGGGCTTGTCGGCACATCTGTGTCTCTTCCCCAGGCCAGAAAGGATGTCTCCTCCTCAGATGAGCAGCCAGGCCGTTCTGGAATTCCTCAGAGAAATCATGGCCCGCGCAGAGGAGTGGGTCTGAGCAGGGCCAGACTCCTGCTGCCACCCCAAATCTCATCATATCTCTGTGCCTCAACTTGCTGACCTGGAAGATGGGCACGCTCATACCCTACCCCTCCACAGGCAAAGCCCCCGCAAGGTGCCTGGCACCCAGAGGCACTCCATGGGAGCTGGGCTTATTGTTTTGTGATTATCGTTGTCATTATTAGATGCAATTGTGATGATTTCATGATGACACTGGTAATGGAGATGAGCCACAGATATGCCCACATCACCGCACCGCACCCACCCCACCTCCCAGTCCCAGCTGTGTCCCAGCTGGCACACTCCGGCGGCCTTGGGCTTGCTGGGCTGGACAGGAGGCTTATGCCGTAGGCATGTGGGGAGAGCCGGATGCCAGAGCCACTGGGCAAGCGCTCTCAGCCAGCCCCTGGCAACTGTGAGTCACCTGTCAGCTACGGTTGGCGGAGGCGGGAGAACGATGTTCAGAACTGCAGGCAGGGTGGGGGGGAGGGGCAAGCTAGGCAGGACTGGGGGAGGCGGGGAGTGGGGTGGGTCCCTGGAGGTGGCTCTGAAGGTTCAGTGCGGGCATGGTGGCTAAACGTGGGGGCTGGGGCATAGGATGGGGTCCATGTGAGTGACCAGGCAGGGAGCGTGCGGGGGAGTCTGGTCCCAGGGACTCGATGTGGGCCAGCTCAGGCCTCTAGGGGGCCTTCTGGATGTGCAAGGCCGAGGGGCTTCTGAGGTGGTGGCAGCTGCTGGCTGGAGACAGGCAGGCGGTGGAGCTTTGAGGCCACGGTCATTTGAGTCAGTGGCTTAGGGACCCCTGGGCGTAGGGGTTGAGCGGGTGGATAAGAGTGAGGGTGGGTGTCAGGACAGGGAGAAGAAGCAATGAATCAAGACCTCGAGGACTGCTCTGGCCCCCAACATGCCACCCCGTAGCCCTTCTCCCACCACACAGACAGTTGCTCTTCCATTCTCCCTCTGGCCCAGGGGCTTCTGTCCTTGCTTTCTCTCTGTCCCGTGGTTCTCTGCTCCTTCGTCATCTTGGGGTGCCCTCTTAGCTAAGTGGACACACCTGCTGGAACTGTCACGCCCAATGTCTTCCAAGCTTCACATCTTATCTTCTGCCACCAAGACACACTGCCTTAGCGCTCCTGGATCCCACTCACTAATCCCAGGGCCCGGTTCCTCCCTGGCTGGAGGAGGGGTCGAGGCGGGACAGGTGATGAAATGACAGCTCCTGCAGGCACCCGGGGAGGGGAAGGGTCCATAAGAAGGGCGGGGAGGGTGAAACTATAGGTGGCACCTCAGTTATTGCACATACACACACGCACGCACACAAGCACGCACATTTACACATGGGCACACACACACATTTACACACATGCAGGCACACATGCAATACACAAGCACATTTACACACATGCAGACACGTGTGTGCACATAAGCACGCACACACACTTACACACGTGTACACACACAACACATGTACACAAGCACACACCCATTTACACACATGGACGCACACACTCATGCACACAAGCACGCACGCACATTTACACACATGCACACACGCACACAAGCATGCACGCACATTTACACACATGCACACATGCACAAACACATACACCCACATGCACACACACACATGCACGTGCATGCACACACACGCACACACACGCGTGCACATGGGTTAAATTAGTGCAATAGGACAATGTGGAGGAAGGAACAGCATTAAGAGGTGGGCAGCCGGTGTGCTGGCCATAAATGTCAGTGAACTTGCCCTTTGGGGCATCACACACAGCTGCCTGGGTCCCGGGGCCGAGGACCTGGTGAGGAAGGACCCATGGCCACCTAGCTCTGCAGGTCTCAGTGCAGATGTGCCTGTGAGGCTCAGCCCTCGCTGTGCGGTGGGCATCGGAGCACGGGGACGGTCTCGAATACACCCAGCACCGCAGGCAGCACATGTCGTAGCAGGAAGCACAGCGGAGGATTTCAGGGTGTATTTGGGAAGCTCGTGTCTCAATACTCACCATCTGTCTCCTCAAAGCCAACAGGGCAGCTTTCACTGGTCTCTTTCCTCCAGGAGGGCATCGCCTGCTCTCTGGGTTAATCCTTCTTTGGCCTTCCCTCACTCCATCCATTCACAAACATGTATTTGACACCGACTGTTTACTGGGCCCTGGGACACAGCAGTGAGAAAGGTTGACCTGAGCCACATCCTTGTGTGCCTGACACAGGAGTCAGGGAGAGTCACGACGGCCACCGTCCCAGTGTGTCTGTGTGTTTGGATGCCCAGCACGTGTGTGTGAAGTTGACGGTCTTCTTTTTCTACACGTCAGATTGACATTTTTTTCCTCCCGGCCCCTCCCATCCCAGTATTGGCAGCTTTGTTTTTCTTCTGCTGGGGATGAGTGATTTCCCAGACTTAAGAAGAATGCCCAGCGGACTGGGCCCATGGATTCGGTCCCCTCAGACATCAGCAAGCCACCAGCCAGGAGGAGGTAAGGACTGTCTTCCCAAGTGCCTGGGGCCTCCCTAATTTTCCAGAGGCCCTCCTAGCTTGTGACACCCCGCAACTCCTGAGACAGTTCCAGCTGAAAGGCAGCATTGGACTGGGAGGGAATAAAAGCCCATGAGTGGGTTCTAAGCCTCAGTGGCTCTAGCCAGGAGCCTCTGCTGTTCTGCAGGGAAACAGGAACATGCTGGCAGGAGATAAGGCTGCCATTGCATTAAGTGCTGGAGAAAGCAGGGAGGCTGAAAGCATTGTCCACAGCAAGTGCATCCAAGTAAGTGTCAAAAATACCCCAAAGCTGTCATCCCAAGTGGGGAAACTAAGGGACAAGACAGGGATGTCTCTCTCACTACTTCTATTCAACACAGTACTACAAGCCCTAACCACAGCAATCAGACAGCACAAAGAAATAAAAAGGATCCAAATCAGCAAGGAAGAAGTAAAATTCTCACTATTTGCAGATGACATGATTCTCTATGTAGAAAACCCAAAGGACTTCACCAAAAGACTGTTGAACGGATAAACAAATTCAGTAAAATCGCAGGATTCCGAAATCAACGTACAGAAATATGTTGCACTTCTAGACACCAATAACAAAGCAGCAGAAAGAGAAATTAAGGGGCGCCTGGGTGGCACAGTGGTTAAGCATCTGCCTTCGGCTCAGCATGATCCCGGCGTTATGGGANCATGATCCCGGCATTATGGGATCGAGCCCCACGTCAGGCTCCTCTGCCGTGAAACTGCTTCTTCCTCTCCCACTCCCCTGCTTGTGTTCCCTCTCTCGCTGGCTGTCTCTGTCTCTGTTGAATAAATAAATAAAATCTTAAAAAAAAAAAGAAAGAAATTAAGGACTCAATCTTATTTACAATTGCACCAAAAACCAGAAGGTACCTGGGAATACACCTAACCAAAGAGGCAAAAGGCCTTTACTCTGAAAACTATAAAACACTGATGAAAGAAATTGAAGAGGACACAAAGAAATGGAAAGACATTCCATGCTCATGGATTGGAAGAACGAATATTGCTAAAATGTCTGTACCACCCAAACCGATCTACACATTTAATGCAATCCTTATCAAAATACCATCAACATTTTTTCACAGAGCTAGACAAGCAATCCTAAAATGTGTATGGAACCACCAAAGGCCCTGAATAGCCAAAGCAATCTTGAAAAAGAAAAGCAAAGCGGGAGGCATCAGAACAGTCTGGTACTGGCACGAAAGTAGACACGTAGAGCCATAGAAAAGAAGAGAAAACCGAGAAATGAACCCACAATTATATATACAGTCCATTAATCTTCAGCAAAGTAGAAAAGAATATGCAATAGGAAAAAGACGTCTTTTCAACAAGTGGTGTTGGGAAAACAAGACAGCCACATCCAAAAGAATGAAACTGGACCATTCTCTTTTACCATACACAAAAATAAACTCAAAATGGTTAAAGACCTAAATATGAGACCTGAAATCATAAAAGTCCTTGACGAAAGCATAGGCATTATTTTCTGGCATCAGCTCTAGCACCTTTTTTCTAGATACATCTCCTGAGGCAAGAGAAATAAAAGCAAACATAAACTACTGGGACTACATCAACATAAAAAGCTTCTACATAGTGAGGGAAACTATTAACAAATCTAAAAGGCAACTTACTGAATGGGAGAAGATATTTGCAAATGACATACTTGGTAAAGGGTTAGTATCCAAAATATATAAAGAACTTCTAAAACTCGTCACCCACAAAATGAATAATCCAATTAGGGCTTCAGAGGGGAGGGGGGTGGGGGAATGGGATAGGCTGGTGATGAGTAGTAAGGAGGGCACGTATTGCACGGTGCACTGGGTGTTATACGCAACTAATGAATCATCGAACTTTACATCAGAAACCAGGGATGTACTGTATGGTGACTAACATAATATAATAAAAAAACATTAAAATTTAAAAAAAATGGGCAGAAGACATGAATAGACATTTTTCCAAAGAAGACATCCAGATGGCCAACAGACACATGAAAAGATGCTCACCATCACTCATCATCAGGGAAATGCAAATCAAAACCACAATAAGATATCACCTCTCACCTGTCAGAATGGCTAAAACCAGAAGCACAAGAAACAACAGGTGTTGGCGAGGATGCAGAGAAAGGGGAGCCCTCTTGCACTGTTGGGGGGAATGCAAACTGGTGCGGCCACTCGAGAACAGTATGGAGGTTCCTCAAAAAGTTAGAAATATCAAAGAGGGAGACAAGCCATGAGAGATTCTTGACTCTAGGAAACAAATTGAGGGTTGTGGAAGGGGAGGTGGGTGGGGGAAAGGGGTAACTGAGTGATGGGCATTAAGGAGGGCACGTGATGTGATGAGCACTGGGTGTTTTATGCAACTGATGAATCATTGAACACTACCTCTGAAATTAATGATGTACGATATGTTGGCTAATTGAATTTATTTTTTTAAATAATTTTTTAAAATTTATTTATTTGTCAGAGAAAGAGAGAGCACAAGCAGGGGGAGTGGCAGGCATAGCAGGCAGAGGGAGAAGCAGGCTCCCCACTGAGCAACGAGCCTGATGTGGGACTTGATCCCAGGACTCTGGGATCATGACCTGAGCCAAAGGCAGACGCTTCACTGACTAAGCCACCCAGGAGTCCCATGGCTAATTGAATTTAAATTAAAAAAAAAAGAAGTATTCTATGATCCAGCAATCGCACTATTAGGTATTTACCCAAAGAATACAAAAATACTAATTCAAAGGGA
The DNA here is from genome assembly GCF_002007445.2 of Ailuropoda melanoleuca. NCBI lineage: Eukaryota > Metazoa > Chordata > Mammalia > Carnivora > Ursidae > Ailuropoda > Ailuropoda melanoleuca. The sequence goes on from NC_048231.1 coordinate 32,408,234, forward strand.
TACATGCACCCCGATGTTTATAGCAGCATTATCTACAATAGGCAAATAATGGGAACAGCCCAAGTGTCCATCGACTGATGAATGGATAAAGATGTGGTGTATACATACAATGGAATAATGATATATATACAATGGCATATTACTCAACCATGGAAAAAATGAAATTTTGCCATCTGCAATAATACGGATGGAGCTAGAGAGTATTATGCTAGCCGAAAATACCATATGATTTCACTAATGTAGAATTAAGAAATAAAACAAGAGCTAAAAGAGAGAGAGAGAGAGAGAGAGAGAGAGGCAAAGGAAGAAACAGACTCTTAACTCTAGAGAACAAACGGATAGTTCCTAGAGGGTAGGGGGTGGGGGATGGGGGAAATAGGTGATGGGGACTAAGGAAGGCACTTACTGTGAGGGGCACCAGATACTGTATGGAATTGTTGAATCACTATTTGTACACCTGAAACTAATATTACACTGGATGCGAACTAACTGGGATTTAAATAAAAACCTAAAAAACAAAATAAAACAAACAAACAAAAAATAATGGTAGTGCTGACAGTAACAAATCCTTACCCTAATCCTTACCCTATCTAGTCTTCCAAGCCCTTGACTTTAGGGCTTGGAAGCTATTTTTATCCACAATAACCTAATGGATAAACAGTCAGGACCTGCTGGGTTTATTGTGAGAGTCAATGAGAGCATTTAAACAGGTTCTGTGGCTTTATTCGTTGCTGTGAGCCCTTGGACCTTGCACATAAAAGGTGCTCAATAGATATCCACTAGATAAATTAAGGAATAAAACAATGAATGAACAAATATCCCTTTTCTCATCAAGACCCCTTTGTCTATGAAAGAAAATCCAAGGTTTTAAAAATATCAACAATTAAGAAGTGTTGGTGTAATGTCAGCACCTACCACTCCCCATCCCCTCCACCTCTCCACCAGCTCAGCCTCTCCTGTCTTTACACTCTGCCAGGGCCCAGAGTATAAGCCTACTCCCTTCTCACAAGCCCTTCCTGTCTTTACACTCTGGACCCTGAGCTTACAATACCTGCTTCTTGTCCACCTGGAAATGCTGATCCACCTTCACAAGTCAGTTTAGGTATGACTTCCTCCAGACTTTTCTGAACTCTGTTCCTCAAACAGAGCTGATCCCTCCTAGCACTGTGCTTCCCTGTGCTGAGTATGTGGTCCTGGGGCTTGCTCTCATCACTGCGCTTTCTTCTGTGTAGAAAAGTTACTGATTTCCAAGTCTGTCTCCACATTGAGCCTATGAGACATCACCTGTTCTGTGTCTCCCTCCCTCCCTTTCTTTTTCATCCTTCCTCCCTCCCTCTCTTCCTGCATCCTTCCCTTCCCCGTTCACCCATTTCCACTCAATGACTATGATCCAAGCATTTAATCCATATTGGCATTAAGAATACAATAGTTCACAGGAACACCAGAGTCCTGACCTTCACATAGGTTGTAACTTGGTGGTGGTGGAGATGGTGATGGTGGTGATGATGGTGGAGATGGTGGTGTTGGTGGTGATGA
>NC_048231.1:32409869-32451307 GCF_002007445.2 Ailuropoda melanoleuca
AACAGGCCTTCTGCAGCTCAACAATTCTTCCTGTTTCAGCACCTGTGTGTCCAGCCCGGGACTGGTGGACATGGGGACTTGCTGCCTTAGGCCCTGGGGAGCGGGGTCAGCAGACAGCATCCAGGTGTTGGCTCCTTCAGGGTCTGCCGTTCCCCAGGCAGGCGGTGTCCAGGGACTGATTGAGATGGGATTAAAAGGCCCAGCTGTTTCAACCCAAGAGGGGACAACCCCGAACAGTGCTCCCTCTCAAGCTCTGGAATTGGCCGAACCCTTGTTGGCCAACATTGCCGTTCTACGTTCCCATCTGTCCATCCTGCTTCCTCCTACTTCCGTCCACAGGTGCTGGTCCCTACCAAGCATCTTGTACCCCAAACTTCCTCTCAGCGTCTGCTTCAGGGAGGCCAGCTGGCAACACCAGGCCTTCTCCTGGACTTCCTCATTCCGCAGGTCTGGAGCGAGCCCTGACTATCTGCAGACACTGCTCTGGGCAATTGAAATCTGGCAGCAAACAACGTGGGGACCCAGACTGGAAATGAGCACATGCATGAACAAGATGATGCAAAGCCATGAGAATGGACAAGGAGGGAGTCAGAGAGTAACTTGGGGGTAACCGCCCCAGACAGAGAGGGGTGCTGTGGGGAAGCTTCTCTGGGGAGGAGAGGTTTGAGCAGAGTGCTGAAGTCGGGGAGAGAGCCAGCCATGGGACGCTGGTTCTTTTTGCCCAACAGCCTCTGTATATCTCACCAAACATTCCCAGGCTGCGGGATGACCCAGGAGGCCTCCCCCCCCACCCCGGTCCTTACTACTGTCCTCTGTCTGTGTGCGTGATCCCAGGGAACCCCACCCCTGTCCACCAGCCACCCAGCCCAGATGCTGGCAGTCACCCCGCCCCCTCCCTCTCCCACATCACCAGGTCCCGATGCCGCCAATCTCCTGGGCTGACCCCAGCCCGGAGCCGAGGGGATGCTGCGCCACATTCCGGCAGGCCCTCGGCACCTGCTGTCAGCAGCACTGATACTCACCTGACAGATCACCCTTCTCCATCGGGAAGCATCCTCCTTGCTCTTGAGATCTGGATCCGGTGTGCCTGCCCATGCCGGGCCCTCTGCCTGGCCTTGTGACTGAAGCTCCCCGGACTCCTGGATCACACAGCACCTGGTGTGTCTGTGGCTCGGGCCACTGTAACAGAAAACCATAGATGGGGCCATTACACAGCAGAAACGGGTTATCTCGCAGTTCTGGAGGCCGGGAGTCTGAGATCAAGGTGTCAGAGGGGCTGGGCTCTCACTGAGACTCTGGAGAGGTCACTTTCATGCCTCTTTCCAACTTCTGGGGTCCCAGGCAGTCCTTGGGGTCCCCTGGCTTGCAGTTGCGACATGCCAGCTGCTGCCTCTGTCATCCTGTGATGCTCCCCCCATGTCTGCTCATGTCATCTCCCCTCTGTGCATGTCCGTCTCCGTGTTCCTGTTCTCCCTGTTTTGGAAGGACACCAGTTACATTAGGTCCCACTCTAATCATGTCATTTCAACTTGATTACCTCCGTAAAGATCCTATTTCCAAATAAGAACACATCCTGAGATGCTAGGGATTAGGACTTCGGTGTATCTTTTTCAACCCAGGACACCTGTCACGCCTCTACCTTAGTCTTCCTCACACCCTGGCATACTATTCTTCCCCTGGGGCCACTCCCCTCCCTGTCCCCATTCCGACACCCAGGTCAGTGGTCTTCAACCTTCTTGGATTTTGTAGCACACTTATTTTTTAAAACATAATTTTACTGGGCGCTGGGTGGCACAGCGGTTAAGCGTCTGCCTTCGGCTCAGAGCGTGATCCCGGCGTTATGGGATCGAGCCCCACATCAGACTCCTCCTCTGGGAGCCTGCTTCTTCCTCTCCCACTCCCCCTGCTTGTGTTCCCTCTCTCGCTAGCTGTCTCTATCTCTGTCAAATACATAAATAAATAAAATCTTTAAAAAAAAAACCACATAATTTTACGTGCTCTTCACAAACACAGAGGGGAGGGCCCTCTGACTAAAAGGGATGGGGGTGAAAATTGGAGGTGACAGCCCCTGCCGTGGCACCTCCACTGGCCGGCCCCTGAGGAAGCCTGGGGTGCCACGGAGCATGGTGGAGAAACACTAGCTGGACAGCGAGACCCTTGACAATGAGCCTGGGCCTTGGCCAAGTGGAGCCCCGGAACCCCAGGTCTGTGTCCTCCTTCCTTGAGCCTCAGCCCAAGTATCAGCGCTATGTCCCCTGGTGACCTAGTAACAAATCTTAACGCCCTACTTCCACCCTCTGTTCCTGCTTTCCTTGCCTCCCTGGCACTGGCTACCCTATTTCCTCCTTTGCCATCTGTCTCCCCGTCCCCTCACGGTCTGCAAGGACAGGCACCTCTGTGCCCTTCCTCCGGGGCCTGGAACAATGCTGGTGGGTGGCAGATACCCAACAGGTAGTTATTGGATGGGTGGCCACATGGACTTTTTCTTTTAATAGCTTTATTGAGAAATCATTCATATTCTATACAACTCCGGCATTCAATGTGCACCATTCAGTGGCTTCCAGACTATTCACGGAGGGTGGGGAAACACCACGGATCATTATCACAAAATGTCTTCCTCTGAATGACATCGGAAAAAAAAAAAAAAGCCTTCTTGTTACTGGCATAACAGTTAATTACACATATTAGTGCATAGAAAAGAGAAAATTGGGGGTTTGGATTGTGAGACAAACACAAACAGGGAGGGTTTTGTAGGTCATATTTTTCTTTACTTTTGTGAGAAAATCTAGGTGTTATACTAAGACCTGGAATAATACATATAAGCGGACACCTTGTGCATAGATGTGAAAAGTTTTTATTCAATTAAATGCTACACACTCATTAACTTTAAAATAATTAAATAGCTGTAATCGACACCTATGGTTTCTGTTTGCTGAGAACCCCCTTTTCCAGAAACTTCTCATTCCCCATCTCTGGGTCTCTGTCATTACCCTGGCAGCTGCAAGGTGGTACAGCATGTCCTCAAACTCAGTGTGTGATTGGCTGGTCCCAGGGCCCTGCAAGCTGGGCCCCTCAGCCTCCTTCCCCTGGGATGTGGAATCCAAGTTCAGTCCTGCTCAGTCTGACCGCTCTCTGGACTAAAAGAGAGGGAAGCCTGGCGCTCTTGGTGGCTTTGCTCTGCCCTGTGGACGGCGAGGGGGATAAACCGGTTGGTGGTAAAAGAGAAAAAGAAAGCATTGGAAGAAGGAAAAGGAGGTGGGAAGATGAGGTGGGGAGAGGAAGGAGGAGAAGAGGGAGAGGGCATGATGGGGGGAGGGCATGGGTGCAGGGACTTCTCTGCGACTGTGAGCCGCCCGGAGCTGGCCTCTTGCAGTCCTCGCTCAGGAACTCGAGTGGAAACACGAAAGCCCAGGGCTGAGAACTAGTACACCAACTCTCCCGCCTCGATCTGTTGGCCAATCCTGGAACAGGGGTGTGAGGACACTGCAAATCTATGTGCCCAGGGCATGCACGCAGCAGGGGAGGAACCGGGACTAGGTTTGCAATCCACCCAGCAGGTGCTTCGCTGAGCCGTGAGCCTCTGCGGCACACGGATTTTAATGGCACTGATCCTTGGGAAGATGCTCGTAAGTGTTGCCTGGCATCATGACCCTTGTCATGCGTGCGAAGGGCTTACAGAGCCCAGTACTTGGTAAAGAGGGTCAAAGCTACTGTGTTTACTGCCACGGATACACTTCTCCAGGATGTCACAGAGCTCCACTTCTGAGCCTCACGGATGCAAACCCCCCCCACCCCCCGCCACCGTCCCATCCGGGGTGCCTCGTTTCTCCACTGGGTCGATGGGGGTGATGGGCTAACCACTCTCTGAGTCGAGCTCCGGGCTGGCCTCTAGGGATCACAGTCCTTCCCGGATTCCTTGGGGCCTCCACTCCTGTCTCATGCCCGGTCCCTTTCTGTGCCTCCCCAACCTGCTTTTTTAGCCTCATCTCTTGATTTTCTGCCATTTCTCCCCAGGGCTCGGTCAAAACAGATCACCGCCCATTCCCTGCCTCACTGGCCAGGCCCCACGCCTGCTGCACACCGTCTTCACTCTGGGACCCAGATTCCTTCCCAGCCACGGCTGGTCACAGTGGCAGTGGCGAGAGAAAGCGCGGTGGTCTGTGTGCGGCTCCTGAAACCTATTCTCATCGGGGACACGTGTCATTTCCGTACGTGTTTGATCACTGGCATCTTCTCCCAGGGAGGGCAGCAGACATAACGGTCTGCCTCAGGTTCCAAATCCCTGAAACTCTTCATTCAGAAAAGCATTTTAAATAGATTAAAACATTCTGTTGCCAAGTTTTCAATATGAGAGTTTTTATGGGTGACATATTTACATGGCTTTCAAACAGAATCACTGACCAACAGAACGGTTTCCATACACTGCTCTCAAAAAAGTTTCCAAAGGGTGAGACGGCTCCTTGTTTGTCTTTTGAAAACTGTTATTGTCTCACCCATAATTCAAACTTCTTTTAAGGGCACCTGGGTGGCTCAGTCAGTTAAGTGTCTGACCCTTGATGGAGGGGTCAGGTAGCTAAGGTCATGAACTCAGGGTCATGGGATGGAGCCCCACGTCAAGCTCTGCGCTCAGCATGGAGTCTGTTGGTCTCTCTCCCTCTGCTCCTCCTCCCTCTTGTTCTCTCTCTCTCTCTCTCTTTAAATAAATAAATAAATAAATAAATAAATAAATAAATAAAATCTTCAAAAAAACCTTTTATATCAAAGAGACAGTTGATTTTTTGGAAACAAATCCACTTGGAAATGAGATCCACTTCTTATTATAAAATAAAATGAAGTCAGCCAATCTGAAAACACCTAAACTAGTAAAAGGAACAAAACATGCGACTCATCTTTAAGAACCAAACTTTCCAGTGTTTGCACAAGGTAGGCAAAACATTTCTGGGTGGCATCAAGGCTTTCAACATAATTCCTCATCTTGTAAAGATTCAATGTGAGATGCTCTTTTTATAAAACTCGTAATATTGATAATATCTTTTAGATCAGGACCCTTGGCATGACTTTCTGTCTTAATATAAAGAGTTACAAAGATTTTTTGGTAAAATTAAACGCATGCATAGCATAGCTTGTTTACCCGTGATCCAAGGGAAGTTTCATACGTGGTGTTACTTTTATAAACATAGCCCAGATCCCTTGGCATATTCTAGTCTAAACAAATACTGAGTCTGTGCTTGCACTCTTTTTCCATAAAAAAATATTGTTTTGACTTAAGAAATAATGAAGTATGGAAAAATATATATTCTTCAGTACATTTTTCCTTCAGTGTTTCACCAAACAGTGATCATTGCTTAAGGATGCCTCATTGTTTCCACAGAATGTGAGAATCTACCAAGCTTTCTATTTTGAGACATCGTAGACCCAATACCGTCATCCAACCACAGAGCAAACCACCCACGGGAGGGAGTTGGGTCTGTTCAGCCCCTGTTTGGCATGCTTAGCGACATTTTATCTGGTTCTCTAAACAGTATTTGCTGACATGAGTTCAGCTTCGTTCATTGCCCTGTTATTTTCCTTGTACTATTTCAATCATTTTTACAATAACCAACAATATGTGTCCTTCTGTTTTCACCATTGAGAAAGAAAGATTAAAAAAGGCTTCTCCTGGAAAGATGGTCATATATTTTTTTCCTGATCTGGGTCCTGACCATTTGGATGTGTTCGTTGTGTGAATAATTAATGAGCTGTACACTTGTAACACGTGCTTGTTTCTGTGTGTGTGTGACACCTTGAGAAAAAGTACTTAGGAGATCTCTAAAATGTGCTATTGAAATGAGTACCATTTGGTAATGTTCCAGATTACCAAATGTGATGCTTGATTTTAGATGCTGCTGAAGAAAGTTACAGAGATCGGTCTTAGTTCTTAAGGTCACTGGGATCATTCTGCACTGTTAAAGCTAACAGTGTTTGCTGAGGAGAAGTCAATCTGCCAGAACTGTGTTCAGCAGCAAGTAACATAAAACCTGACCAAACAACAGTTTAAACAATTTAGAAGGTGTCTGTTGCTCATATAACAGAAAGACGACAGTTCCCAGCATTGTTTCAGCAGCGCAGGAAATGTCAGGGTGAGTCTTTACCACTGTCTTGCCCTTTCTCTCATGATCGCAATGTAGCTGCCATGCCACCAGTCATCACATCTGCATTCCAGAAAGGACGAAGGAGGAAGCCATAAGAGGAGGGTTATTGCCTATGTTAGAAAAAGAAAGTTCTCCAAAAATCCTTAGCGGATGTCTCATTATTCCTCTTTAGCTAGATTTCGGCCCAATGCTCATCCTTAGTAGCGTGGGAGAGTGGGAAATGTAGCTTTTTTTGGTGGATGGGGGGGAATGGCTACTCCTATAAGAGGAGAGACAGTGAGCAGGGTCTCCAAGAAAGGCCTGGAGTAGCTAGTTATTGGTCATGGACGTAAATCTGTACTGCAAACAGTCTGCGAGGCCCCTGGAGCACTTTGGCTGATTCCTTCTGAGATGTGGCCTGACCGCCAGAGCCCCTTGCAGAGGGGCTGGTAGGAGTCAGTACTAGGAGTAAGGCAAGCTACGGGGAGCCCACAGCAGTCTTTGTGCAAACGGGGAGAAGGTGTTCCATCCAGGTGGCTACAGTCCCACACGTGGCAGGAAGAACTGGCCAGTGGGGTACAGATGGGATTTCAGCCCCCACTCCCCCCACCCTGCCTGGGTGCCTCTGGGCAGCTCAGAACCTGCACGACTGTATGTGACGCCCTCCAGGGCTGGTTCTGCCATGTTCTGTGTGTACAGCTCTTTGCATATTAATTTGAGTATCCATAATCCGCATCTCCTTGTTGGAATCTCTTCGGATGTGTTACCCATTTGCGAGTGTTCATTTCGTTAACCCCTGGGTAATATATTCTGTATATTATGTAAATGCACTTAGCCAGGCACCCAGAAACTGCAATGTGAACTATAGTCAGAAGTTGAACCAAGGACTGAGGACAACACTGCCCCCCTACCATACTGTGAGGCACCCCTCCCATCAACGTACCTTGGGCTTTGCACGTGGCTTATGCCTGGGCGACATGACCAAATGAAGAAACCAGAATTAACTCATTTATTACATACTTGTAGAGCTTAGTTTCTTTTTCTTTTCTTTTTTTTTTTTTTTTAGATTTTGTTCATTTATTTGAGAGAAAGACAGAGAGCACCCACAAGCAGGGAGGAGGGGCAGAGGCAGAGGGAGAAGCAGACTGCCCCCTGAGCAGGGAGCCTGACGTGGGGCTCAATCCCAGGACCCCAGGATCATGACCTGACCAAAGTCAGACGCTTAACTGACTGAACCACCCAGGTGCCCCTAATTTCTTCTTAAAAAAAAAAAAAGCAATAAAAGCTAAACAAAGTTCTAGTATTTTCTTCCTGCCCCCCAATGGATCAGCTTGCATGGTTTGCTTTAAACGCCACCGCATTGTATAGGGAGGCGTCCACTCTCATGAAAGTTCCATTCCAGTGGGGCAAGACGGACAGCAAACAGAAAAATGGGTACAATGACTTCAGGTAGAAATCATTGCTTTGGGGGGACCAAATGGTGCAACGTGATTTGCAGTAACCATGGGCAGAGAGTGGACAAAACTCTTTCCATGGGGTGTCACTGAGGACCTCCCTGAGGACATTTCATTTGAGCAAAGAGCTGCCTGACAAGGAAAATCCACTTTGGAAGTGTGCTTTTGGCAGGAGGAATAAGATGGATATGCAAAGGTCCTGAGGTATGACCAAGCTTTGCATTTTGGAGGAACAGAAAGAAGAGTAGTGAGGCTGGGCGGACATAAGTGAAGGGAAGGGCAGTCGGAGGCAAAGCAGCAAAGTAGGCAGAAGCCTGGTCATTCTATGCGTTCCGGGTCATTGTAAGGACTCTGGGAAGCATCTTAAGTGAAACAAGAGGCCATTGGACATTGGAGTGACAAAGCCTACTCCTCCCTAAACTCTGGGAAGTCTGCAGAGGCTGCAAGCTCCTTGGGAGAGAGGACTGTGCCTGGTCCTGTGTCCCCAGAGTGCTACATGCTGCTGGCATGGAGACACACTCGGTAAGTATCGGGTGTGTGCAGGGCTGACTGGCCTTCAGATATTTCATGACGTGCCCCAGCGAGTGTCTACATCCTCTCTTGTCCAGTGAAAATGCCCCCTTCTCTTTACCCAGGCTTCAGGACACCATCTTGAGAGCCCTCGTCACCCCTGTCCTATTGTCCAGCCATGGTCCCCTGTCTGTGCCTGCAGGAGGGGCCATCCTCTCTGGGAACCTGGGCTCCAGGCAAGGTTGGAAACAGGTGGATGATGGGGGACTTCGTCTCCCTTATCCTAGACTCTATTCTTTTAATGCAACACATGGGTGTGACACAGGAGAGTGACATGCACTGAGCAGCTATGATGTGCCAGCAGGGTGTGGACATGATTGAATCTACTCCCTATAGCCCCCCGGGGGAGGTGCCCCTGCTTGTATAAAGGAGGACACTGAGGCTCAGGCTGCGAGAGACTGAAACTGTCACCAGTTGTTTGGAAACAGTTGGGCTTGCCCTGTATTCTCTGCAGACCTCACCACTTCCAGAAGCCCAGGCTGGACCCAGATACGGGCTGGCCTGAGAGGCCTCTGTTCAGATGCCTGCTCCCCAGAGGGACCTGCACTGTGCCCCCGACAGTCTCGTCAGCGCTGCTCCTGCAGGGCAGTCATCCATTCTCCGGGCCTTGGACGAGCCTCCATTGCTCCCCCTTCACCTCCCGCCCCTGCTTCCCCAACTCCCTGACCTCAGCCCCATCCCAGCAAAGAACAGCAATGTGGCCCCAGAACCCCAGGGCAGAGAGAGAACATAGGGAATTGGCTCTAACCCTGTCTCACTTGTGAATCTCATAAACGTCTCTGTGCCTCAGTTTCCCCAAAGCATTGGAATCAGTCCGTCCATCTCCATGTGGGGCTTCGCACGCCCTCAGGAATGTGGTGCGGGTTCAGGGTCCCATCTCTGGATCAAGGCGCAATGAAAAGGACCCCCGGTGGGCCATGGGAGATGTTGTGGGAGGCCCCACCAGCCAGGGAGTCAGACCCACAGATGCTCCTGGAGTGGGGGAGGTGAGGGTGCAGATCAGACTAAGGAGGGAAATCCCAGGTTAACTGTTGCAATAGCATTGCCCAGAAAAGTTAATCCAGGCAAGGCCGTCTTTATCCTGTAAGAACATAACGGAGATGATAAAATGAAGGCAGCAGGGGGGTGAGGCTGAAAGTTCCAGAGGCTTATCAGCCTCAAGGCCTTGGGGGATGAGGGAACAAAGACAAAACAAGCAACAAAACCTTCGCCTTCGTGCTTGTCACAGGGAGGACGTGGCAACAGCACGTAATTTGCTTCCCAGTTCTTGGATAAGTCCAGGCAGCCGTTTGGCTCTTCAAAATGTAGAAAACACCTCCCCACCCTTTATCTCAAGAAATACGTCCAACAGAGCTGCAAGGGGAGTATTATCACTCCCATTTTGCAGACCAGCAACCCAACGCTAGCATGGGTGATGGCACTTGGCCAAGCCCAACAGAAGTGAAGACTGAAGTCAGAATATATTGGAGGGCTGGCTTCAAATATGCCACAGGTTGGGGGGGGGTTGGTAAGGGAGGTGGCACCCACAGAGACCAAGCAACCAAACAGGCCAACCTGAGCAAGAGCCCAGAGAGGTTGCTCAGGGCCTCCTCAAGAACAGAATTCCCTAGAAGAGTAATTCTGGTGGGCCTTGTGTTCTCCATCTTGCACAATGTAACGTACCAAACTGATTTGCAAAAACACAGCCAGAGGGAGGAAAATGAATCCAGAAGCCTTCATGTATACCATTTCCACTGTTGTCTGGGACCCTCTGCATGCATCTTGATGTTTATCTGTTTTCCATGAATCGATTCAGAGGACTTAGGATGTATAAGAAAAATCCTCTCTAATGGGATCTTTTCCTTCCCAATCTATATTCTGGTATCTCTCCTGGATCAACAAAAAGCCGGATTTTCTGATCATCTAGTTCTGCACCCGTGGCAGACATTACTAGTCGATCCCAGGACTCTTGCCTACTGAGTCCCACGCTTCTCAATCCAGAGCTCCGAGCAGCCACTAACAGCTGGTCCGAAAGGCAGCACCAGAAGGCACCTGTAGCCTCTCTTCAGGCATGGAGAGGCCAGTTCAACCCGGTCCGGCCAGCTTTTCCAGAACACTCCTGCTGGACTTGCAAATCTTCATCACAGAGAGTTTTCATGCCGTCTCCTAACCACAGTAGGATGCCACGCTACAGTGTGTTCACCCGTCATAACATCAGAAAGCGGGGTTTCCCACCGGGGCACAGCAGACACTCCTCGCGCTGGCGCTCGCCTGTGCACTGGCAAGGTGTTCGGCAGCATGCTGGTCTCTACCCACCAGCTCTCACTCGTACCCAATCCCCCAATTGTGACAACCCCAAATGTCTCAAAGACATTGCCAAATGCCCCCTGCGGGGCACACTCACCCCGGATTGAGAGCCAGGGCATTAAAGCCCCCCTCACCCCCAACATTATCTGGTTCTCAGTGTTTAATCAGGACACAGAAAAAACCTGGGTCTTCAGAGGCCCCAGATGCATTTCTGTGCCATCTGCTGCCAGCCCCAAGCCTTATATTCTCCAAGCCTGGGGTCTGCCCCTCCATGAAGGGTGCAAACACATCTGAAGGATGGATGCCCAGAGGCTCAGCTCAGCCTGGAGAAATGGCTGGAAAGGCAGAGAGAGAAAGTAAGGCTCACGCGTCAGCTTTGCAGAAGATTCCCAAGTTTGGGCAGAAACCAAAGCTAACAGCGTCCTGGCTGGGAAAAGCACAGGCTTCTCCACACCAGCCTGTCCCAACTGGGGACAATTTTGCCTCCCCAAGGACATTGGGCAATGTCTGGAGAGATTCTGGGTGGTTACAACTGAGGGGGCGCTACTGGCCCCTAGGGAGTGGAGACCAGGGACGCTGCTAAGATATCCTACAGTGCACGGGACAGCACCCCTCCTGGCCCACTGACAGAGAATGATCTAGCCCCAGATGTCAGTAGTGTTGAGCTGAGAAATCCCGCTCTGAACAAGAGCTCCTTGCCTCATGGGACACACCCTGAGTCTTGGTGCCCATATGACCCTCTGCCACCACATGTGACCATATGCCACACACCCGTGGAACCTGGGTAATGGCTCAGAACTTACAGAAAATGAGTCTGGAAGAATATGTAGGAACAGAATCAGAAGGGAATGGAGCAAGAGCAGGCTTGCTTATAATCCGGCCAGAAGGGTCAGTTTCCCTCGTGGTGAAGTAAGCCGTCCAGCAGCCAGCATTTACATGATGATTCCTGAAGCCCCAGCCCTATGCTGAGTGGACAAGCGAGTAGCTCTCTGGGGGCCGGTGTTGTTGAGGGATGCAAAGCCATGGATCTGGAATTAGACCAAGCTTGAATGCTGCCTCTGCCATTTTCTCACTGGGCGACCTGGGAAAAGTCAGTTGACTTCTGGAAACCTCAGTTTCCTCATCTGGGAAATGGGCATGATGCCAGCAGTACTAAGCTCTGAGGATAGCTGGGCTGATTCAACAGAACGATTTTGTGTTTGCCACGGAAGTGCTCAGTATCAGCTGGTGTTGTGGCCTCTACGTGGTGGTCGCCTGGAGTGAAGCCCCTTCTCATCATTTCGCCCTTACTGTGTCACCGGAAGGCAGGAGCTCCGGGGCTGGCTTTGTACAGCTCTGACGGTATGTGACTGGCTAAGAATAAAGATGCACTCGGACACCTCCGATAAGGAGGGTTATTGTGAGGGGCCCCAGGGAACTCAGGGAGAGAGCTGCACCATCAGCTTCCCCACAGAACTGGAAGAGCACTGGGAGGAACTGGCCAGCTGCCACGCTCTTCCGAGGTGACTCAGCCTCTCCCACTGCTGCTGCCTCTGCTCCTGACTCTACCTCCCCAGTTCCTCCCCAGCCTCGTGGCTCCCCAGCCTCGTGGCTCCCCAGCCTCATCGCCCTCCGCTACTGTGTGCTGTGCCCCCTGAAGAGAGGGGATCCAACTGGTCCCCGGGTCACTGGCCAGGACAGGCATTTTCCTGGGGCTCTCTGTAGACCACCAACCCTCATGGGAGGGCGGACAAGCTGTGGGTGGGTCGTGCCTCCCGGGTCCAGTCTACTGAAGCTCTGGGAGGGAACTCAAGGGCACACAGCGGGGTCACCCCCAGCAAGGTGCTGGTAAGGGGAGGGAAGCAGCGTATCCGGAAGTATGTGGCCAAGTACGTGCCCTCAGGGACCTGATGATGAAGTCCGTGAAAGGAGATCCCAGTAAAGGGCAGAGCTTCTGGAAAAAAAGGAAGACACAGTGGGAACACGGTTTTTCAACTAAAGTGTGTGTCAGGCAGCATCCACGTACCATACGTTGGGCTAGAACTTGAAGTTCGCAGAGCTTTTTAAGGTTCCCCTTCCAGCGAATCCCCAGAACAACCCTCTGCAGTAGGAAGGGCAGTCTTCATTTTTCCAGATGTGGAAACTGAGGCCCACAAGACATCGCTTGCTTCTGGGCATCCAAACAGCACGTGCCAAGACCAGACCTGATGGCAGGTCTATCCACCGCGAAGTTTGCACAGTGTGGCCGCTTGTAGCCACAGATCACTTGGGAATAGAGGGGGAGGTATCCCCTCCAGGGATCTGGAATTTCTCCTTTTATGCCCAAAGCTTCGCCTTGCTAGGGCTCAACCAAGACAAGCCCGCCAAGTGTCACCTTGTTTTGGTGGCCTCTACGTGGAGAGCGCCTGCGGTCAGTGTGATCGGGAAGGACGGCACGTCTAATGCTTCCTGATACACCGACAGGATTAACTCCCCCAGAGGCAAAGCCAACTCCTGCAGAAACCCTGCTTCCCTGTGACTGCCCCCTCCACTGGCAAAGGATGTGAGGCCCCCAATCTCAGCGGCTCAGGGGTGCCTGGTGACAAACGGCGAGGTCAGGGGCTGCCAAGAGAGAAATAGCGTAAAAGGGTCTGGAAAGTTCTTCTTGGAGAAACCGCATGATGTTAGGTCTAGAGAAGTTATGCCTTCTGCATCCTCTCTCCTTCCTCCCTGTGTGTGTGTGCGGGCGTGCATGTGCTCACATGTCAGAGAGAAATCTGATCAAATACAATATAAACTGTAACATAAATCACCCATGTCTATGTAGAGACAGGAAGATTCTAGAGACAGAAGTGCACGTAGACCAGATGTGACAGACACAGACCACGCTCTAAACAGAGATCTAAATGTTGCAAATTTGCAGGGTTCTTGTCTCACTGAGTGGAAGAATGAATCCCATGGACACAAAAGGGTGAAAGTTTATTAAGCGAAGGTGAGAACAGAAAGGAAAGAAAAGAAAGCTCTCTAGAGTGAGAGGGGTCCCCCATGGGTCACCACTGGGGGCTTTTATGTTTTATAGAACACTGACCGGGGAAGTTGGTAAATGTCATCTATAACACTGAAGACAAACAAGGTAGATTTGTAACTGTCATGTCAATATCTCATGTATATTTAGCATAAACAAGGTGGATTTGTTATCTTCCCTTCTCTCTGGTTAATATCGCATCTGTAACATTTCTCCACATCTGGGGTTTCTGTGAGCCTAGTCACTAGCCTTGGTTTTTGGGAGACCTGGAGCGGGGTAGGCTTGTGACCTCGGGGTACATGCTCAGCATGCCGATGGCACCGCTGGGCTGACCCCCTTCCAGGTGCTGCAGCTGTTCCTGAACCCCGCTGGTGCCGCGTTGCCCTGGAGGCTGGCCGGGCACGCACTGGAAGGAGTGCTTGCATTTTATTTG
The DNA here is from genome assembly GCF_002007445.2 of Ailuropoda melanoleuca. NCBI lineage: Eukaryota > Metazoa > Chordata > Mammalia > Carnivora > Ursidae > Ailuropoda > Ailuropoda melanoleuca. The sequence continues at coordinate 32,423,706 of NC_048231.1, forward strand.
CAGACAGAGGCGCTAAGAGTCAAAGAATTGGGCCCTACAGCCAGGCTGCCGTGTGAAGAATCACCAGACCACCAGGCCCAGCGGGTTGTTCTGGCTTCCTCTCCACTCTGGGTGTCCTGCTTCAGGGAATCTCCATCCAGAAAGGGCTGCCCTTGCCTCTCACCTGTTCCCTCCCCTAAGCTGAGCCCAGGCCCTCTGCACCTGTTTCCGGAGGCCAAGACCTCCTTTGACCCCATCTGCTTTCCAGGCATTGACTGCCCGCCAGGAGTTCCCTCAGACACCCCACTTCCTACTGGGCTGCCTTCTTTGGCGGCACTCAGCCCGCCCTATGTGTTCTGGGGCAGTGCTCAAAGTTGAATCCGAACGGTAACCTGCAGACATCCACGGTGGGCCCCTGCAGAGCCACGAAGCCCCCAGTCTCCCTTGACCTTCTGAGAACCAGGGATTATTATTCCTGGTTGATTGAGGGGAAACTGAGGCTGCAAGAAGCAAAGGGTTTCCCCAAGGCCTTTGGTAAGAGGTGACAGAAACGGGCATTCTGGTATATGCTGTTGGTGTGTAAAATGAGGGAGCATCTCCATGAAGCAGTTGACCAAGGTATCTGTAGTGGGGTGAATGGTGACTCCCCCAAAAGATATGACCAAGTCCTAATCCCTGGAATCTGTGAATATGACCTTTTTTTGGGGGGGGAAAGTCTTTGTAGATGTAATTAATTAAGGATCTTGAGATGAGATCATCCTGGGTTATTCAGTGGGTCTTAAATCTTATGACAGATGTCCTCATAAGAAAAGAGCAGAGGGAAGGGCTTTGCATCTGCAAACAACACCAGCCCACAGTGAGCTACTTGCTTGTCCATTCAGCACAGGGCTGGGGCTTCAGGAATCATCATGTAACCTGACTCTCCCCCAACCAGAGACTGGCCTGGACGCATAGCTCCTTCTTCCCCTCCTGCTTAACACTGATAGAAGCCGCCCTTTGAGCATCCTGACCCCTGCCAGGCATTCTGCCCCAGGGGAGGCCCTTCTAAGCACCCTGCTCTGCCCATCCTGACGGTCCTTCCCCTGTACGTCCTGGGAAGCAGGAACGGGCAGGTGTGCAGCCAGCCAGAGCCATAGACATGCCGACGGCAGAAGTCTCCTTCAGTGGCAGGGCTGTGTCCCTGTCGAGACAAGCGTTGAGGACTGTGTAGGAGGCACGACCTTTGGGACTGTGGTCTCTAGGCAACTTAGAGGCAAATAGCCATGTGATATCTAACTTGTAAGCAAGCACTTAATTTGTTCTTCTAGCTGTGACATCCTGTTTCTGTTCCTTTACTGTGTCTTTCTCTCTACCATCATGAAATCAGGTAGGCAAGTCCTCAGCTTTTTTTTTTTTTTAAATCATTGCTTTGTCAAGAATTCTGACTTAGTGTATATTTTTCTTGGTCTTGAGTCTGATTTTTAAATGTTGTGCCTTTAAATTTAAATCGGACAGGTCCCCTAAACCAGCCTCAAGTATTTTATGGGACCGAGTGAATCATAAACATTTTTTTTTCTTCTGAAAATGCAGAGCTGGAAAAGGCCTTGAAGATTTAGAACCAAGGTCACTGCAAACAGGCAGCAAACGGGCTGACCCCGTGCAAACTGTACTGTTTCACACGTACAGAGTTTAAAAACTCTCTTCAATTAGGGGCCCACGTTTGAAAATTGGGTTAGTTCACATTAAAAAAGAAATCCAGATTTTCAGCTTCCTTGGAATAATCAGAAGGCCTGCTGTCATTAGATTGGATTCTTGGGTTCACGTGTACCTTCCACAAGTATTTACTGAGCATCTGCTATGTGGCGGCCGCTGTGTACTGACCATGTCCCTGGAGTGAGCGCAGTTGGAAATCTCGGTCTTTGTGGAGCTGATGTCAGACTTTCCACCATGCACCTGCGGCCTGCCTCATCATGGTGTTAAGAGCCTGGTCCCTGAGCCGGTCCAGTGTGCAACCTCTTACTGGTCCAACCACCTTGATTTACAGATGGAGAAACTGAGGCACAGAGCGAGAAAGTGACTTGCGGAAGGCCACCCAGGAATCATTGGTGAACGTGGAGCAGAACTCAGGCTTCCTGACTCCCATTCCCAGCGACATTGTCCCTCTTGCTGCCTCCAGCTGAGGGGAGCTAGACCCTTCCACACTTCTCGGCTTAAATTCCTGTGATCAGCAGATTATCAGTGGCTCCCGAAGCTGCCCGGGCTCAGCGTGTCACTAAACAGAGCCCAGAAAGTTGTCATTTGAGTAACACTGTGGCCTCTTTTTTATTTTTTTAACTTACTTTGATCAAATACCACCAGGCACATCCAACCCAGCCAACCCTGTCCCGAAACCAGTCATTTCAACTGATCCATAGTTAATTGTCAGCTAACCGTCTTTGACGCTGTTTGCCTTCTGCCCGCACACCTGTTGCAGGTCGGCAACCTCTCTGGCTCTGCCCCCCTTGCCCCGTCTCCCTCTCTGGGGTTTCTATGGTGAGTGAGGAAGAGAGACATCACTGTTTTCAAGAAGGTTTCTGTGGCAACAGGAGCTGTGGATTTGGTCTCCCTGGTGGAGCTCAGATGCCCCACCACCTACCTCAGCGGCTGACGCCCCATGCGTTTTGGGCAACTGGCACTCTTCCCTCAGCCACACTTGTCTCCACAGCTTGTCCTGCCCCTTCGGGCAGGTCTAGGCGCACCTGCCACCTCCTCAGAGCGGACTCCCTGACCCACACCCCCCAACAGGCTTTATCCCCTCTTCCCTCACCGTATTTCCTCTGGTACTGACCTTGGTCTGAAATTCTACTATTTTTTCCTGTTTTTACTGGCTGGAATGTAAGTTCCATGAGGGTGAGGACCTTGTCCCCCTCAACGTTCAGTTCCCAGAGACGTGCGCAGTGCCTACACGTAGCAGGTGCTCCCCGAAGGGCTGACAAGCAAATGCATTCTCTCACGCTTTCTCCCCAGACCTCGGCTTCCCAATCATGAGAAGGTCATCTGTCCAGGTGTGGTGTTGGGCTGTGCTTTGGAGTTTCTAAAAAGAAGGAGAACAAAGAACAGACATTCAAAAAGCCTTGAGTCTGGGACCGTTTGGAACATTCATTGCACATGTAACAAAAAACCCCAAACCTCAGTGGCTGAAAACAACAATCACTCGATCTGCTTGGGATTCTGTGTGTTGGGAATTCAGGCAGGGGTCAGCTGGGGGGTCTCCTGCTCTGTGTGATGCTGGCTAGGGTCAGTCACTCAGAGGCACTCGGACGCATGTCTGGGCTGGGCTGGAAGGTCCTTGAAGTCTTCATCTGCCTATCTGGTGCCTCCGTCATGAGACATCTCTCTCCACTGGTGAGCGTGGGCTTCCTGACGGCACAGAGGTCCCAGGGAGTCTCATATGGCAGGTGGTTTCTGAGAGGGAACGTTCAGCATGTGAAAGCAGAAGCTGCCAATCTCAAGGCTCAACCTCAGGAAGTCACACAGCACAACTTCAGCCTCCATATTAGTAAGACAAGTCACAAGGGAAGCCCTGACTCAGAGGGAGGGATGGTAGCCTGACCTCTGGATGGGAGGAGCAGCAAGACTTGGAAGCCATATTGAATTCACCACAGGGACCGATCCCTTCCCAGGCCCTGATCGAAGGACCTGGATTGTTATGCTCCAGGCACAAGGGGTAGGGCCTCACCCCGTCCCACTACCTTGATGATTATGATTATTCCCATGGAATATAAGCCAAATGATGGCTAAGCTATAAAGGATGGGCTTTTGAGCAAACTCACATGAAGGACAAAATTGACAGAGAATGTCAGCCCAACTTAGGAGAAAATCATCTTCTATTTGTAAAACAGTTTAATAACTGGGCTAGTTACACCCTTTTGGCTGCCAAGAGACTTAGGACACATAAACAAAAGAGGATTTATTGGAAGGACTGCAAGACTGTCAGAGAACCTCATGGAATCCAAGATAATGTGGAACAACCAGACCGTGGGAGTGACAGCCCCAGGACTCAGCCATGGCGGTTTGGGGACCGCCTTTCTAGGTTCTGCCACAATCAAAACAGCACTCAAGACTCTCAGTCCCTGTTACTCCACTTTCAGGAGAGGGACTCATTGCCCTCTGATCAGTGACACCATCAGTCCCCGCCAGAGGGGCAGAGGCACAGAGGACTGCCCAGTGTGTTGGCGGAAAAGGGTTGTTGAGAACCAGAGGCAGGATAGAGACTGTGTCCTAGTCAGCTCGGGCTGCCGGAGCAAAGCACCACAGACTGGGGGCTTAAACCACAGACATTTATTGTCTCATTGCTCTGGAGGCTGGAAGTCCAGGCTCAAGGCGTCGACAGTGTTGGTTCTTTCTGAGGGCCCTAAGGAATAGATTTATTCAAGGCCTCTCTCCTTGGCTTATAGATGGCTGTCTTCATGTGGCCTTTCTCCCTCTGTGTGTATCTGTGTCCCGATCTCCTCTTCTTATAAGGACACCCCTCACATTGAATTAGGGCTATCCTAATGACCTCATGTTAACTTAATTACCTCTTGTAAGATCCTGTCTCTAAATATAGTTCCATTCTGAGGCACTGGGGTTGGGGGTAGGACTTTAGTATGTGACAGCGGGGGAGGGGAGGGTTGCCACACAGTTCAGCCCATAACGCATCCCCACCTCAAATTTAGTATGGACATTGAATGATGACACCACACATCCACTCAGGGCATGAAAAGGTTTACTACTCACATAATGAGGCTTTCTGGGGAGCACAGGGAGGCTCCCAAGATGGTCCAAGAACAGTTTGAGAAATGATTGAAGGCTGACTTGGGGTTTTGACGGTGGTTGTTGGGTGGGGCTGGATGGGGATTTCCAGGCATGGTTTGAATTACTGCCAATGGGGTTTTTCATCAACTTGCCCAGAAGGGAGCAAAAAGGGCAAGATGGAGGGATGAGGCTTAAAAGCTATCAGCAGCCAAACATCAGAAAATGGAGTCAGACTCTGTTACAAGGGCCTGCTGTAAGGGCACGATCATTTATAAAACCCATTCCTGGGGGTGCCTGGGTGGCTCACTCGTTAAGCATCTGCCTTCGGCTCCCAGCGTTCTGGGATTGAGCCCCGCATCGGGCTCCCTGCTTGGCGGGAAGCCTGCTTCTCCCTCTCCCACTCCCCCTCCCCCTGCTTGTGTTCCCTCTCTCACTGCCTCTCTCTCTGTCAAATAAATAAATAAATAAATAAATAAATAAAATCTTTAAAAAAATTAAATTAAAAAAATAAAAAAATAAAACCCATTCCTTCCCATTACCCAGTGACCCTCAATAGCCCTAAAGCACTAAGATCCGGGGGCCTCTGAGCTGAGGCATGCCCAGGTCGTCGGCAGGGGGCTCAAAGCCTCAACTTTGCTCTGGGCTCTACAGAACTGGCCATGCTTGCAGAAGATCCTGGGGTAGGCTGGAGCCATGCTGGGGAGAGAGACAGAGTTTGGAGGACCAAGCTGGCCCTTGAGGAGCAGAAATCCTCATCCCCTCCCTTTCCTCTCCAATCAGAATGATTTTTACCTTCTGGAATAAGCTGCTCAGGGTCAGATAGAAAACCCTCATGGCTAGGAGGATAGCTGCTCTGCAAATCAGAGAAAGGAGCCAAACGCCCTTAAATCAAACCAAACTGGGATCAGTTTAGATGTCACCTCCTCCATGAAGGCTGCCCCCGTGTCACCCTTCCAATTCCTTGCTCTATGGCTTATGACCTTGCCTGGGGCTATCTCATGTTATTGCTGCTCCTGGCCAGACCTTATCTCCTGCCCCCTAGGGTCAAGGTTTCGACTTACGCACCTGTATATCCCCATATTCCCACCTGTCCCTGTCCTTTCCCACCGGCCTGCCTTTCACGTCCTGACCCCCAGACACACTAGCATCTTTGCATCCATCATCGATCGTTCCATGCCTCATTCTTCTGTAAGACACTGCACATGCTGTTCCCCTTTCTGGCACCCTGTATCCCACTGCAACCCTTTGCTTTAACTTGGAGTCATCTGCTTAGCTCATGTCTATGCCTCAGGAAACCCCTCCTAACCTCCACTCCCTGCCCCTGGTGACAGCAAATCCCCATATGATCAATGCTAACTCCTGACCTTCCCCTTCAGAACTGCGTCCGAGCGTGTGGCTACAGCCGAGGGTTTGCCTACCCTCCCCCGCCCCCGCAAACGAGGACATAATGGTGTTGCTCATAATGATGGAACTCAGTAAACGGCTGGAATTGTTGAGCAAGTGAATGAACGAATGCAAGGATCCGTGGGTGTTTCTATTTCTCTTCCAACCTGTAGTCAAGTCTGAGCTCGCAGGGGAACGACATCTGTGGTGGTGTGCGCAGAACTGTGCGTTGTTTTCTGAGCCCAGTTCTGTCATTTACTTGCTTTGGACAAGTTCTGTCCCTCTCTGTAAGGGGAGGTGTTTGGCTAAATGAGCTAGCTTTCATACTCTTTCAGAGTAGCAGAGGAACAGCTGTGCTTTCCTAAACACAAAACCCCTTTTTTCGCCCCAAACCGCGAGTTATGTGGAGACGGCTGTGCGATTAGGAAGTGGAGGCGCGCCCTCTCGTGGTAAAATGTCAAACTACAGGGACTCTGCCTCACAGAGCCCTTGCTTCCAGGCAGTGGGTGATTTTTCAAGACTCATTTGGGGAGCTCATTAAAATGCAATTCCTGGACCCACTCTACGCCAGCCCCAGGATTCTTTAAGAATTTTTGTTGTTTTAGAATTTTTATTTTTTTTTTATTTGACAGAGAGAGAAACAGCCAGCGAGAGACGGAACACAAGCAGGGGGAGTGGGAGAGGAAGAAGCAGGCCCACAGCGGAGGAGCCTGATGTGGGGCTCGATTCCATAACGCCGCAGCCCCAGGATTCTTATTCAAGAAAATTGAGGGAAAGCCTGTGGTCCTTCCCTTTTAACAAGTACCCGATTATGGAGGACCCTAGCCCACATTTTGAGGAATGTCAGTCTTGGGCAAAAATGCGGTGAATCCTTCAGTTTCCCAGCAGCCCTTGGGGTCTTACCAGGGAGATGTCTCCATCCTGTGTCATTGAGTGTGGCTGCAGGAATTAGCAAGGTCAGGATCACACATGGTGTCTCCCTCAGTGGCTGTCAGTCCCCAGCATCCCCCAGTTAAAGAAACCCCAGTTCCCCTGGAAGGCAAGTGGGAGGCGTGATGGGCACTGGCTGACCGCTATGCTGAGGTTAATCACCCCATTTCTAATAGCAAGAGTCAAAAGGTGAGGCTACGATCTTGTGCTCTGGAACCAGCTGTCCCCAAGATCAAACCCCAGCTGTCCCATGCACTGGCTGTGTGACCACAAGCAAGATATTTACTGTCTTGGCCTCCACTCACTCTCTCAGTTAGTGGGAGAAAGCATACCTCGTAGGATCCCTAGGAAAACATAACGTGGTTAAATCACCAAACACAAGACCCTCACACAGGGCTTGTTCTGGGCTGAGCATCCAACGTTAGAGGGAAGGGGACAGACGCAGAGGGAGAAACGAATAAAATCCTGTGCCTGTTTCCAAAGAGCCCAGAGTCTAGTGGGGACATAAGACGTGCTGGTTTGAATGCCTGCTGTTCTTTTATGCCACTAAATGTGGGGTGGTTTGTTACCGGTACCACGTAACCCAGGGCACATGCGTATCCACCTGGCTCAAAGCCAGGCAGGAAGTCATGATGAGTCGGAGAGGAACAGGAAGTAGATGCAGTGAGTCCACAGGAAGTCAGACCGCCCGCCGGCACCTGGTGGATGTTTCGGACAAGCCGCAGCCCCAGTGCCCTGGGCCCCCCTCACTATAGTGGTGCACGTTGTGTTTTACGACTGCCCCCACTGAACGCCCTTTCTGTGGTCTGAATGTCTGTGCCCCCCGCCCCCCTCAAAATTCACAGGTTGAAATCCTGGTCCCGAAAGATGATGATGTCAGGAGGTGAGGCCTTTGGGAGGTGATTAGGTTGGGAGGGTGGAGCCCCTGGAATGGGATTAGTGCCCTTAAAAGTGAGGCTCCGGAGAGCTTTCTTGTCCTTCTCCGTGTGTGCGGGCACAGCGAGAAGGTGCCGTCTGGGAACCAGGAAGAAGGCCCTCACCAGAATGGGACCATGATGGCCCTGAGACTGTGACCCCATCACTATCGACAGGGTGGGGCGGGCTCCCCTCCCCTCCCCTCCCCTCCTTTTTAATCCCTCTCCCGTCTGTACCTTCTCCCCACTTCTAAATCTTCCTTCATGCCAGTAAAGCATTTAAGCATCAGGAGACCAGGTCTTGACCCCTTTTTGTGAAATTTCTGCATGGTGGCGGGGGGGGTCTCTGGACTGTAGCATTTATTGTCTTCGTGCTTTCATCAAAACCGAGACCGGAAAGGCCTCATTGTTGATATTCTGTATGTGCATGCACCCATTTTTAAAAACAGACTGGAAGTAAATAAACTACCTCTAGCTATGACAGGTTTCCAAATGATTTCCTTTTCTTCTTTAGACTTTGTACACTCCCTGATTTTTCACAGCAACCATTATTACATTGACCGTCAACTGAAAAACAATGACAGCCTGTTCTGAAGGCAAGATCGTGGCTCCCCCTGGAGTCCAGGGGATGAGAAAGGGGTCTGGAGTGGTGAGAAGGAAGGACAGCTTCAACTGCACACTGTGGGAAACCAGGACATCTGCAAAGCGCTGGGTCTCAACCTGCAAAGTGACAGAGGAGTGGGGCTCTCGACTGTGGGACAGCTCAGGTCACTGCTCAGATGCTGGGAAAGCAGCTCCCCCTCGGGGGCCTCGACCCTGCCCTTGGAGCAGCCCCACGTGGAGCAGCCGCAGTTCCCCTAGCGTTTTGGGGGCAGCGGCAAATGGTCAAGCTCCATGCTTCTCCACTTCCACCTTGGGCTTCCAGATCAGAGAGCTTTTCTTCTATCATTTAAACAGGTCCTTGCTGAGATCATTGCTGTTTTCAAGAGCACACCCCCACCCAAGCTTTGAGCAGAGCCTCTGATAACCATTCATTCATTCGTTCATTCACTCATTCATTCACTGACTTTCATGAGGCTTCTTCTCTAGGCCAGTCCTATTCTGATACAGAGATGCACATGTGACATGATCCGTTGCCTTCTTGGACCTCACAGACAATGAATGAGAAGCTCCTGGCATTCTGGGGTATAGCGTGCAAGGTTTTCACACTCCTTAAGTCCGCCCAGAGGCTTGAGGACAAGAAGCAGCCAGAGGCTGGGTGGGAGTGAGTTCCGAGTTTGCGGCCGAGCCCAGCCTGCCGCCAGAGTTGCCGGCCATCGGTCCCCATCCTCCAGGCTCTCAGGCAGTGACTCCTTTAAGGATCTCAAGGTCGTTTCTATCTTTCCATTATGCAGGATGCTTCCTGTGGGAGCAAATGGTTCCTGGCACACAGGGACTCCACGGACTTTGTACGATTCAAGAAACCCCCTAAATTGAAAACTTTGAGAGTATGTGCATGCTTTAGGGAGAGTCCAAGGACTTCTTGAGATACTATCAGGACCACAATGCAAAAAAAGTTTAAAAACACTGATTTAGCCATATTTACACATTTAGAGATAAACAAATAACGTACAAACGGTCTAAAGTAACACGATAGAGTAATTCACACTTACATTGCACCCCTTGTGGCCGACACTTACTCTAAGCACGTTGTGGACATGAATTTGTTGACTTCTCATGACAAGCCCGAGATCTGGAACAATTATTGTGCCCTCAGCTTACAGAGGAGAAGCAGAGGGGCCCCGGTGGTGGGGCCGAGACTGAGCCCCCGCAGTCCCTGCTTTTCCCCACTGCAGGAAGCCGGGAGGAAACAAGGAAACACCACGGAGCTGGAGGTGGAGCCCAGCACATTCGGGAACACCCGGTCCCCTCACGTCTGCCTTTCCCGTTAGTGATTGCTCCTGATTTGACAGAAGAGGAAGCTGAGTTTCAGAGAGGTGGAGTGACCTGCCCCAAGTTCACCAGCTCAGCAGCTGCACTGTCTGTCTGACTTCAGAGCCCAGCTCCGTCCAGAGCATTGCAGGGGTAGAGTCCAGGAGCCAAAGGGCAGTGCCATGTGCTCACACCAGGGTCAGGACACCTGTCCTTCCAGCTGTCCCAAGCACACACTGCCCCCTGGAATCTTCAGCATTGGGCTCTAACTCACTGTGGGAGCCAGGCTAAGGAGGCCAGACCCAAATTGCTGACTCTGGAAAGAAAATAACTGATTTTCACACTCGTGAACCAGTAACCATCTTGCCTTCATTCATCCACTCAGTGAATATTGATGGAGCACCTACTGTGCGCCACACATGTCCCAGCAAGTGGGTTGCCGCCAAGAACAAAACCAGAGCTGCTATTCTGGACGAGTGGCAGAGAAAGAGCACGGGCTTCAGTCTAACTCTGGAATCTAAGCTGGCAACTTCTCTGGGCTTTCGTTTTCTTATCTGTAAAATGGGATAAGGACAGTCCTCCTGGGGTGTGTGTGCGCATGTGTGCGGTGAGAGTGGAGGACGCAAGTGGGTATAGTTTTCACTCTTACCTGGCACGGCAAGTTCCTCTCTTGCCCTGGTATTGATGCATTGATGCATTGATGTCATGTGAACTTGGACACGCCCTTGAACTTCTCGGAGCCCAGCAACAGGCTGGGAGGCGGACCCCAGACCAGCTAGGTCCAAGCCTGTGTTTGCACCTCCCTGACCTGCTTTGCTCAGCTCTGGGCTCCCAGCCCAATCTTGCTGCTCAGTGCTATCTATTCCACTCAAGTCAAAGCCCCACACACCTGGAGACACGTTCAGAAAAGCCCACTAGAGGAAACCTGAATGTCAAGGGCATCTCATTCAGGACACCGAGGGCCACATCGCTTCTTTCCCTATTGGGCTTAAAGAACAGCTATACATCACCCATGTATTCAGCCGCCCCAGAATGGTCCAAGGGTTCCCAGGCTCACCGATTACTGCACATAAAGCAGCTAAAGATCCATAATTAAAAAGGAAGAGTGCAATTGGATTCCTGGACCATGGAGGGGTTTGCTCCCACTCCATGCCACCCTTGCCCCTGAGATGCATTCTCCTTGAAGGCCAACATGTGGCATCTCAGAGGGTTCCATCACAGAATCATGTACCTTTAAAGTTGGAAGGTTCCTAGGCAATCACATAGTCCAGGATTGTAAACTGGGGGCCCAGTACAGGATCCAGGCCCCCCTGATAGGTCCCGATGGCTGCAGAGAGCTAACTCTCTCCAGTCTCACGTGCTCACGATTCCTCATTATGTCACCCTGGAAGCAGCCTTACCAGGTTTGGGAAGGCACTGGGGTTTGCCACCCCTGGTCTGGTCCACCTCTTTATTTTCTAAGAGGTGGTGGAGGATGGGATGGGGGGGCATGACAAACCCAGAGAAGGGAATAGATGTGCCTGAGTTCACAGGGCCAATGAGGGGCAATGTGGAGACGACATTCACGAACGGGCCCCCTTGGCCTCAGGGGGAAGCATTTGCCAGGCAAACCTGAGTGCGTGATGCAAACCGCAAGGGGCGAACTCTGTTGGCGTCCCCGCGGAAGGAAGGGGGTCATCCTGGGAGGGTTGAGCCAGCTTTCAGTGAAGTTTTTCTGTGTTGAGACTCGGCGCTGCACCCATAGGTCCGTTGGTTAATAATTACCTAATCGGGGAGGTGGGAGGCGGTGCTGGTCACGCTGAGAGCTTCTGCCAACCTTCCTGGGCTTGATAAACCCAGGCCATATTCCTGGGCTTCCTCTAGCACTCAGACAGCTGCCTGGGGGGCCATACGACGACTGACCGTGAGTAACTCTCTGAGGGCCACAATGGAGACTCCAAAGGGAGGGTGATCAATCATCCTAGTTTGCCCAGGACTGGGAGTTCTGGAACAGACGACTGTCAGGGCTAAAGCTTGGAAAGACCCAGAGGTGACATAGCCTAAGGCTGGAAAGATCCCTACACATGATCGCACCAACCTTCTCATCGCACCAGGGGGGGATCTGGTGCCCAGGCCCAGACGCAGCCTCCCGCAAGGCCACATGTGACTTAGGACCCAGGTCTTCTGGCTCCCGATCCAGGTGCTTTTGGAGAGTGCCTGACCGAGGGGAACTCTGGGTAACTCACTGCAAAGCCAGAGAGAAGTACACATGTGAGGGTCAGGGTGGGAGAAGATATTCTAGCTTGATAGGAAGCCACGCATTGGGGCCGGGTGTTAAGTTGGTGGGTGATGTGGTCACTCCAACGCCTGGGTGGAAAATAGAATAGGAAGACAAGGTAAGAAGCAACAGTGGTCTAGTTCAGGGCTCAGCAAACGGCAGCCTGTGAGTCAAATCTGGCCCACTGCCTATTTTTGTCTTGTCCCTGAGCCAAGAATGCAAGATATAATATAAATATAAATGTAAATTTAAAAAAGTATAAAGGGTTGAAAAAAATCAAAAGGAAGACAATATTTTGTGACCCATGTAAAGTATATGAAATTCACATTTCATTGTCCATCAATCAGGTTTCACCGGAACCCAGCCACCCACAAGGCTGCCAACACAGCCAAGCTGGGCAGCTGCAACATGGCTATATGGTCCCCAGAGCCAAAGACGTTTACTCTCCGGCCCTTTGCAGGCAATGTTTTCTGATCCCTGGTCTGGGTGAACGACACTGGAGGCCTGCGTGAGGGTCATAGCAGTGGAGAGGCTGGGGGGTTGAGGGAAGAGCCGGCCAGGCATGCAGAAAGATTGAATGAGGTAGGGGGGATGGAAGGCCAGGCACAGGTTCGGGATGACAACCGGGTTTGGGGCTGAGAACCAGAGAGTAATGGTAGGTCCGTTTGGTGCAGAAGGGCAGGTTTGGTGGAGAAAATCGAGCACCCTGTTTTGGGGAGGTTAAGTTTACCGGGAAAAGTTTATCCTTTTCCTGGGACTTCGGGCAGAACCGTTTCTGAGCATCAGGGATCTTATCTGTACGGAGTGACGGTGAGACTGCCGGCTCTACTTGACCTCTACCTAGGTAAGAAGGTCAAACAAAATGGCATTGAAGTGATTTTGTAAACAGTAAAGCCCACCGTGGATGTCGGTGGGCCAAATGCTAAAATAACGTTTGGTGATTTGCCCCCTTGCCGCGGTGGGTCGTCGGGCTGAGGGATTACACGCGAACGGTAAGTCTGAGTCTGGAGATTTTGTGTTCTACCTCAGACACTTACCGTTAGATGACCTGAGTAAGTCATTTTTGGAGTCTCGGGGATGAGAAAGGAGGCCAGGGCCTGGCGGAGCTGAGAGGGATGGGAAATGCAGGGAGGTGTGGGCACGAGGGGTGCGCTTTGTTCATCTAAACCACTGCCACGGAATATCATCGCCCCACACACTGGGGAAGCGCTGGGTGTCCGTCAGCCTGCCACAGGCCCATGTGCAAGAGTTCACGGTGTCACTTACCTCCCCAGGGCCCTGCCCTTGCCCGACTTCTCAGTGGGGTTGGCTGTTCTGCCGGGGAGTTGCCTGGGCACTCTCTTTCCTCCCATAGTCTGAGAACACAGAAGATGCGTCTTGCTGACTGCCCGCTCCTCCTTCTGGCCGGACTGCTGGTCCTTTCTCATGGTCAGCTGCACCCTGAGCGCTATAGGCAGGGTCACACCAGCAGCCCCCATCGGGAGGCCTCAAGCACAGGTGAGGGCTCCCCCAGCCTCAAGATCGCCCCGGGCAATACAGCCTTCGCTCTCCATTTCTACCACCTGCTGGCTTCCCAAAGTCCCGGGAGCAACATCTTCTTCTCCCCACTGAGCATCTCTGCCTCCTATGCCATGCTGTCCCTGGGGGCCCATTCTCACAGCCAGACCCAGATCCTCGAGGGTCTGGGCTTCAACCTCACGGAGCTGTCCGCATGGGACATCCACCGGGGCTTCCAACACCTCCTGCACACTGTCCGCCTCCCGGGCGACGGGCTGGAGATGCGCATGGGCAGCGCCCTGTTCCTGAGCCAGGACCTGCTGGTCCTTCCGGCATTTCTTAATGACATTGAGGCCTTCTATGAATCCAAACTCTTCCCCACCAACTTCCACAACTCTGTGGGCACCACCCAGCTCATCAACGACCACATCAAGGAGGAAACTCAAGGGAAGATTGTGGATTTGGTGAGCCCCCTGAGCACGGACATCTCAATGGTGCTGGTGAATTATATCTACTTCAAAGGTAAGAGTCGGTTTGTTGGTGGAGCCTTCATCTTCCCTCTCCCTCGGATTTATGGATGGATTAAATATTTAAAAAAGAGAAAGTGGATGGATGGGGTCCAATAGGGTCAAGCAACCCCTAGAAGATTCATGTGAGAGCATGATATTTAAGATTGTGTAGTATTCAGGTTTCCTCATACCTTTAGACATATTTGCGTATTTATTTTCCTCATAACAGTGATGTATAGAATGTACTAGTTGAACTGCTGGATTGATATGGAGGCTCTGTCACTTACCAACACTGTCAACAGGGCAGGTTGTTAGCTTGAAGTAAGGATAATAAGAGTCCCTCCTTCAAAGTTGTGTTTTGAGGATCAAATTACATCACATTTTTCTGTACTCCTTAGAAGAGGGCCTAAAGGGAAAGGCAAACTACTGCCCTGGCCACATCTGATGGGCCACTTGGTTTTGTCAATAATGTTTTATTGGCACATAGCCATGCGGACTCATGTATGTATTGTCTCTGGCTGCCTTCGCACAGCCACAGAGATAAACAGTTGCTATAGAGTCTATAATATTTGCTTTCTGGCCCTTTGCAAAAGAAGTTTGTTGACCCTTGACCATTACATACACTCAATAAATAATTAGAGTAATCGTAATTAACCTAATGATAACAATGCTCATTTCAAAGACCCTTGAAAACACATAAAGGAGGTGCCTAGCTGGCTCAGTCGGTGAAGCAACAGCCTTCAGCTCAGGTCATGATCTCAAGGTCCTGGGATCAAGTCCTGGGTCCGGCTCCCTGCTCAGTGGGGAGCCTGCTTCTCCCTCTCCTCCCTGCTTGTGCTCTCTCTTGCTATCTCTGTCACTATCTCTGTCTCTCTCAAATAAATAAAATCTTTATAAATAAATAAATAAATAGAAATAGAAATTATCCATAATCCTACCACCCTCAGACAACCAGTGATAACATTTTCACCTAGTTCATTCATCTTCCATTCACACACATATATTAAGAGTTGAAATCACAGTGTGGGGACAGATTCACACAGTGTGTATCATCAGTGTTCCATCAGAGAAGCAAAGCCACCATGAATGTTAAGGGAAAGGCGATTGCTATAGGAATCGGACTTAGCACAATTGTGGGCAAGTGAAGGCCTGAAGGAAGCAGGGTTGGAGGGACAGAGTGAAGTCCTTGGTGCAGGTGAAAGTTTGGAGCTTATCAGGGATCTATATGCCAGGCACATGCAGCCACCACAGTGGGTCCATGTGGGTGGGGCTTGTGGAGAAGCCCCTGCTGGACACCTGGTGGTGGCTTAGGGACACATTGGTCTGGAAGGCTAATGTCGGACAATGAACTTGGAGGACAGCATGGGTGACCTGGAGCACACAGGGCTCCACTAGGTCTTTCCATCATCACATCTTCCCAGGAAGACCTTCAGCGTGTAGTGGTTGCTTCACATCTACCTCCCAGCCTAACACTTGTAGCCACCTTGAACCCAGAATCTGCAAGGAAGACATTCTGGGAAACAGTCCCAGACTAACAATCCAGCCAAATTGGTCATCGCTTGCATTTTACACATGGAATTATTCATGCAACACTGAAAACTTTTTCAAAAACCTTTTTAATTCTGCAATAACCATAAACTTATAGGAAGTTGCAAAAATAGTGTAGAGAGATTCTGTGTACCTTTCATCCAGGTTAGATAACATCTTATAAACTGTCATACAAAAGCAAAACCAGGAAATTGACATGGTGCAATCTACAAACTTTATTCAGATTTACTAGGTTTTACGTGTGTGTGTGTGTGTGTGTGTGCGCGCGCACAGCTTTATGCTATTGAAAACTTTATTTAGATCTCACTTTAATGGCTGCACAATATTATATACAGCCATTCCTTTTAAAATATAATTTAAATGTATAGTATATACCATCAACCTACCCAAAGCTCTGACCATAAAGAAGGATTTGGGGGCTCTCTTTCTGAAAAATACCTAGCTCCAGCTGGGTTAGTGTTGTTGGCCTAAGAATGAGAGGTTTTCCAGAAATAGGAAGGAGATAGAGACATCCTGCCCTCTGACACATCTGCCCAACAATTTGGGATGTAAGTTTAGCTCCAGGCCTCACTGTAGGTCACATGGTGAGAGAGTGGAACAATTGTGGCTTACCTTCAAAACTGAAAAGTACCTAGAAGAAAACAAAAGATGCACAGGATCTCTGTAGATAAGATTATCTTGAGACATAGTAAAGCAGACTTAAATTTTTTTAAAAAAACAGATATACCATGTTCATGAAAAGGAAGACTTAATATGTAAAAATGTCAATTCTCTCATGAATTAATCTAAATATTTAATGAAATTCCAATCAAAATCCTAACGGTTTTTTTTTTTTTCTCTTTGGTGGCAGTTAACAAGCTGATTCTAAAATGTAGGTGGGGGTGCAAAAGGTCAAGAATAGTTAAGATGGGAAAACTTGCCTGCCAGAGGATGAGACTTACCAAAAATCTATATTAATTTAGGTTGTGTAGTACAAATAGACCAATGAGACAGAATAGTGAGGCCAAAACAGAGCCCAGAAATGGCCCCATGGATAGATACATGGATATTTGATATTTGTCAAAGCTGGCATCCCCTCTCATCACCATGTTGGAGCATTGGGGAAAAAGTGGATTTTTAAAAATGGTGCTGGGACAACTAGATACCCACAAGGGGAACAAAATGGGCTTGGACCCCTCCTTTCAACCAACAATAACTATTTATTCTAGGTGGAGTATAGTCCTTTTTGCAAAAGGGAAGACGAAAGCTTCTAGAATATCATATAGGAGAGTATCTTCATGACCTTGAAGGGAAAGTTGTCCTAAACAAGACAAAGAAGACCTAACCACAAAGTGAAAGACTAATATGTTTACTGCATTAAAGTTAAGAATTTCAATCATTAAAACTCATCATTAATAGAGTGAAAAGGCAAGTCAGAGAGGGAAAGACAGGGGATTTGCACCTCACAACTGACAGACAACTAGTGTTCAGAAAGAACTCCTGCAGGGGCGCCTGGGTGGCACAGTGGTTAAGCGTCTGCCTTCGGCTCAGGGCGTGATCCCGGCGTTATGGGATCGAGCCACATCAGGCTCCTCTGCTATGAGCCTGCTTCTTCCTCTCCCACTCCCCCTGCTTGTGTTCCCTCTCTCGCTGGCTGTCTCTATCTCTGTCAAATAAATAAATAAAAATCTTAAAAAAAAAAAAAGAACTCCTGCAAATCACTAAGAAACAACCCTACACAAATACAGGGGGAAAACATGAACTGGTTCTGATGTAACAAAAACAAAACAAAACAGAGGACATTTAATTGGTCAATAAACATACAAAAGATTGCTCAACCTTGTTTTTAACCAAGAAATTGCACTACAAAGTCATAACAATTTATCACTACATAAGCATCAAGTTAGTAAAAAAATGTAAGTGCAGGAATGTAGATTAAATGGTGAAGACAGGGATGCCTGGGTGGCTCAGTCGGTTAAGTGTCTGACTCTGGGTTTCAGCTCAGGTCATGATCTCAGGGTCATGGGATTGAGCCCTGTGTCTGGCTCCACATTCAGTGTGGAGTCTGCTTGAGATTCTTTCTCCATCTCTCTCCCCCTCTGTTCCTCCCCACTCTTGCACTGTCTCTCTCTCTCTCTCTCTCTCAAACAAATAAATAAATAAAATCTTTTTAAAAAATGGTGAAGACATGAAACAACATTGCTAATACCCTTTTGTATCTCCATTTTAGAATCTAAATGAGCCTTGAGAGATCCATTTCTTAGGCAGGTCAGGTTTTGAAGGATCTAAATGGTACACCATGATGGACTAGCAAGGTGGGCATCTCCATGACTGTGGGAGAGGCATTCCCTGGCTGGACGGTTGACTTGTTGGTCCACGGGTGCCCTGTGCCTTCTTTCCTTCTTCCCTTCAGCTCTGTGGGAGAAACCATTCGTTCCCTCGATGACCATGCCCCAAGACTTCCACGTTGATAAGAATACGGTAGTCAAGGTGCCAATGATGCTACAGGACACACAGCACCACTGGTATCTTCACGACAGACGCTTGCCCTGCTCGGTGCTGCGGATGGATTACCAAGGAAACATGACGGCCTTTTTCATCCTTCCTGACCGAGGGAAAATGAAGCAGGTGGAGGAGGTCTTGACTCCAGAGATGCTAACAAGGTGGAAAAACTTGCTTCAGAAGAGGTAATCAATCGACAGCACTGCCCTTCAAATGGACCCTTCTAATGAAAGCCAATGCCCACATGGGGGTGATTGCCAAATTAGGAAAGAATTCTTATTTGAAGACTTTCCATAGGTTTCGTTAGATGATGAACTCTCCTGTTACATCAGAAATATGATTTTGCCCCAATAAGTGAAAAGAGAACCAGACTAGGAGTTAAGAGTCCTGGTCCTAGATGTAGCCCTTACACTGCACAAGACTTGGGTGAAGTGGCATTGGCTCTCTGATGGTCTGCCCAATCAGGCAGTGAGTAGGTAGACCTCTGATCAAGGTGCCTAGTATAGAGGGACTTAAAAAAAAAAAAAAACTCTGTCCACCCATCCAAGCAAGGAGCAAGGAAGTGTCCTATCACCCTGGGGCTGTGAATGGGAAAAATTTCCAACCATAGATAAGGGCCTCAGCCACATGTGGATGCAAAATTCACAGAGCTCATGCGATAGAGGAATTCTAGCCAAAGAAATCATCTGGTCCCAAATAAGTGAAAACCACAGGACCCCAAGAGAGGTGAAGGCAAAGCCACCCCACAGGGAGACTTGTATCTCCCTGGGTACCTGGCACGCCCACAGAAAACAACCTCTGCTGAAAATGAGCTCCCAAGGGAGGAGGTCCTGCAGACAGCAGCCCTGGGGGCAAAGGAGCCTGGCTTTGAGTCCCTGGGAGCACTGGAGCAAAGTCAGATGGAGTGAGTGGGGCCAGCTAGAGAGTGCAGTCAAGAGAAGCACAGTGCACTGGGGTCCCTCACTTGTCTAACCCCATGCCTCCCTCAGGTATTTTTATAAGAAGCTCGAGCTGCATTTCCCCAAATTCTCCATTTCTGGCTCCTATCAATTAGATCAGATTTTGCCCAAGATGGGCTTCATGCACCTGTTCTCAAAGCAGGTTGACTTGTCTGGCATCACCAAAGAGCGAAAACTGCAGGTGTCCAAGGTAAGTCATCCGTGGTCATCCATGCGTGGAGACCCGGTGGGGAACTTCCGCCCCTTGGGAGCTGCAGGGTGATGGGTGTTCTCTCTGCCACTACACGAAATCTCAGAGCCCAGATTTCATTCAACCATGCACAGACATGGCTGTGGGTGTCCTTGAACCAACCCACCACCTGTGGGCATGGTACTTGGCCCTGGGGATATGGTGTCCACCCAGTCTGTGTCCTCGGGGAGCTCTCACAGCCAAGTGGGCTTCATAGATGACAATGGAGAGTGACAAATTGATAGAAATAGACGGAGGATACAGACCAGGCTGGGCTGGGTGTGTGTGTGTATCAGAGATCTCTTTGACGAGAGAAAGAGACCTATGACTTCAGTTAAGAAGACAAAAGTGCGCTCTAGGGAAGGGCCTTGAGTTGCAGAGTTGAATCCCAGGTCCTCCCCTTATGGCATTCCAGGGTGAGGGAGTGTCTGGATTTATTTTCCTCATCTGCAAAACAGCCATGAGACATCAACCTTAGAGGGTAGCTCTGAAGATTTCAAAAAGAGCCCTAGACACACAGTAATTGTTCAGTTGCTGAGAGAAAGAATTATTCCTATAAATAAGAGGTCATCCAGCTCACGGATCCCTCCAGTGTAGACATTCCTGGGGTGAGATCCCCAACAAGTGTCTCGGCAAATAGTGACCCGCAGTGTTGAGCTCCAGCGATCTCTGGCTCTTCCTGCCTTGCCCATGTCCCGATTCCCGTTCTCGCAGCGGTAACACTGGTGATTTCCTCCCCAGAGTTTGCACAAAGCCATTCTGGAAATGGATGAGGTTGGTGCCCAGGCGGCAGTGGCCACTGGCAGCTTTACCACCTTCATGTCTGCGCAGCACAATCGCAGAGTCCTGCGGTTCAACCGGCCCTTCCTCGTGGTGATCTTTTCCACCAACACCCAGAGCATCCTCTTCCTGGGCAAGGTTGTCAACCCCACGAACTCGTAGCCCTCCCAGGGCTGGCCCTTCTGTTATAAGCAGGAGGGTGTGGCCTGGGAGGCTCGGGGTGAGCAGCTCCATGTTTGGAGTGGGGGATGGAGAAGATCTTGAGAGTCTGGGCAGAAGCTGTTGGCGAGGGAGAGGGACGTGGGTGGGACAAGATGCGTGTGGACTGGACACCCAGCTCCTCGGGGCAGATCCTTTCATCGCTTTGAGCGCCACCCGGAAAGTGGCAGAAACCCTGCCAGATGGTTGAAGGATTAAACACAATGATGGCTATGAGGAGCCTGGTTTGGTGCCTTGCATGCAGTAGGTACTCAATAAATGCATCCCTATTCTCCATCCCTTTGGGGTTTGCCCTGCACTGCCCTGGCGTAGCTGGTCCCAGACATGGGGGTGAGATGCTCCAAGTTCCAGTGGGTTGGCAAGGTATGTATATGGAAGGCGGAAGCAATGCGGGCCGCCGGCTGTCCCCAGCAGGGTGGATGCCTTGCTTCAGAGCAGGGGATCCGAAGGCCTTGGCTGGGAGAGCACCAGTCAAGGTGGCCGCCATTGCGACCCAGTGAGGAAGGCCCAGCAAGGGGGGCAGCTCCCTCCCTAGGGTGGCACAGGCACTGCCCCCTCCTTGGGCCATGAAGATGTGGCCAGTCCCCCAGGACCAATGACCATGGTCACAGATGCAGCTGCAGAAGAAGGAAGAGCATGAGATTGGAGCCTGGGGGCCTGTGCTTATGTCCTGCTTCTCTGAGGATGTGCTCCGGGGCCTCCAGCCAATCCCTTCCCTTCTCGGGCCCACTTTCTCACCTGGCTAATACGGGCTGACCCAGGCGGTCCTGCTCAGATGTCCATAGTACGTGGGGGGAACTCTCTGCGCAGGGTCCACCCAGAATCTTAGAGAAAAAACCTCTATCTTGCCCACAGGAAGAGGCAGGCCGACAGCACCTGGCCGCATTTGTCCTGAGCCTCAGTAATATGTGGCAAACGCATTTCCCCAGGCCGGGCCCTGGGGGTGTTCTTGTTGGCCTGTGCATCCGAGGCAGGGGGTCTCAAGGTCACGAACCCAGACTTCTACTGGTGACTGGAGAGACAGGCTGTGGGCCACCTCCAGCATGGAGGTGATTGAACCAGCGTCACCACGATCCTGGTTTTGTGCGACGTGGTCCCTGGCCCACACCATGCCACAGGTACGAGAATGGGATCGTTGTGGGAAACCAGGAAACCAATACCCAGCGCAAGAGACAGACCGCTTGCTTAGGATGGGAAAACCTATTGCGGAAGGAAGCCAGAGAGGATGCGAAGGGGAGATTTTGAGGTTTTCTCCCCTGGCCTCTAAAACATCGACCGGAGCTGGACAGGACAGCCTAGGGACAGCACTGGTAAAGGAAAGTCCCAGAGGAGGAAAGTGCAGGGCTTGTTATATCGGCCCCGAGCTGTACTGACAGGGGGCTGAAAATGTTACAGGACCCCACGCCCTCCCCTATGCTCAGAGGAATGCACCCTCCTTTCCATCCCCTGGCTTGATTGGCTGAAAAACAACTACGTTACTGAAAGTATTTGTCCATTTCCCCCTGCACCTGTTGGAAGTTTAATTCTGCTTTTTAATAGCCAGGCAGGAGATAAAGTCTGGCCCAGGCTGACACGGCCAGCTCTGCCCCTACAGAGGCAAGTGGGTGGGTGGATACAAGTCTGTCAGGTGAAAGAACAGGGGTTACTGTGGCCCTGGCACTGTCCTGGGGGGCGTGGGAACGTGGAGCCTGGTGTGATGAAGGGGAGGAAAGGGGAGCGGTCACCCTCAGCTCAGCCTTGAGAGTGATGCCTCCATATTCTGATGAAGCCTGTCCCTCCCCAGCTCAGAAGCCCTCAGTGGCTCCCTATTGCCTCCAAGGTAAAGCTCACAGTCCTCTACCTGCAGTCAAGGCCCTCCCCACCTGGTCCCCGCCTGCCTTTCCTGCCTCAGTCCCTCCTCCTATACTCATGTGTCCAGTGACTTCGGCCGTGGAAACATGCTGTTTCCCTAGGTTGTCCATAGCCTCCACTCCAGGGCTTTGCTCCCTGCAGGCCCCCATTCCTCAGCGAGCCCCCTTCCCCATCTCTGAGAACCTGCCAAGATCTCCTATAAAGGCCTCATGCCCTCTCCAAGGCAGGCTGCCGTCCTCCCATCAAACGTGGTTGGCTGACGGTAATCTGCCTGGGGCTCCCTGGCCCCAGTTAGAACATCTGGAAGGCAGGGCTCTGTTCACCCTGTATTCCCTTCACTCGCCCCAGAACCTGGCCCCTGAGTTGATCATATGTTCTGGCATGTGGCTGAGGCTCAACTGATATTTGGTGAATGAATGAAAGAGGCTATGCCCTGAGCAAGGTCCCCAAGCTGTTTGTCCTGCACCACCCCCCTGACACATCACTGGAATTGATTGGGTAAATATTTATGCCAACTCCTCAGATTTCTTAATGCCCTTTTGGAACATTAAACCCAGAAATCAATAATAATTAAAAAAAAAAAAGACGCCATGTAGGACAGCTTATCCCCCAGAGTGGTGCCTGGGCCTCCTTCTCTTCTCCTTTGCTGCTCTCCTATGGGGTCCCTTACTTGTGTGGCACTTGGGAACCCGCTTCTCGGAGACCAGCATTCAGCGCTCCGAGGGGCCGAGTGGGTTTGTGATTTCAGTGTCTCTCTTCCGCAGGTAAAATGGAACCTTCCTGCACTTTGCAGCGGGAGGGCAGAGGGAGGCAATGGGAGTGCCAGGAGTGCCAGTGGTACACTCTGGGGTCCCCAGATGCTAGGGGAATGATGAGTTTGCATGGCTCTCAGGGTGGGTGTGTGGAGATGCCCCCTGGGCTCTCTCGGTTACTTGTTCTGTCATTCAACAAATAGTTATTAGGAGGGGATTGGCCACTGGCTTGGAAACCAGGACGTCTTCCCAGTGCAGGGGGAGGCACTTGAAATCTGGATGGAAACAAGGAGGGATGCGGCCCCAGCTTCCCCACTAACCCTGTGCTGTGGGGCAGGCACTTCACCTCCCTGGATCTCAATTTCCACTCCCCACCCCGTAAGTGGGCACAGAGCCCCCCAGCAGCTGTAGCAGCAGAGAGGGGAGGGTGGACGTGGGATCCCCCGAAACTACAGACCTGGAAGCCCCCGGCTGTGACTCGGTGTGGCAGGTGAGGGGCAGGAAGCAGCCCGCTCCATCCCTGGTGCCCTTCTCTGAGAAATAGCAGATCGAAGGCCAGTGGCTCCCACACTCCGAGCATCTGCAGGGAGGATGGCATGGTGATGGGTATTTCTAGAAGTTATCAAGAAGCCACAGAACACCCAAGTATAGAACCTAGACTTTGGAGCCAGAATGCCTGGGTTCGAATCTGGCCGCCGCCAATGACTGAGTGCATTGGCTTGTTAGGGCTGTCCGTACAAACCAAGAAGCTGAGTGGTTTAATCAACAGAAATGTATTGTCCCAGAGTTCTGGAGGCTGGAAGTCCAAGGTCAGGGTGTCAGCAGGGTGGTTCTTTCTGAGGACCCTGAGGGAAAATCTGTTCCAGGCCTCCCTCCCAGCTTCTGGTGGTTTGCTGGCCATCCGTGGAATTCTCTGTGTGTGTCTGTGTCCAGATTTCCCCTTTTTGTAAGGACACTAGTCATAGGGGATTAAGGGTCCACTCCAGTGTGATTTCATCTTAACTAATTCTATCTGCAATGACCCTATATTCAAATTAGATCAACTTCTATGGTGGCGGGGGTTAGGACTTCAATTTGGGAGGGACACGGTTCAACCCATAATAGTATGGGACATGGGGTATTCTATGCCTCCGTTTCCTTATCTGTAAAATGGCCATGATACTACCTAACGCGGAAGCCCATTTGGAGCATTGGGTGAGTTCTTATACATAGAGCACACATCTTTGGTGCCCCACAGATGTTAACTAGTCTCTCGTTTCATCTTTTGTCACAACCCTGTCCTCTAGAGCAAGTCACAACTTCATATGCCACAGGTCACCTCAACAAGTAAAGTGGGCTGACAGTGTCGGGGTCCAGGCAGGTGGGTCAGTAATGGCCCCCATTTCATTAAAGGCATTTCTGCTCAACATTGCAGCACTCAGTGGGCTGAGCAAAACCCACCCTTGCCCCGCGTGAAACTCACCTGTTGGGGTGGGCGTTCCCTGCTGCTCTTGGTGTTAATGGAAAAATAAATCTATTGTGACCTATATAGTCCTTTAAATTTCCATATTCTGGCCACTGGCCCATCCTACCCTCTCACTGTAGCTGTTATGGACTTAAGTGTGTCCCCTCAAAATTCACATGCTGAAGTCCTAACCCCTAATGTGACTGTATTTGGAGATGGGGACTTTCGGGAAGGTAATTAGAGTTACATGAGTCACAAGCGCCGGGCTTTAATCCCACAGGAATGGTGTCCTTATAAGAAAAGAAAGAGACACCAGAGCTGCGTCTCTCCCTCTTTCTCCTTATGCACGAAGAGCCCATGTGAGAGGGGCTCATCTATAAGCCAGGAAGAGAGATCTCACCAGAAACCAAATCTGATGTCACCTTGATCTTGGACTTCCAGCCTCCAGAAATTTGAGAAAATCGATTTCTTCTGTTTCCGTCCCCCAGTCTATGGTATTTTGTTATGGAAGCCCTAGTGGCTAATACATGGAGCACCATGCGCTGAGACCCCCCCCCAAAAAAATCTTCCTCTTCGGAGCTGACCCAGTCTCTGCCCGTCTCCTTCAGAGCCCTTTCTGAGCCGCATGGGGGGTCAGGAGTTGCCACAGACTTTCCCCAAATTCTCAAGATATTCCTTATAATACAGGCTTAGAAAGTAGTCCGTGGGATGTCTCCGGGAACAGCGCACACAGCTGGGGAAGTCCTTCCTATCTTGGTGAATGCCATCTTTCCCAAATACTTCCACCTGGAGACTGTTGTGTGGTATCGTCCTCATTTCCCGTTCCTGCATCGAATGAATACAACTTCGTGGCTTAAAACAACACGCATTTATTCTTCTCTACTTCTAAGGGTCCAAAGTCCAAAACAGGTCTCCCTGGGTCAACATCTTCGGCTTTCGCCTGGAGAGCCTGGCCATCGTACATCCTCGGCAACCCCGCATCGCACGGTCTTCTCCTGCTCCCACGATCAAGCTGCCTTCTTCCGATTCTAATTTCCCACAGCCGTCACTCATAAGGACCCCTGTGATTACGTCTAGGACCCACCTGGGTGATCTGTGCTCCTCTCCCCCACTTCAAGATCCTTAACTTAGTCCCATCTGCAAAGTCCCTTTTGTCATATAAGGGAACAGCCACAGGTCCTGGGTATTAGGGTGTAGATACCTTTGGGGGCATGTTATTCAGCCCAGCACAGGTGTGCAATTCCATTTCCACCCTACAGAACGTAGTTTAGGAATCCCTAGGTTCTGGCAGGAAGGACTCTTGCTAGGCCACATGGCACAATGGACAGAAGAGACCTAGCTTTCTCCTTGCTAACGCTTCTCCTTCTGAGCTGTGTGCCTTTAGGCTGATTACCTAACCTCTCTCTGCTTCCGCCTTCTCACTGATTCGGTGGGAATACTATAGTACCCACTCCCTGCGCATCGGGAGGGCGGTGAGCGCAAAGCCAGCGCTCGATGCCTGGTAGTGACTGTGTGTGCCTCTAGACTGAGGCTGAGCTCTGTCTCCTCCTGGTCTTAGAGGTGGTAGAGGGACCCTGTTTGCCGAACACCAAGATCACTTCCCTGGGCAATGCCTGGCCCCCTGTCTCCTCTGCCAACTCCACACCCCAGCTCACTCACATAACCTCTGGGTTGTGGTCACACGTGGGATACCTAATACCAGGGTATGGGGACCTTGGGAATGAAACAAGGGTTGAGCCAGCACGCTGCACCAGCATCTTGGAAATGCTCTTGAAAGTGTGGGCTGAGTTCCAGAGCCCCCATTTCAAAGTTGAAAAGGGGAGTCCAGATGAGCCCACCAAAATCCTAGATATAGCCCTTTACCCCAAGTAAAGAGCCCTGACCTTGAGGTTGGTGATTTGGGCATTTGTCTCCATGTTGTCCCTAATTTTTTTTTTGGTTGTCCCTAATTTGATGCATGACTCTGAAAAGTCCCTCCATCTTTCTGAGCCTCAATTGAGTTATTCGCACAGCCAGGGGACTGGATACAATGGTCCCTTCATCCAGCTGTGGTGACACTCAGTCCCTCTGGTTTCTACCAGACTCTCACTGTTATGCGAATCCAGCAAGCACATGGGGCCTTGGAGTTCTTGGGCTCACACCGCACTCCCCCAGATGTATAGCCAAGTGACTGCAGGGGACAACAGAATCAGCCTGGAGAAAAGGAGGCCGGCCAGAGGGTGTCCCTTTTTCCGTGTCTGGAATGCCAGCAGCGGGTGGCCTCCCTGGGGAACCTGTGCCATTGCAAGCAAACGGGGGTCTGTGTGGGGCTGGCGGCGGGGCAGTGAAAGGGTAGCCTGGGGCAGAGCTCCGGTGGCTTTGCCTGCAGCCTGTCCGTTGGCTAGGAGCCTGCCGGGACAGGACAGAGCAGGGCCCACGGGGGTGGAGTCAGGGCCCAGCCAAGGTCAGTGGCAAATACTATTTCCAGAGCTTCCAGCTCTGTTTTTCAGTGAGCACAAGGGACTGAGGGACCGTGACCTCCACTGTATGCACGCTTGGCCACGGGACAGAGTAAGTACCGGCACCAAGGATGGACAGAGGGCCCACGGGCTGGAGGGTGTGCGGGGAACGGTGAGAACAGGACGCTGGGCTTATGGGATCTGGGGGGCCTCAAAGCTTTGGCGCTGTCCCAGAGCGACCAGGAAAACTCCAATGGTGCTGGGGAAGGAGCCAGGGCCTTGGAAGCAGTGGGGTCCCCTGACCCCACCCCCTGGCTGTGTGAACTCAGGCATGACCCTCCATCTGGCTGCCCCTCAGTGTCCTTATAGGTAAGACACAAATTATTACACCTTTGCACGGCGGCTGTGAAGATTCAGGACATGGTAGCTTTCACTCAGAAGTGAGCTGGAGACATTTGCAGTTGGCACAGCTGGAGACAGGGCTGCGCGGGCATCTAGTGAGTGAGGCCAGACGCCGCTAACCCCCCGACAGGGCGAGGGACAGTACCTGCGACAAAGAACAGTTCGGAGGTGGAGAAACCCCAAGGTGAGGTTGTGGAGACCAAACGTCTGGTCCACACGGCAGTGCTCCATAAACCAAAGCTTTTCTATATTGTATTTGGTGCCTGCAATCTTGGACCTTGAGAAATCAGGAGAAAGGATGGGATATCGCTCTTTTCCCTGAGTGAGGGCTGCCCTGCCTGGAGGCTGTCACCCAGAGGGGTCA
>NC_048231.1:32452801-32471672 GCF_002007445.2 Ailuropoda melanoleuca
CCGTTGGCTAGGAGCCTGCCGGGACAGGACAGAGCAGGGCCCACGGGGGTGGAGTCAGGGCCCAGCCAAGGTCAGTGGCAAATACTATTTCCAGAGCTTCCAGCTCTGTTTTTCAGTGAGCACAAGGGACTGAGGGACCGTGACCTCCACTGTATGCACGCTTGGCCACGGGACAGAGTAAGTACCGGCACCAAGGATGGACAGAGGGCCCACGGGCTGGAGGGTGTGCGGGGAACGGTGAGAACAGGACGCTGGGCTTATGGGATCTGGGGGGCCTCAAAGCTTTGGCGCTGTCCCAGAGCGACCAGGAAAACTCCCATGGTGCTGGGGAAGGAGCCAGGGCCTTGGAAGCAGTGGGGTCCCCCTGACCCCACCCCCTGGCTGTGCGAACTCAGGCATGACCCTCCATCTGGCTGCCCCTCAGTGTCCTTATAGGTAAGACACAAATTATTACACCTTTGCACGGCGGCTGTGAAGATTCAGGACATGGTAGCTTTCACTCAGAAGTGAGCTGGAGACATTTGCAGTTGGCACAGCTGGAAGACAGGGCTGCGCGGGCATCTAGTGAGTGAGGCCAGGGACGCCGCTAACCCCCCGACAGGGCGAGGGACAGTACCTGCGACAAAGAACAGTTCGGAGGTGGAGAAACCCCAAGGTGAGGTTGTGGAGACCAAACGTCTGGTCCACACGGCAGTGCTCCATAAACCAAAGCTTTTCTGTATTGTATTTGGTGCCTGCAATCTTGGACCTTGAGAAATCAGGAGAAAGGATGGGATATCGCTCTTTTCCCTGAGTGAGGGCTGCCCTGCCTGGAGGCTGTCACCCAGAGGGGTCACGGTGGCTGCTCGAGTTCCAGGTGGCTGTTTGGCGATTTAGTTTTCGTTTGTTTATTTGTTTGTCTTGTTTTTAAAGTTTTTACTTATTTATTTGAGAGAAAGAGAGAGCGCGCGCACACAAACAGGGGAGAAGGGCAGAGGGAGAGGGAGAAGCAGACTCCCCACTGAGCAGGGAGCACGATGTGGGGCTGATCCCAGGACCCTGACATCATGACCTGAGCTGAAGGCAGATGCTTAACTGACTGAGCCACCCAGGCACCCCAGGAAAGTTGTTAAATAAGCAAAATGTCGACATCAAATAAGTGTATTTTTCAGTTTTTCTAAGGATGGGGCCCTTAGCAAGAAATATGACAATAAAAGGGGGGGTTGCTCCCCTGGCCAACGTCCTCAGTCACCAATCAAGAAGCCGCCACGTGAAGAGTAAGGTTGTGGCAGGGTGGGGGGCGCGGTGGTGGCCAGGAGGTGATGGANCCCAGGACCCTGACATCATGACCTGAGCTGAAGGCAGATGCTTAACTGACTGAGCCACCCAGGCACCCCAGGCAATTTGTTAAATAAGCAAAATGTCGACATCAAATAAGTGTATTTTTCAGCTTTTCTAAGGATGGGGCCCTTGGCAAGAAATATGACAATAAAAGGGGGGGTTGCTCCCCTGGCCAACGTCCTCAGTCACCAATCAAGAAGCCGCCACGTGAAGAGTAAGGTTGTGGCAGGGTGGGGGGCGCGGTGGTGGCCAGGAGGTGATGGATCCGTTGGTGGTGGTAGTGGTGGTTTCGCGGGTGTACACGGGAAAGAGGTACAGCTCTTTGTATGTCAGTCAGACCTCAATGAAATGGTTTTTAAGGCAGAAAAGGGAAACGGAAGCCAAGCAGCAGGGCAGGAGTTGGCAAGTTAGCCCTGGGGCCAGGAGGGCTCGGCCCTGGGTGCCCAGCCTGGCTCTGCATCCAGCATGGGGTCCAAAACCTCTGAGACACAGAGAAGGACTTCATTCATTCATTCATTGATTCATTCATTCATTCATTCCAGAAAGGGGTCTGAGGGCCAGTCCTTGACTGCAAATCTCACAGGTGAGAGCAGGGTGGGGGCGGGGGGTTCCTCTCTGTCTGGAGCACATGGTCTAGCTGGGAAAGAGGCTGGAACGCAGGAAGGCGCCAGCAAACGCGTGTGGGTTCCTTCTGACATCACGGTGGAGCGGCGTGGAGCGGCGAAACAAACAATCAGGTGGGGGACGTTACAGAGATAACAACACAGAAGGAGGGGCCGGGCATGGGCAAGGGATCACCAACACCCAGAAGTGGCATTCAAGCGTGGCCTGAGGCCCAGGGAGGAGCTGGATCTGGCCCCAACGGGGCGCTGTGACCCCGGGAGTGACTGAGGGAGATGCCTTCAGAATGGCTCCCGGGGCAGGAGGAGAAGGGGAGTGGTCGGGTGAAAGGGGGAAGGGCCTCTATGAGGACATGGCAGGGGAAATGGGGAGAGGCCGGCAGATGACAGAGCAGCTCTGGAGCTAGAAACCCACAAGCCTCGCTGAGGATCTGGAGATGGGGAGGAAGGTTAAGAAACCTCCCTAGGTCAATGCTGCCAGGAAGCTCTCCTGGGTCTCCAGAATCCAGGGAAAGCTGGGATTTTGTCTTTCCCTCTCTACCTGTGCCCCAAGGCTTACATCTCCCTTTTGCAGTCAGCCGTCACTAGACAGACCTCCTCAGCCACACGCCTCCCCCAGCTGAGTCCAAAGTTGACCCAGTAGGACTTTGTTGCCTAACATTTGGAATAAATGCAGCCGATTTTGAGTGCACGGATGGTGGGGATCAGTGGGAGGACTTCCTCAGCGCCTGCCCAGCCCCCGCCCACACCAGCAGGCTCAAGTCACTTCGGCCTGGATGCCAGATGAGCCTGAATGATCCGCTCTCCTCCCATGGACCCGGGGGGCCTATGTGCAGAAACCCTGGAATCGGGGGCCTAGGAGAGGGTCAGCCAGGCCAGGCTCCGGTCTCCTGGCTGAGAGCCGGTCTCCCAAGGGCCAGGCTCCCAGGGCCTGGAGCAGACTCGTCCCAGCTCAAAGTTGGCACAAAACTCTGTCGAGCTGTGCATTTCCCACCAGAGGCCCAGGCATTTGCTGGCACAGTCTGGGCTCGAAACTGGGAAACCTGAACCAAGCACCCTGAGGCCTTCACTTTCTCAGAAGGATCTCTCTGACCCTCTGTTTCCTCCTCTGCGCAATGATGATGATACTAACTCCGTGTCGCTGTGGAGGAGTATAAAGGAGTTCATACAAGTCCACAGCTTGGGCAAGACCCAGGAATTCTCACCAGGAGCTACAGGAGAGAGGAGGAACGAGGTATCATGTCTCAGAGCCATGAAAAGAAGACAAGAAGCCATGTGTACACCAGTCACAGGAATCTGGATTTTAATCCCCATTCTATCACTCACTGGCTGGGACAAGCTGTACCATTTTGCTCAGCCTCAGTTTATCCATCTGTAAAAGGGTCTCCATGACGCTTACTTACGTTGATGGTTAAATGTAGTAATATTTGTAGAGTGTCTAATAGATCCTTAATGAAACTGGCTTTAATAAGAGATAGGGAGTGGGCCCAAATGGAGTGAGAGTTCTAGGTCCCAAATCTGCAGCCCAGGGGAGAGTGGATGAGGCTGGGGCCCCTTGTGCAGAGACCCCGCTGTCCAGGGAGACCCAGGGGGCCCTGCGAACGTGGGTCTGGCCCATCAGACTTCTGCTGTTTGGTGGGAGGCGAGAGGCGGGTTCAGTGGCAGGGAGAAGGGTCACTGGCCACAGCACATGCTAGACCTTGAGTGGCTTAAGAACAAACTGAGGCCTGCAGAGGGGCAGGGACTGGCCCAAGGCCCCCAGACCAGCTGCAAGGACAGGAGGCCAGAACAATCTGTCCTGCTGGAGCCAACCGCCCCTGGGCTCCATGCAAGCAGGACACTCCCTCAATTGTCTGCAACTATTCTTTGAAAGCATTTCTTTTAAAGTAATTATCAGCTGGGTGTTACTCTGTGATAAGGGGGGGGAGGGATTGAGCTGCAGGTTCACTCCCAGCCCCCTGCTACATTGATGGCTCTAACACGTTGCGGGAGGGACCACGCTGTGCGGTAAAATTAACTCGTTTAAAGGCCACAGAGATTAAACCACCCACCTATGTCGTTTAAAGACAGGCACTCCCAGGGTGCACGCAGAAAGGAGGTGTCAGCCTGGGAAGCCCGGACCCGTTGCTCAATTATCCGCGGATGAGCGGCTCTGGTGCTGGCCAGCGAGGCGGGGGACACAAAGACTGGGGGCTGTCACGCGGAAGGAGGGCCAGGGATCCGGGGAAGCCAAACGGCGTGGCGGTTTAGAGCATGGGCTTTGAGCGTCAGATCTGGGTCTGAGCTCAAGCGGTGTCCTCGTCAGCCAGTGACTCGGCCTCCCTGAGCTTCAGATGCCCCTCTGTAGAAGGATGCCAGTAGAAGCCCCTGTCTCTGAGGGTGCGTGTGAGGCTGATGGGGGGCAGCTACGGGGAAACAGCGCCGCAGCCAACGGCAGGCCCGTGACAGCAGAGGCTGCTGTATGGGGCTCTGGGAGGCTCGAGGTTCTGCACACAGAACATTCTAGATGAGCCTCCTTTGTGAGCTCAGGTGCAATGCGGAGGCCAGGGTTGGTGGGCGTGGCCTGTTCAGGTCACTCGATTTTGCTCAAAGACAGGACAGCAGCCCAGGTCTGCCAGACCCCCAAGATCACTGGAGCCCCCCACCCACCCACCCCGCCCCCAGCAGTGGGCCATTTAGCATGCCATGTCCAATGCAGCTGTTTGGGGCCCTTTGGGGTTGGGGTTTGGGGGGGTCACGGGACTCTGGCAGGACCCTGAGGTTGGGGACCTGATAACGTGATGTCCGTGGCGGAAGACCCAGCTGGAGGGAGTCCTCGCCGTCAAGGGCTTTCCTCAGCAGACAGGCCGCCAGGCCCACATCAGAGCAAGGGTGCGGTGAAAGCGGGTACCCCACGGCACAGCAGAGGAACTCGGGGATCTTGGTGGGGCTTTGACTGGAATATGTCCCAGCCACGGCTGACCCTTCCACCATAGCCACAGCCACGGCTGACCCTGCCACGGCACTAGGGATGCGCCAGGCCCAGCCGCAACCCTTGTCCTATGTGGATCCTTAAAGCCCCCAGCCACGCCCTGGCGCAGGTACGCGTGTCCCCTCCATTGTAGAGGTGGGGCAGCGCCCCGGGGCGTGGCTGACTTGCCCCACACCGCAGTTGTGGGAAGTAACGGGGCCGAGCTCTGAACACAGGAGGCTGGGCTGCAGAGTCTGGGCTGGTCCCAGGCGGACCGTGAGCACAGGGGACTTAGGGAGGCCCGGGCACAGGAAGGGTTCTGGATGGAGGGGAGGGGTCTAGGTAGGTGGACAGGAGGGAGGAAGGGGAAGAGGGACTGAAGACCCCCCAGGGCCCACCTAGGAGGCCTCCTCATCTGGGGGACGGAAGGAAGAGGAGATGTCTTGGCTCGGGCTGCCCTAACAAAGCATCACAGAACAGAAAACAGGTCTCCGCTCAAGGTGTCGGCTGGGCTGGTTCCTCGACTCGCAGATGCCGGTCTCCTGCCTGGGTCCTCACGGGGTCTTCCCTCTGTGTGTATCTGGGTCCTAATCTCTTCTCCCAAGGACACCGGCCAGATTGGATCAAGGCCTGCGTGTATGACCTCATTTTGACTTCATTACCTTTTCAAAGACCTTGTCTCCAGATACAGTCCCATTCTGAGGTGCTGGGGGTTAAGACCTCAACATAGGAGTTGGGGGGACACATTTCAGCCATCATAGAATAGGAGGGAAGTTGGGGTGCTCACATTAAGAGGGCAGAATTTCCTCACGGGGCTGGGGGTTTGGGGGAGGTACCTCTGACGGGGTGCAAGGATGGCCCTGGGGTCCTAGCACACCCCCTTCCCAGGAGGGAGGAAGGAAAGACCCAGTTGGCACCCGCGTGTTCACCAATGACTCTCTGGAGCCTGGCTCCCTGCCTGCCATGTGGGAGATGCTCATTATCTATTTGCTGAGTGAACAAGGCTAGACCAGCCGTCTGAGGGGCCTGTGGGGGGCAGTTGGTCTGAGTTCATAGAAGAAGCACCAGACCTTGCAAAAATGCTGCCCCCAGGGGTTGAAGTGACAGTCACAGTCCACTTGGAAAGGCGACTTCTCATTCCCTGGGAACCTCAGAGATGCTGATCAGGCAGAAGGAGGGGAGCCGTGCACTCCCACACCCCCCGCCCCTGTAGCATGTACCCTGATGTGGATGAGAGGACCCCCGCCCCAGTGACCAGCCCCCACCACGGGTCTGCGGGCTCTGCCTTCTCCTCCCTCTCCTGACCCTTAGATGCCCACGTGCCCCGAGTCTCTGTCCTCGAGCCCCCCATGGCTCTCCTTAAACCCCCCTCCCAACCCCCCAAGCTCATCATCTCCCTTAGATGTGGCACGGCGGGTGGTCACAACTCTGGCTCATGGGCCTTCCACACTTTGCCCCGATTCCCCAGCACCCGCAGGGCAGACCCCTGAGGACGCCGTCCCACTTGCCTTTCAGGACGAGCAGCAGCCACAATGCAGCTGTGCCTCCTTCTATGCCTGTTGCTTCTCAGCCCCCCGGGCTCCAGCCTGCACCGCCCCCGCTCCCGGGAGGGGAAGAAGAGAGTCAAGGAGCCGCCCGTGCTCAGCACGGTGGCCCCCGCCAGCAGGGACTTCGCCTTCGACCTCTACAGGGCCTTGGCTACGGCTGCTCCCGACCAGAACGTCTTCTTCTCCCCTCTGAGCATCTCCACCACCCTGGCCATGCTGGCCCTGGGGGCGCGATCGCACACGAAGGTGCAGATCCTAGAGGGCCTGGGCCTCAGTCCCCAGGAGGGCTCGGAGGAGAAACTCCACAACGCCTCACACGAGCTGCTCCAGGAGCTCGCCCGGCCCAGGAGGGACATCCAGCTGCGCCTCGGCAACGCCCTGTTCATCAGCCCCACGGTGCACCTGCAGGACACCTTCGTGAACGCCGTGAAGACGTTGTACCTGGCAGACACCTTCCCCACCAACTTTGGGGACCCCGCAGAGGCCCAGAAGCAGATCAACGACTACGTGGCAAAGCAAACTGAAGGCAAGATTGTGGACTTGGCTAAGGACCTGGATAGCACGGAGGTCATGGTTATGGTGAATTACATTTTCTTTAAAGGTAAGACCCCTGTGTGCAAGCCTGAACTTTCTCCTTTGCGCTGCTTTTGTCAAAAGGGCACCCAATTCCCACACACATAAAGGGGTGGGAGTAGAGTTAGTCCCTTCTGGTGCCTGTTGACAGAGCGAGGCCAACAAGCAACCGAGGGTAAGACAGGCATCTTCCTATGGGGTAAGGGGCTTTCTAAAGGGGCTGCTGTGTCCCCCACTGGAGAAGTGCTGGGTCCTGTCCATGGGCCCTGGGGTCACAGCTTCCACACTGGCTCTAAAGCAGGAGATCGCCATGGCTGCGGTACTGCCACTCAGGGCAGGGTTGCGGGTCTTAGAGGCGCCTTGGAGGGCCTTCCCTACCCCTACCTCCTTGCCCCCATGCCCTCCTAAGGGCTGTTCCCTCGGCGGAGAAATCCCTTGACAAGCACCTGTCACTCTGGAGAGTCCTCTCTCTCCCTGGCCCACAACAGCTGATCCCTCCCTTCACCCCCCTGGCGTTTCTTGTGGATACCCCTACTCATCTTGGCTCTCACGTCTTCCTCTCCTTCTAGATGCTGAGCCCCTGGGTGCCTGTATGGGGCCTGGCTGAGGGTGGGA
Source organism: Ailuropoda melanoleuca (assembly GCF_002007445.2). Lineage (NCBI taxonomy): Eukaryota > Metazoa > Chordata > Mammalia > Carnivora > Ursidae > Ailuropoda > Ailuropoda melanoleuca. The sequence continues at coordinate 32,460,427 of NC_048231.1, forward strand.
AGGCAGAGGTGGATAAAGGAGGGGAGGGGAAGGAGGGAGGAAAGAGGAAAATAGCTAGCTTGTTAACCACCTCCCCCCTTCCTAGGAGTGCAGATGGCGAGCTATCCAGCTTGGAATCCAATATTTCTTGTCCCCCAGGGCAGGGGTCTCTCTAGGACACCAGGCTGCAGGGACCACTGTGACATAAGCTACGTGGGCACTGGGGTGGGTTCCGAATCTGATGACTACTGAGAAGATGGGAAGAACTACTTGTATCTCGTTGATGCGCAAGTTTAGCAGGAATCAGAGCAGGAAGAGTACCTGAGGGTTTCTCAGCAAGAAGAACCTTGTATGTCCAGGAAACTTACAAACCTCTCTCCCGAACTTAGATCAAAATCCAAAAGTGGGAAAAGAGTGAAAAACAGAAAAACTCCCCCAGGTGTAGGGTCGCTTGGTCAGCCGTCCGTATCGTTGACCCTCTTCCCGAGCGTATTTGACCTTGAGAAACACCGGAGAATCAAACAAACACCATTGGCGGTTGAGGGCCTCCAAAGACATGAGAGGCATCCTCCTTGCTTTGCCCATGTGGAAGGAAAAGACCCACAGAAAGTTCAGGCAAGTCCCCGAAATTATAAAGAGGCTCGCCCTTCTATTCCAGGGGTCCCACGGTCCCTGCCACCGAGGAGACTGTGCCAAGGACAATGAGCTCTGTTGGATGGGTTTACCGTCTCGACGCTGTTCATTTGCAGCTAAGAATTTCTAATGCCTTTTCCGTTTTGGTATTTAGCGAAGTGGGAGGCAAGCTTTGACCACAAAAGCACCCGAAAGCAGGACTTCCATGTGACCTCGGAGACAGTGGTGCAGGTGCCCATGATGAGGCGGGAAGACCATTATTACTACTTCCTGGACCGCAGCCTCTCCTGCAAGGTGGTGGGGGTCCCCTACCAAGGGAACGCCACTGCTTTCTTCATTCTCCCCGGCGAGGGCAGGATGGGACAGCTGGAGAACGGACTGAACGAGAAAACCCTGAGGAAGTGGCTCAAGATGTTCGCAAAGAGGTATTCTGCAGGCCACGTGGGGCCAGCCAGGTCCTGCACACCACCAGGGACACACCACAGGGGTGGGAGGTCTCACCCAGCCCAGCAGCAGCCTCCAAGCCTGGAGCCATTACGTGAGGTCCCGGCCCCCAGGGCCTGGTCCAGCTGGAGGGAGCAGGGCTGGACACCCTCCTTCCTGATGGGGCCATCAGCATGGGCAGGGACCTCTGGGGACAGCTCAGGACCAAGTCCACAGTGGGGAGGGCTCTAGACAAGGGGCTGGAGGATCACTGCAAAGCCGAGGGGAGAGAGCGGGGATACAAGCTCCGTGAACCGATGCTCTGGGAAGAGTCTCACAATGTTCCCGTCCTCTCTCCAGGCAGCTTGAGCTGTACCTTCCCAAGTTCTCCATCGAGGGCTCCTACCAGCTGGAGAAGGTCCTCCCCAAGCTGGGCATCAATGACGTTTTCACCTCCCATGCTGACCTGACTGGCATCACCAACCACTCCAGCATCCAGGTGTCTGAGGTGAGCTCGGAAGCCCCTGAGCCCCTGAGTCCCTGAGCCCCTGCTTTCAGAGATTTCTGTTCTGTCCTACTCTGTTCTACTCTGTTCTACTCTGTTCTACTCTGTTCTATTCTATTCTATTCTATTCTATTCTATTCTATTCTATTCTATTCTATTCCGTTCTATTCTATTCTATTCTATTCTATTCTATTCTATTCTATTCTATTCTTTCCCACTCCATGGTGCTCCTTTCATTCCATTTCATTCCACATTCTCTCTCTTTCTCCCTCACTCCCCTCTCTTTCCTCAAGAAGCAAAGCTATCACTTCGCGTCTTATCCTATGCGCAGTGGGAAACCATATCCAGCACTGTGTCTTGGGGGGGCTCTCATTCAGCAATCAACACGAAGAACTAGGCACTAGCTCCTTCACTTACTAGCTCTGTGACCTCCAACAATTACTAGACCTCTCCGAGCCTCTTTTCTCTCTATAACATTGGAGAATCGCAACCTTGCTGCGAGATGCCGTGAGAATTCAAGGAAAGGCACAAGTGCGGTCGCCTCCCGGCATAGGTCCTGGTGCATGGTAGCCGCACGACCGCATCATTTGCCACCTGCTTAGTGGCACGTTTGCACAGAGACTTGGACAGGGATGCCGCAGGCAGAAATCTCTGCCGTCTCCTGGGATGGCATCTCCCAGCCCCTGGTGGCTCGGTGACACCTGCTGTCTTCTGCAGATGGTGCACAAGGCCGTGGTGGAGGTGGACGAGTCGGGGACCAGAGCGGCTGCAGCCACAGAGACGATCTTCATGTTCAAGTCGGCCACAATGAGCTCTCAGAGGGTCATGTTCAACAGGCCCTTCATGATACTCATTGTGGAGAACTCCACGAACGTCCTCTTCCTTGGCAAAGTGACCCATCCCTGAGGTTGGTGCTTCTCCTGAGAGGCCAAAGTGGAAGGCACACAGTGTCACCTGTCCGCTGGGACCTGGTGATTTACATGGGTTTCGTGCACTAATGAGGCTTTTACAAGTAATAATAGTCATAGTATTGGTATTCTAATGATTGCTTCTTCTCACATAACTACACAACACGGACACCTTGAAGAACCTTCGAGAGCATCTGGTCTTGCCCTCACCCTTCATCAGTGGAGTCTGGCAGTGAGGCCCAGAGAGGTTGGTTGCCTTGCCCAAGGTCACACAGCATGTGAGTGGTAGAGAGAAGCCCAGAATCCAGGTCCCTGATGCCCAGCCCAGTGCCACACAGCTCTTCAGGAGGGTTGTTCTGGTAGACGTTCCTACCAAGAAACGTATTTCCAAGCCGAGTCCTCCTCTTGCCAGCAATAGCAACCATCAGTGACTTCATCATGGGGTGGGAAGAACATTAAACTGGGAGTCTGGAATGGGGTTTCTGTTCCAGCTAACCAGCTGTGGAGCTTTGGGGTAATACTGTCCCTCTCTGGACCTCTATTTCCCCCACGCATACAGTGAAGGATCGGGTGAAGGTTGAAGGCTCCCTGACATCATAGAAGGAAGCTGGGGCGTTCCCCGTCAGTCACAGTAGATTTTAACACATTCCAGTGCTACTTGTCCTTGAAGAAAAGCGAGTGGACAGCGGGGTGGAAATGGCCCATCGCAGCATCGAACTGTCCTGTGGCTTCAGTTAGACCTCCTGGCGTTGGCTGGGGGCGGGAGCACGGAGGCCTGTTGCAGATACTAGCCTATCGAGGACATTGATACGAACCGTGAATGTTAGTATCAACGATAACAATAAAGCATTTTGCAAACAGTGGGCGTCATTGTCCTTACGGAAATAACACTGGGAATGGCGACATTAATTACCGTGTGCCAGGCTTGGCGCTAGGTGCTTTACCTGGATGATTGCCTTTCTCTGCTGTGAGCCTGGTACCATTGTTACCCCATTTTACAGATAGGGAAGGCAAGGCTTGCAGAGAGCGGGCTGCTTATCCAATCACGCAGCTTCTAAGGGGCGGAGGCAGGATTTGACACTGGGAGCGCAGCCCCCAGACCTACATTTGCAGCCCTGTGCTCTGCTGCAGGGAAGACGTGACTGAGAACCAGAAGCCTGGGTCGGGCGCCTCTCAGCCACCCGCTCCCCTGTGATGCAGGTAAGCTTAGCCTCTCTTTTATGAAAGCCACTACGGACAGTTCCTCACCTATCAAATGAATGGGATCGGACACTTGAGAGAATCCATGAAGGAGTGAATGAGTCTTTCACTCAAATTGTTGCCTAACTAGCTGCCCCCTTAAATCCGAGTGCTTGACCCTCAGCTTGCCCCCCCAAGAGGTTGCCCCTCCCTCTCTGGTCCCAGAGTCTGCACTGTGTTGCAAAAGGAAGCCCCGNAGCCTGGTACCATTGTTACCCCATTTTACAGATAGGGAAGGCAAGGCTTGCAGAGAGCGGGCTGCTTATCCAATCACGCAGCTTCTAAGGGGTGGAGGCAGGATTTGACACTGGGAGCGCAGCCCCCAGACCTACATTTGCAGCCCTGTGCTCTGCTGCAGGGAAGACGTGACTGAGAACCAGAAGCCTGGGTCGGGCGCCTCTCAGCCACCCGCTCCCCTGTGATGCAGGTAAGCTTAGCCTCTCTTTTATGAAAGCCACTACGGACAGTTCCTCACCTATCAAATGAATGGGATCGGACACTTGAGAGAATCCATGAAGGAGTGAATGAGTCTTTCACTCAAATTGTTGCCTAACTAGCTGCCCCCTTAAATCCGAGTGCTTGACCCTCAGCTTGCCCCCCCAAGAGGTTGCCCCTCCCTCTCTGGTCCCAGAGTCTGCACTGTGTTGCAAAAGGAAGCCCCGTGGATCAAACAAGGTCAGAACCCTAAGCTTTGGCCACACCCCCAAAGTACTGAGCACCTACTTTGGGCCAGCCCTTGGGGACACTTTGCGTCTGTCGCCTTCTGAGTCCCTCAACCCTGTATGTCAGTGTACCCATTTCACAGAGGGGATGTGAATGCTTACTCTGAGGCAGAGGACAGAGAGAGGCTCAGGCTCTGGGACCCGGAGGGCACCCGTGTGGCCGTGTGCTCGGGCAGATGGCTGCGGCTGGAGCCAGACGGCTCGTCTGCAGCTGTGCTTTGAACTCAGGACAGCGTTTCAGGATCAGACCCCCTCATGGGGTCAGATCCGCTCCTGTGTGCCTTTCCCTTGCGAAATGCCTCTTCTGCCTTGGCAGATATCCCTCTCACTGTTTGCCCAGCCAGTCCAAGGTCAGGGGGAGGCCCTGTCCGTGTGATGTGTGTAAGGCCAAGGTCCAGCGTTGTCTGAAGGTCACTGGGCACATGGTCACAATACAGCTACCATGTTCGTGAGGTCAGGATGGGCTCCCGGGGCCTCATGTCACACGCTGAAGTTCCTTGCTGGGTGTCACTGTGGGCCACGTAACTCAACTGTTTCACGATCCTGGGGTGAATGAAATGATCTAGCACCTGGTCGGGGAGAGGGAGATCGGGAAAGCCTTCTCGGAAGAGGTGGTACCTCGCTGGTCTAAGGAGTAAGTAAGACTTCAACAGACAGCAGGTTTGGGAACAGGGAAGGGACTCCAGCGGAGGAAAGGGCTGGAGAATGGTGTTGAGCGAGCTGCAGCGTGTGGGAACCATGGAGACTTCATTCCGGGCCAGTGTAGGGCGTGTGAAGGAGAGCAAAGGGAACGAGGTGCCCGCAATGCCGTCTGGGACAGGGACCCTGAACGTGAGGCTGGTGTTTGTTCTCTTGCTTCCATGTTTAGGGTGGTTTGGTCACGCACGTCACCCCCGAGCGCCCCCCGGACCCCTTGTGTCCCTCACTCTCCCACTGGCACAGGAGCAGACACCTCCTCTCAGCTCTGTAGGGGGGGCTCGCTCTCACCTGCGCCTCCAGCGCACCACCGGCCCTGACTCCCGTTGACCTCACCCATCTGTCCATCCTAGCCAGTAACAGGGCAGCTTAACAACAGAAATTGTGTGATCTCACAGTCCTGGAGGTTGGAGTCTGCAACCCAGGTGTGAGCAGGGTTGGGTCCTCCTGAGGCCCCTCTCCTTGGCTCGGTTCCCAGGTGGCCTTCTCGATTTGTGCCGTCACATGGTCATCTCTTGGGGTGCTAACCTGCTTTTCTGTCTCCCAGCTTCCACCTGTTCAACTGGACCAGAGCCCACCCCACCGACCTCATTTTAACTTAATCACCTCTCTCAAGGCTCTGTCTCCAAATATACCGTTGTCCTGATGTGCTGGGGGTTAGGGCTTTAACAGATGAATGGGGGGAGGACACAGTTGAGCCCATAAGAGTCAACTCCCTCCGAGTTCCTGCTGCTATTACCAACCCCCGTCTTGTTCTTGGGAACGCACTTTCATTTCCTTCTCCGACCTCATGAACTCTCAGGACTTCCCGTTATGAACCCACTGTCCCCAGAATGCAGAGGACAATGCTAGAGCTGAGGACTCCTGTCCCCGCCTCTTCTGCAGAGACCCAGGCCAGAAAAATGACCTTGGAATCCAAGAGGAAACACCTCACACCCCAACTAGCAGCCATGCCCAGCCCACTCTTGCTTATTTAAGCTCTTTCACCCAGAGGCCTTTGTTCGGGGGCCGCCTACGGGACCTTGGGCCTGGGAGTCATACAAGGGTACAAGGGCCAGCCCAGCAGACATGGGCTCTCGCCACAACCAGCTAACCAAACAGATAACCATGGGAGGACAAATTGGCAAGGGTGATTCGTTTGTCCACAGATGGTTATTGAACGCCCACTGTGTGTCTGGAACCGTCCAGGGGGTTGGAGATAAATGAAGGAAACCCCCCAAATCCCTGCCCTAGTGAAGCTAGGTTCTCGCGTGGAGAGACAATGAGATAAAAAAAAATAACAAAGAATGAAAGAAAAGTAGAGGATGACACATGACTGTTGATGCCAAGTGTTGTGGGGTGTGAGCTTGACTGGGCGCCTTGCTTCTATAAACAGAGCCCAGGGAGGGAAGGAAACTGGCACCCACCACCTTGAGTAAGTGGTCGAAACCTTAACACCCACTCCCCACCCACCCCCCACCATGATGGTGTAGGAGGAGGGGCCCTTGGGAGGTGATTCAGTGATGAGCGTGGAGCCCCCATCAATGGGATTCCTGCCCTTGGAAAAGACAATGCAGACAGCTCCCTCGCTGCTTCTGGTGGCAGGACACGGACCAGAAGCCTGTGACCCGGGAAAAGGCTCTCATCCCACCACACTGGCCCTNACATTTGCAGCCCTGTGCTCTGCTGCAGGGAAGACGTGACTGAGAACCAGAAGCCTGGGTCGGGCGCCTCTCAGCCACCCGCTCCCCTGTGATGCAGGTAAGCTTAGCCTCTCTTTTATGAAAGCCACTACGGACAGTTCCTCACCTATCAAATGAATGGGATCGGACACTTGAGAGAATCCATGAAGGAGTGAATGAGTCTTTCACTCAAATTGTTGCCTAACTAGCTGCCCCCTTAAATCCGAGTGCTTGACCCTCAGCTTGCCCCCCCAAGAGGTTGCCCCTCCCTCTCTGGTCCCAGAGTCTGCACTGTGTTGCAAAAGGAAGCCCCGTGGATCAAACAAGGTCAGAACCCTAAGCTTTGGCCACACCCCCAAAGTACTGAGCACCTACTTTGGGCCAGCCCTTGGGGACACTTTGCGTCTGTCCCCTTCTGAGTCCCTCAACCCTGTATGTCAGTGTACCCATTTCACAGAGGGGATGTGAATGCTTACTCTGAGGCAGAGGACAGAGAGAGGCTCAGGCTCTGGGACCCGGAGGGCACCCGTGTGGCCGTGTGCTCGGGCAGATGGCTGCGGCTGGAGCCAGACGGCTCGTCTGCAGCTGTGCTTTGAACTCAGGACAGCGTTTCAGGATCAGACCCCCTCATGGGGTCAGATCCGCTCCTGTGTGCCTTTCCCTTGCGAAATGCCTCTTCTGCCTTGGCAGATATCCCTCTCACTGTTTGCCCAGCCAGTCCAAGGTCAGGGGGAGGCCCTGTCCGTGTGATGTGTGTAAGGCCAAGGTCCAGCGTTGTCTGAAGGTCACTGGGCACATGGTCACAATACAGCTACCATGTTCGTGAGGTCAGGATGGGCTCCCGGGGCCTCATGTCACACGCTGAAGTTCCTTGCTGGGTGTCACTGTGGGCCACGTAACTCAACTGTTTCACGATCCTGGGGTGAATGAAATGATCTAGCACCTGGTCGGGGAGAGGGAGATCGGGAAAGCTTTCTTGGAAGAGGTGGTACCTCGCTGGTCTAAGGAGTAAGTAAGCCTTCAACAGACAGCAGGTTTGGGAACAGGGAAGGGACTCCAGCAGAGGAAAGGGCTGGAGAATGGTGTTGAGCGAACTGCAGCGTGTGGGAACCATGGAGACTTCATTCCGGGCCAGTGTAGGGCGTGTGAAGGAGAGCAAAGGGAACGAGGTGCCCGCAATGCCGTCTGGGACAGGGACCCTGAACGTGAGGCTGGTGTTTGTTCTCTTGCTTCCATGTTTAGGGTGGTTTGGTCACGCACGTCACCCCCGAGCGCCCCCCGGACCCCTTGTGTCCCTCACTCTCCCACTGGCACAGGAGCAGACACCTCCTCTCAGCTCTGTAGGGGGGGCTCGCTCTCACCTGCGCCTCCAGCGCCCCACCGGCCCTGACTCCCGTTGACCTCACCCATCTGTCCATCCTAGCCAGTAACAGGGCAGCTTAACAACAGAAATTGTGTGATCTCACAGTCCTGGAGGTTGGAGTCTGCAACCCAGGTGTGAGCAGGGTTGGGTCCTCCTGAGGCCCCTCTCCTTGGCTCGGTTCCCAGGTGGCCTTCTCGATTTGTGCCGTCACATGGTCATCTCTTGGGGTGCTAACCTGCTTTTCTGTCTCCCAGCTTCCACCTGTTCAACTGGACCAGAGCCCACCCCACCGACCTCATTTTAACTTAATCACCTCTCTCAAGGCTCTGTCTCCAAATATACCGTTGTCCTGATGTGCTGGGGGTTAGGGCTTTAACAGATGAATGGGGGGAGGACACAGTTGAGCCCATAAGAGTCAACTCCCTCCGAGTTCCTGCTGCTATTACCAACCCCCGTCTTGTTCTTGGGAACGCACTTTCATTTCCTTCTCCGACCTCATGAACTCTCAGGACTTCCCGTTATGAACCCACTGTCCCCAGAATGCAGAGGACAATGCTAGAGCCGAGGACTCCTGTCCCCGCCTCTTCTGCAGAGACCCAGGCCAGAAAAATGACCTTGGAATCCAAGAGGAAACACCTCACACCCCAACGAGCAGCCATGCCCAGCCCACTCTTGCTTATTTAAGCTCTTTCACCCAGAGGCCTTTGTTCGGGGGCCGCCTACGGGACCTTGGGCCTGGGAGTCATACAAGGGTACAAGGGCCAGCCCAGCAGACATGGGCTCTCGCCACAACCAGCTAACCAAACAGATAACCATGGGAGGACAAATTGGCAAGGGTGATTCGTTTGTCCACAGATGGTTATTGAACGCCCACTGTGTGTCTGGAACCGTCCAGGGGGTTGGAGATAAATGAAGGAAACCCCCCAAATCCCTGCCCTAGTGAAGCTAGGTTCTCGCGTGGAGAGACAATGAGATAAAAAAAAATAACAAAGAATGAAAGAAAAGTAGAGGATGACACATGACTGTTGATGCCAAGTGTTGTGGGGTGTGAGCTTGACTGGGCGCCTTGCTTCTATAAACAGAGCCCAGGGAGGGAAGGAAACTGGCACCCACCACCTTGAGTAAGTGGTCGAAACCTTAACACCCACTCCCCACCCACCCCCCACCATGATGGTGTAGGAGGAGGGGCCCTTGGGAGGTGATTCAGTGATGAGCGTGGAGCCCCCATCAATGGGATTCCTGCCCTTGGAAAAGACAATGCAGACAGCTCCCTCGCTGCTTCTGGTGGCAGGACACGGACCAGAAGCCTGTGACCCGGGAAAAGGCTCTCATCCCACCACACTGGCCCTGATCTCAGACTTCCAGCCTCAGGAACGGTGAGAAATACATTTCTGCTGCTCGTAAGTTGCCCGTCTGTGGTCTCCCCAGACACCCGGGGAGCTGTCACACCCCAGGGGAGACAGACGATACCTGGAAATTAAATGTAATGCGGTTTCCTGGACGGGATCCTGGAAGAGCAGGACAGTGTGGAAAGCCTGTTGAAATGCAAATAAGTCTGCACCCTATGGACATTCGCTTCTTTGTTTTGACAAATACGCCCTTAGTGACCTAAGACGTTTCTGCCAAGGGAACTCGCCGCACTGTTTTTAGTACTTTTCCGTGGATCTCGAGTTGTTGCAAAATAAAAAGCTGTTTTGTTTAGAAAAATGTTAAGGAAGGAAAAAAGAGAAACAGAGGAGGGGATAGGAACGGGATTGGGCTGTAAAGGCAGAAGCTGGAGGCCGGTGAAGGAAGAACGTGGGGAGCCAAGAGAGAGAGTTAGAGAGACTTCCTGCAGCCAGGGGTCCAGAGGGAGCTTGAGGCATTGAAGCCGAGATCCGAGGGACAAGCAGCACTGAACTGGGCAAAGATTCTGAGCAAAGACTCAGACGGAGGAGACTGTGTCCTGATCACGGAACTGAAAGAGGACACACGTGGCTGGAGCCCGGAGTCTCGCTCATCTTCAGCACCTGTGTCACTGCTCAGGGTGCTGGGTCGGGAAGTGACAGCTGGATGCCACCTGCGTGCCTGGCCCTGCCCTCTGCACGTATGTCTCAGTTCACATAGAGTCAGAGAGGCCCCTGCTGCAAGGGAGTGGGGATGGCAAGCAGGCGACATCGGTGCCCTTCTCCAGTTTCCTGCAGAGCCGCAGCCCCGAACGAATCATCTGCCACTTTTCTGCAAGGAATGAGGTGGGAGGGAGGCAGCCCCGAGGTGGCCAGGTCCTTTCACCCCTTGGGAGAGGCCAGCGTGAGTCCATACACCACTCCTGATGGTGACTGTCCATGAAGACAAACAGAGGACAGATCGCGAAACACTCCCGCAGACATGCATGCCGCCGCTCACAGGCATGTGCACACCCGTACGCACATGCACACACACCCAGCCTGCTGGAGAGCCGTGGCTGCCCCGCAGCCAATCCAGCTACAGCCTCCTCGGTTGTATTAAGAGCTGAGCGGTCACTGTATGCCTGGGGACGCAGGGAGGGGGCCAGGGGTCTTCCAGAGTGTTCTCCCTGAGCCCCGCCTCCTGCCTCAGCCTCACAGAGAGGCCGCCACAAACCATCTGTGGATTCGGTCAGGTCTCTGTTTGACACAAATATTAAGGGGTGGGGGCGGGAGTGGGAAGGTGGGTCTGGTAGGCGGGGGAAGGGGGTGAAGGAGTATGAGAGGTGCGCTGGGACATGTGGGCCTGAGCCCCTGCTCCCAGGTGTGCTGAGCGAGGTGCTCATGAGCCGACACACGTGTCCATTCGTCCCCTGCACTGTGGGAATGGCAGTGATGATGCCCAGTCACCAGGCTCCTTGAAGGCTGGGAGCAAATCAGGCAAAGGCAAGGACTTTGACCTTACAGCAGCATTTCTCAAACGTAACTTGGGGAGCTCGTCAAAAATTCATACCCCTGGCCCCACCCAAAGAACAAAATATCTCCAGGGCTCTGGTTGCTTGACAGCGCGGGGCTATCCTCCTGGGCCCAGGTCCCAGGCTCTCCCACGGCCCCTCCTCCCTGCAGCTGCCACCCACCCACACTCAGGGCCTGAAGACCCTCATCCTCCAGGGGCTCACGGGCCCGGACGCTC
>NC_048231.1:32474082-32538087 GCF_002007445.2 Ailuropoda melanoleuca
TTCTATTCTATTCTATTCTATTCTATTCTATTCTTTCCCACTCCATGGTGCTCCTTTCATTCCATTTCATTCCACATTCTCTCTCTTTCTCCCTCACTCCCCTCTCTTTCCTCAAGAAGCAAAGCTATCACTTCGCGTCTTATCCTATGCGCAGTGGGAAACCATATCCAGCACTGTGTCTTGGGGGGGCTCTCATTCAGCAATCAACACGAAGAACTAGGCACTAGCTCCTTCACTTACTAGCTCTGTGACCTCCAACAATTACTAGACCTCTCCGAGCCTCTTTTCTCTCTATAACATTGGAGAATCGCAACCTTGCTGCGAGATGCCGTGAGAATTCAAGGAAAGGCACAAGTGCGGTCGCCTCCCGGCATAGGTCCTGGTGCATGGTAGCCGCACGACCGCATCATTTGCCACCTGCTTAGTGGCACGTTTGCACAGAGACTTGGACAGGGATGCCGCAGGCAGAAATCTCTGCCGTCTCCTGGGATGGCATCTCCCAGCCCCTGGTGGCTCGGTGACACCTGCTGTCTTCTGCAGATGGTGCACAAGGCCGTGGTGGAGGTGGACGAGTCGGGGACCAGAGCGGCTGCAGCCACAGAGACGATCTTCATGTTCAAGTCGGCCACAATGAGCTCTCAGAGGGTCATGTTCAACAGGCCCTTCATGATACTCATTGTGGAGAACTCCACGAACGTCCTCTTCCTTGGCAAAGTGACCCATCCCTGAGGTTGGTGCTTCTCCTGAGAGGCCAAAGTGGAAGGCACACAGTGTCACCTGTCCGCTGGGACCTGGTGATTTACATGGGTTTCGTGCACTAATGAGGCTTTTACAAGTAATAATAGTCATAGTATTGGTATTCTAATGATTGCTTCTTCTCACATAACTACACAACACGGACACCTTGAAGAACCTTCGAGAGCATCTGGTCTTGCCCTCACCCTTCATCAGTGGAGTCTGGCAGTGAGGCCCAGAGAGGTTGGTTGCCTTGCCCAAGGTCACACAGCATGTGAGTGGTAGAGAGAAGCCCAGAATCCAGGTCCCTGATGCCCAGCCCAGTGCCACACAGCTCTTCAGGAGGGTTGTTCTGGTAGACGTTCCTACCAAGAAACGTATTTCCAAGCCGAGTCCTCCTCTTGCCAGCAATAGCAACCATCAGTGACTTCATCATGGGGTGGGAAGAACATTAAACTGGGAGTCTGGAATGGGGTTTCTGTTCCAGCTAACCAGCTGTGGAGCTTTGGGGTAATACTGTCCCTCTCTGGACCTCTATTTCCCCCACGCATACAGTGAAGGATCGGGTGAAGGTTGAAGGCTCCCTGACATCATAGAAGGAAGCTGGGGCGTTCCCCGTCAGTCACAGTAGATTTTAACACATTCCAGTGCTACTTGTCCTTGAAGAAAAGCGAGTGGACAGCGGGGTGGAAATGGCCCATCGCAGCATCGAACTGTCCTGTGGCTTCAGTTAGACCTCCTGGCGTTGGCTGGGGGCGGGAGCACGGAGGCCTGTTGCAGATACTAGCCTATCGAGGACATTGATACGAACCGTGAATGTTAGTATCAACGATAACAATAAAGCATTTTGCAAACAGTGGGCGTCATTGTCCTTACGGAAATAACACTGGGAATGGCGACATTAATTACCGTGTGCCAGGCTTGGCGCTAGGTGCTTTACCTGGATGATTGCCTTTCTCTGCTGTGAGCCTGGTACCATTGTTACCCCATTTTACAGATAGGGAAGGCAAGGCTTGCAGAGAGCGGGCTGCTTATCCAATCACGCAGCTTCTAAGGGGTGGAGGCAGGATTTGACACTGGGAGCGCAGCCCCCAGACCTACATTTGCAGCCCTGTGCTCTGCTGCAGGGAAGACGTGACTGAGAACCAGAAGCCTGGGTCGGGCGCCTCTCAGCCACCCGCTCCCCTGTGATGCAGGTAAGCTTAGCCTCTCTTTTATGAAAGCCACTACGGACAGTTCCTCACCTATCAAATGAATGGGATCGGACACTTGAGAGAATCCATGAAGGAGTGAATGAGTCTTTCACTCAAATTGTTGCCTAACTAGCTGCCCCCTTAAATCCGAGTGCTTGACCCTCAGCTTGCCCCCCCAAGAGGTTGCCCCTCCCTCTCTGGTCCCAGAGTCTGCACTGTGTTGCAAAAGGAAGCCCCGTGGATCAAACAAGGTCAGAACCCTAAGCTTTGGCCACACCCCCAAAGTACTGAGCACCTACTTTGGGCCAGCCCTTGGGGACACTTTGCGTCTGTCCCCTTCTGAGTCCCTCAACCCTGTATGTCAGTGTACCCATTTCACAGAGGGGATGTGAATGCTTACTCTGAGGCAGAGGACAGAGAGAGGCTCAGGCTCTGGGACCCGGAGGGCACCCGTGTGGCCGTGTGCTCGGGCAGATGGCTGCGGCTGGAGCCAGACGGCTCGTCTGCAGCTGTGCTTTGAACTCAGGACAGCGTTTCAGGATCAGACCCCCTCATGGGGTCAGATCCGCTCCTGTGTGCCTTTCCCTTGCGAAATGCCTCTTCTGCCTTGGCAGATATCCCTCTCACTGTTTGCCCAGCCAGTCCAAGGTCAGGGGGAGGCCCTGTCCGTGTGATGTGTGTAAGGCCAAGGTCCAGCGTTGTCTGAAGGTCACTGGGCACATGGTCACAATACAGCTACCATGTTCGTGAGGTCAGGATGGGCTCCCGGGGCCTCATGTCACACGCTGAAGTTCCTTGCTGGGTGTCACTGTGGGCCACGTAACTCAACTGTTTCACGATCCTGGGGTGAATGAAATGATCTAGCACCTGGTCGGGGAGAGGGAGATCGGGAAAGCTTTCTTGGAAGAGGTGGTACCTCGCTGGTCTAAGGAGTAAGTAAGCCTTCAACAGACAGCAGGTTTGGGAACAGGGAAGGGACTCCAGCAGAGGAAAGGGCTGGAGAATGGTGTTGAGCGAACTGCAGCGTGTGGGAACCATGGAGACTTCATTCCGGGCCAGTGTAGGGCGTGTGAAGGAGAGCAAAGGGAACGAGGTGCCCGCAATGCCGTCTGGGACAGGGACCCTGAACGTGAGGCTGGTGTTTGTTCTCTTGCTTCCATGTTTAGGGTGGTTTGGTCACGCACGTCACCCCCGAGCGCCCCCCGGACCCCTTGTGTCCCTCACTCTCCCACTGGCACAGGAGCAGACACCTCCTCTCAGCTCTGTAGGGGGGGCTCGCTCTCACCTGCGCCTCCAGCGCCCCACCGGCCCTGACTCCCGTTGACCTCACCCATCTGTCCATCCTAGCCAGTAACAGGGCAGCTTAACAACAGAAATTGTGTGATCTCACAGTCCTGGAGGTTGGAGTCTGCAACCCAGGTGTGAGCAGGGTTGGGTCCTCCTGAGGCCCCTCTCCTTGGCTCGGTTCCCAGGTGGCCTTCTCGATTTGTGCCGTCACATGGTCATCTCTTGGGGTGCTAACCTGCTTTTCTGTCTCCCAGCTTCCACCTGTTCAACTGGACCAGAGCCCACCCCACCGACCTCATTTTAACTTAATCACCTCTCTCAAGGCTCTGTCTCCAAATATACCGTTGTCCTGATGTGCTGGGGGTTAGGGCTTTAACAGATGAATGGGGGGAGGACACAGTTGAGCCCATAAGAGTCAACTCCCTCCGAGTTCCTGCTGCTATTACCAACCCCCGTCTTGTTCTTGGGAACGCACTTTCATTTCCTTCTCCGACCTCATGAACTCTCAGGACTTCCCGTTATGAACCCACTGTCCCCAGAATGCAGAGGACAATGCTAGAGCTGAGGACTCCTGTCCCCGCCTCTTCTGCAGAGACCCGGGCCAGAAAAATGACCTTGGAATCCAAGAGGAAACACCTCACACCCCAACGAGCAGCCATGCCCAGCCCACTCTTGCTTATTTAAGCTCTTTCACCCAGAGGCCTTTGTTCGGGGGCCGCCTACGGGACCTTGGGCCTGGGAGTCATACAAGGGTACAAGGGCCAGCCCAGCAGACATGGGCTCTCGCCACAACCAGCTAACCAAACAGATAACCATGGGAGGACAAATTGGCAAGGGTGATTCGTTTGTCCACAGATGGTTATTGAACGCCCACTGTGTGTCTGGAACCGTCCAGGGGGTTGGAGATAAATGAAGGAAACCCCCCAAATCCCTGCCCTAGTGAAGCTAGGTTCTCGCGTGGAGAGACAATGAGATAAAAAAAAATAACAAAGAATGAAAGAAAAGTAGAGGATGACACATGACTGTTGATGCCAAGTGTTGTGGGGTGTGAGCTTGACTGGGCGCCTTGCTTCTATAAACAGAGCCCAGGGAGGGAAGGAAACTGGCACCCACCACCTTGAGTAAGTGGTCGAAACCTTAACACCCACTCCCCACCCACCCCCCACCATGATGGTGTAGGAGGAGGGGCCCTTGGGAGGTGATTCAGTGATGAGCGTGGAGCCCCCATCAATGGGATTCCTGCCCTTGGAAAAGACAATGCAGACAGCTCCCTCGCTGCTTCTGGTGGCAGGACACGGACCAGAAGCCTGTGACCCGGGAAAAGGCTCTCATCCCACCACACTGGCCCTGATCTCAGACTTCCAGCCTCAGGAACGGTGAGAAATACATTTCTGCTGCTCGTAAGTTGCCGGACTGTGGTCTCCCCAGACACCCGGGGAGCTGTCACACCCCAGGGGAGACAGACGATACCTGGAAATTAAATGTAATGCGGTTTCCTGGACGGGATCCTGGAAGAGCAGGACAGTGTGGAAAGCCTGTTGAAATGCAAATAAGTCTGCACCCTATGGACATTCGCTTCTTTGTTTTGACAAATACGCCTGTAGTGACCTAAGACGTTTCTGCCAAGGGAACTCGCCGCACTGTTTTTAGTACTTTTCCGTGGATCTCGAGTTGTTGCAAAATAAAAAGCTGTTTTGTTTAGAAAAATGTTAAGGAAGGAAAAAAGAGAAACAGAGGAGGGGATAGGAACGGGATTGGGCTGTAAAGGCAGAAGCTGGAGGCCGGTGAAGGAAGAACGTGGGGAGCCAAGAGAGAGAGTTAGAGAGACTTCCTGCAGCCAGGGGTCCAGAGGGAGCTTGAGGCATTGAAGCCGAGATCCGAGGGACAAGCAGCACTGAACTGGGCAAAGATTCTGAGCAAAGACTCAGACGGAGGAGACTGTGTCCTGATCACGGAACTGAAAGAGGACACACGTGGCTGGAGCCCGGAGTCTCGCTCATCTTCAGCACCTGTGTCACTGCTCAGGGTGCTGGGTCGGGAAGTGACAGCTGGATGCCACCTGCGTGCCTGGCCCTGCCCTCTGCACGTATGTCTCAGTTCACATAGAGTCAGAGAGGCCCCTGCTGCAAGGGAGTGGGGATGGCAAGCAGGCGACATCGGTGCCCTTCTCCAGTTTCCTGCAGAGCCGCAGCCCCGAACGAATCATCTGCCACTTTTCTGCAAGGAATGAGGTGGGAGGGAGGCAGCCCCGAGGTGGCCAGGTCCTTTCACCCCTTGGGAGAGGCCAGCGTGAGTCCATACACCACTCCTGATGGTGACTGTCCATGAAGACAAACAGAGGACAGATCGCGAAACACTCCCGCAGACATGCATGCCGCCGCTCACAGGCATGTGCACACCCGTACGCACATGCACACACACCCAGCCTGCTGGAGAGCCGTGGCTGCCCCGCAGCCAATCCAGCTACAGCCTCCTCGGTTGTATTAAGAGCTGAGCCGTCACTGTATGCCTGGGGACGCAGGGAGGGGGCCAGGGGTCTTCCAGAGTCTTCTCCCTGAGCCCCGCCTCCTGCCTCAGCCTCACAGAGAGGCCGCCACAAACCATCTGTGGATTCGGTCAGGTCTCTGTTTGACACAAATATTAAGGGGTGGGGGCGGGAGTGGGAAGGTGGGTCTGGTAGGCGGGGGAAGGGGGTGAAGGAGTATGAGAGGTGCGCTGGGACATGTGGGCCTGAGCCCCTGCTCCCAGGTGTGCTGAGCGAGGTGCTCATGAGCCGACACACGTGTCCATTCGTCCCCTGCACTGTGGGAATGGCAGTGATGATGCCCAGTCACCAGGCTCCTTGAAGGCTGGGAGCAAATCAGGCAAAGGCAAGGACTTTGACCTTACAGCAGCATTTCTCAAACGTAACTTGGGGAGCTCGTCAAAAATTCATACCCCTGGCCCCACCCAAAGAACAAAATATCTCCAGGGCTCTGGTTGCTTGACAGCGCGGGGCTATCCTCCTGGGCCCAGGTCCCAGGCTCTCCCACGGCCCCTCCTCCCTGCAGCTGCCACCCACCCACACTCAGGGCCTGAAGACCGTCATCCTCCAGGGGCTCACGGGCCCGGACGCTCGCTTTCAGGTGTTTTTCCAGTGAATTCTTGTAGGGCAACAGCCGGGTAACAAATACATAAAACCCGGGTGCCCCTTGGAACCCTGCCCACTCTGAGAACTCAGAGAGCCCTTCCTCACCACTCTGCTCAGAGGTCCCTCCCCAGGAGCTGTCCTGACTCCCCCAGCCCGGCCCTGGGATCCCAGCTGCCCGTCCCTCCCTCTAGCACTTTCCACACCATAGTTAGCATCTTTCTACGTGTCTGTGTCTCTCAAACACCATGAAGTCTGTGAGCGCCCTAAGTCGCCTCTATACCCCAGTGCCTGGCTCGGGGCTTGGCCCACAGTAGACTCTCTTTGGATGAATGAATGAGGGGATAGCCAGCTGGCTCCAGATGATTCTATGCCTCTGCAAACCCTTGGGTCGCTGCCTGAGACTTCTCTATTCCTTGGGTGGGACCCCACCACACACCCTGCAGGTGGGGTGCTGGTAACATACAGGACACCCAGCTAAAGAAGGAGTCCAGGTAATATATCACTTTTTAGTACAAGTATGGCTCAGGCATTGTGAGGCATTTTTGCTCGCTAATTCTGGCATCTATCTGTAGGGAGCAAGGACGAGGGAGATGTGCATCCCTGTCGACCAGAAGCCAACAGTCTCACCGCAGAGATGGGGAACATGACAGTCACGGGGATGGCTGAGGAAGAGGACGGAGGACACATCTGGGCTAGCCAGAGGAGGGTCGGTTCCACCAGGAAGGACCACGGGAGGCCTCCTGCTGCATGATATGCACCCAAAGTATAACAAAGGTGTTGACTCACCCATGATTGCATCAGACCAAAGCCTGAGACAGAACGTTCTGGGAGGTTTCCTTGTTTATAAAGGAAGTTGAAACCCTCCCCTCGCCTGGTCCAAGCTGGGGGTCGTGGGTTCTGCAGGGACAGCTCTGCTCTGGGGAGTGTACTTTGGGGCCCTGCGGTCTGGTGTCCCTGCTGCGGGGAGGGGCGGGGTCCAGACCATGTAGGGGCTTCTGGACCAGGGGAGGCCGGCAGGGCTCCAAGAGGAACAGGGCCCTGAGTGACGCATATTCTCAAAGTTATTCTGTAGCAAATGGCCTGGAGGGGGCGGGGGGGAGGGGTGCACATAGCTCGGGGGTCGCTGCTGCAGGAAGTGGTACTATCGGCTGGGGCCAGAGTGTGGGGCGCAGAGCTGGCAAGTAGCAAGCAGGTGTCAGGGATGTGGAAAAGGGAGACCCCAGCCCACACTGAAGGGGCCAGGCAGATGGCCCCAGGTCCTGGCTGTGCTGGGGAGATAGAGGCATGATTCACTGGGAGGCAGGAAGACTCCAGGGAGCAGGAAACAGCAGAGGGGTTCGATTTAGGGTGTGATCTGTTTCAGAGGTTACTAGGGAGAGACGCCAAGGAGACCCTGATGTCCACATTCTGCTTACCGAAATCTCTGGAATTTGGAAAGAGCCACATCCTCCCAGGTGAGATGTGGGAGGTGAGTGACAGCACACCCTCCTGCTGGGGGAGTGGACAGTGCCTGTGGCCTGGGAGGCGGTCTGAGGCCAGCCGATACTGCTGGAGGGAGGGGGCGTGGGAGGAAGTGGGGGTGCGTGAGGGCCTCCCCTCAACCACAGCCACCTTTACCAAGAGCTCCGCAGCCTGCGGCCCCCTTTCCGTCCCTTGACCCTAACATCAGAAACCTCTCACTGCCGGGCTGCCAGCCGTGCTTTCCAGACCAAACGCCGGGACCCGTCCACAGGCTGGCACAGAGCACGGGCAAAGCCTGGAGGCTGGGGTCAGGAGGCCGCCGTCTTCAGCTGGGTTGCCGGGTCTGAGGTCAATGTGCCACCACGGCTGGGCTGGGCCCAGGCCAGCCAGGATGGGCACCGTGTCTCTCGGAGAGGGCAGGAGCATGGGCTCCCCGGTACGCGGAACTTGACCCATTACTCTGTGCCTCAGTTTCCCTCAGATGTAAAAACAGAACACGCAAACCTACCCAGAGTATCGTATGTGGGTATCGACCAGTTCTTAGCAGAAAGAAAAGAACAGAGCAGCCGTGTTACCTCGTGGTCATGACTGGGCCTCTGTGGGCAAAGGAAGAACGGGTCCATCTGCTTAAGAACAGGGAAGCCACTAACTGAGGCACCCACCATGGGCCACATGCTTTAGTATGAAGCTAACCTGCTTTCTTATATAGTATTTTGATTTTCCTCTTTGTTCTGTTCCCCTGATGCTAAGAGCTCAGGAGTGGAGGATGCGGCTCGGGAGCTCAGGGTACATCGGGGGGTGTTGGTAGTAAGTCAGAGACCGGGCTGCTCTGACCCCAAAGTCCCTGTTCACCAGGAATTCTCAGAAGCCTCCTGGAACCACCTGGAGCGCGAAATGAAAGCGGATGATGGCTGGGAGCCTCAGAGGGGAGGGGGGTGGGGGAATGGGATAGACCGGTGATGGGTAGTAAGGAGGGCACATAATTGCATGGTGCACTGGGTGTTATACACAACTAATGAATCATCAAGCTTTACATCGGAAGTCGGGGATGTACTGTGTGGTGACTAACATAATATAATAAAAAATCATTAAAAAAAAAAAAAGAAAGAAAGAAAGAAAGAAAGCGGATGATGGCAAGCCGCTCCCTCCTTAAAGGGATAGATGACCAAGCAGCAGGGAAAGCAGAGGGGGGAAGTCTCCCTGCTCAGCCAAGGCCAAATCCTCCCGCAGGCGCCTGGGAGTTCGCGGGGGCACAGCCAGGGCGGTGCGGAGGGGAGTTGGCAAATGCGCCTCGGATCTGCGGCCAGCCTCTCCCCAGCCACGGGAAACCAGGTCAGTGCAAACACAGCCCGAGGGAGACAGCAGCAGGCGGCTCTCTGGACTTTTCCACTCACTGGTCTGGAGGAGAGAAGGCAGGACCCACTCTGGGGCTTGGGCAGTTAGTTCTCAGGGTCTCGTTCCTTCCTCCTAAGAATTCTTTAAGGAGCGATGATTGACGAAAGAGGTTCAGAGAGGTGAAGGGAGTAGCCCAAAGTCACCCAGCTCGTCGGTGGCGGCAGAGCCATGACGTGGGAGGAGCCTGGCTGAGTGGGACCCTTCCCGTGACCGCTGCATCCCCAGCCTCCGGGAAGATCTCTGGAAGGAACTGACATTTGTCCCTCCCAGCCTCCCCTGCTCTGCGGCGGTGGGACACCCTCTTACTTGGATTCCTGCCGTTGACCCCCGCCACTGTCGAGTTCCAGAAATACACTCTTTTTCATGTGCAATAGCAGTCCGAGTGGGCACACAGCTCTTTCCCTAAGGCTTTCTACAGTCTACCTGTGCCAAGTTGGCATTTGGGAATCAGAGGCACCACAGGAAGGCATAACTATGGAAAGCGGTAAACAGATCACAATGGTCAAAGCTTCCAAGACTTAAGTCAACCCAGTCCCAATGGGCTCTCTATGTGCCTGGGGACAGTAAGAGCGACTGTCCCACAGATGGAGCACCTGCCAGCCCCAGGTCTGGGACTGCGCACGTGAGGTCTAACTTCCACATCTTCCCCGTCGAGGCAGGTGCCACAGCCACACTCACACTGACCCCAAAGGCCAGCGCCTGTTCTGGCCCCTGCTTGTCTCTCTCCGAACTGCGGGGTTCCCCAAGCCTTAGCAGTAGGCTCCTGGAGACCTTGGCCCTGACCCCGCCAAAGCCAAGTGGAGCCTTCCAGCTCCCCTTGGGCTGCTTCCCTGGGTCCATCGCAAGTCCGAGAGACATGCCCATCTGTAGTGCCAGGTAAGAGGTAGTGACAGACGGAGACACAGCGCCCATTCAGCTGGGACCCACATAAAGGAGGCAGCCTTCCCCACACGGATCCACAGACAAGCAGCACCTTATAAAAATAGTGACCCCAACACCTGTACAAGAATTATACCCCCAAGGGGTGCCTGGGTGGCTCAGTCAGTTAAGGGGCTGGCTCTTGGTTTTGGCTCAGGTCATGATCTCGAGGTCTTGGGATCAAGCCCTGCATTGGGCTCCGAGCTCAGTGTGGAGTCTGCTTCAGATTCTTTCTCTCTCTCCCTCCCCCTCTGTCCCTCCCTGCTCTCTCTCTCTCTCTAAAATAAATAAATAACATCGTTAAAAAAAAGAATTATACTCCCAAGATTGACATTTTCTGTCATAAGGTCAAGGATGGAAAAATACTTTTCTTTTCTTTCCTTTTTCTTTTTCTTTTTTTTTTTTTTTTTTTTTTTTTTTTTTTTTTTTTTTTTTTTTTTTGAGCCTAGGAAGGTAGAGAGAGCCCGGATCTGGCACGGGGTTGGTTTTGCCCAAGCTCCACCAGCTCCACCAGCTCCACCAGCTCCACCATTAAGCAGCTAAGGGTCCTTGGGCAGGTCGTAAACTCACCTTTCTGGAGGCTGGCACAGACCAAGGCTTGGTGACAACGCCGAAGATGGAAAAGGGACCGAGATCTTTCTTGGCAGAACAGGGTACCGGAGCCACACAAAGAGGCGGTCAGTCCGGAGACGGCGGGCACCGAAGATCCAGCAGACGTCCAGCTGCAGACGGTGCAGGGCTCACCCGGCCCCAGCCAGACAGCCGCCCGGGGGCCCTGAACAAATGAATGACCATCTCAGGTCTCGGGGAGAACCAGAGGGTTTTTCAGGCCTGGGAGGCCATGGGGGCAAGAAAGAGAAGGAGAGACAGAGAGAGAAGATTCCAGTGGGCAAGGGCTCCCCTGCAATGGGTGGGATGCAGTAAAAGGAAGAGCAAGAGAAGGGGGCATCGGAGGAGGACCCAGCAAACAGACCCCAGGAACAAGACAGAAGGAGCCTGGGTCCCTGACAAAGTGTAGCTGCCTCATCACCCCCCCCACACACACACACCTGAACTTAGGTGAGTGAGAGGTAAACTGTAGTCTTGTTTTCGCCACTAACTCTTTGGGATTCTGTGTCATTTTTAAAAATGTTTTATTTATTTATTTGACAGAGAGAGAGAGCGCACAAGCAGGGGGGAGCGGCAGAGGCAGAGGGAGAAGCAGGCTCCCTGCTGAGCAGGGAGCCCCCGACTCGGGGCTCGATCCTGGGACCCCGATCATGACCTGAGCCACAAGGCAGACACTTCACTGACTGAGCCCCCCTGGAGCCCCTGGGATTCTGTGTCATTTTTAAAAAATGTATTCAATTCTGAAAATATTTGGGACTTCAAAGAGCATTAAGTCACCATTTTCGGGAGGATGGGACCAGAACTCTCCTTAGTCACCTCAGGGCTTCCCGGCCAGCACGTCCTTGGTAAGTGCCCCAGGACACAGCCCTGTACAAGCAGTCCTGTCCCACGGGAGCTTACGGTCCGTGTTACTGCGTCATCTACCCTTTCCATCACCCTGCCGGGAAAATGTCGCTATCTACATGGTAGAGATGAGGAGGGCAAGCCTGAGGGATTTCCAGTTGCTTGAGGCCACGTGGTTGGCCAGGTTCACCGCATGCCAGAGCCACACCGTTACTGGTAATCCCGTGGTTTCCAAACTGTGCTCTGCGGCACCCTACAGCCTGTGATAGGTTGTCATGGACGGAGGGTCGTGACCATGAGGGATCAAGGGGAAGGTTTTCTTAGGAGCCCAAGAAAGGCCTGGGATTCCAGAGAGATCCAAGGAGACCTCAAGTTCACCACAGCTCTTCGTGCAAATCAAGAGGGGCCCTGGGGTGAAGAGGAGGCCACCCAGGACAGATGGCCGGAGACCAGAGGCCCCCTATGCTCCCCTATGCTCGGGGTCCTCAGACTGACACCCCCAATCTGGGGATGGGGGAGGGGTGCCTCAAAATGCAAATCAATCTATAGGCAAATAAAGAGTGTTGCATTTTTTAAAATATATCTGAGTGTGTGTATGAAGATTCGTCACACACACACAGAAAGTGACTTGTAAAAGAAATAACAACAAAATGTTCGCTGGGGAATGAAAGTTTGGGGACTATTTTCCAGTGTCTTTCTGTATATTTTCTGGGTTTTCACATGTTCCTCAATGAATATTTCATAGACAAAAGATAAAAATGAAAAGGAAATGTTGGTTTTTGTTTTGTTTTATTTTAAGAAACAAGTTGGGGGGGGGCGCCTGGGTGGCTCAGTTGTTAAGTGTCTGCCTTCGGTTTAGGGCGTGATCCCGGAGTCCTGGGATCCAGCCCCACGGTCAAGCCCCACATCAGGCTCCTCCGATATGAGCCTGCTTCTTCCTCTCCCACTCCCCCTGCTTGTGTTCCCTCTGTCACTGGCTGTCTCTCTCTCTCTGTCAAATAAATAAATAAAATCTTAAAAAAAAGAAAGAAGAAGAAACAAGTTAGGGGCTGTTCCTGTAACTGGATTATTCCACTAGATCTAACAAATTCATGTTACCAGAAATGCTTATTTGACCATTCCAGTCTAAAAACAGAACACTTGGGTGTCCCTGCCAGCATTTCCCAAGCAAGGGGAGGAGTTGTTCTCACGGGTAAATAGGTGTCCCTGCGCATGAAAATCCAGCACTCCGGGCTGGCTGGCGGCTTTGGAATCCGCTGAGGACGTCCAGCAGCAAAGGCAGGTAATCTGTGACGCTGCCCATCCCGGGAACCAAGGAACCCATCTTTCTAGGGTAGTTCTAGGCCTTGGCCTGGAGCCTGTGAGGCGGGAGGGGGCCAGGCGAAGGCGTGCCAGAGCCCTGGGGACAGTTCTCGTGCTAGCCCCGAAGGCCACGTCCTGGGAAGACGCGTCTTCCCTCCTGGTCTGAGTTTTCACACCTGCAAAGGATGGACGGACCAGAAGGACCTCTTTGGCTGTTTCTGCCTCCCACGCTTCGGGATTCTGAGTTTAGCCAGCTGTGTACCCCCATACACCAGACCCTCTGGACCACAACTCCCCTGAGGGGCACGAGGCACCCCCCCCTTGTCTGGCACAGGGCACGGCTCTCACGGCGAGGTGCAAACGGAACTGGTGTGTGTGTGGGGGGGTTCCCTCTGGGCAGAGCACGGCGTCTCCAAGGGGGACTGTTTCACGGCTCCTCTCCCCTCCAGGGCCCCCGGCCAAACAGACAGGCAGGCAGTGTCTGCCCGGCAACTAAAAAGACAGGCTGCTCAGAAGCAGAGCCAGCCTGCCAACTTGCCCAAACAAAGTTCTTTTTCTCCTGAAATAATTCAGGGGGCGGGGGGTGTTTAACCCCTCCAAAGGAATGGTTGCATGAGCCCGAGAGTAAACAGACAGTTGAGGCAATGGAGCTGCTGCTACTCCCGAGGGGGTCTGAAGGGGTTTCTGCTGGCCTGTGGATGGAAAGCAGCTCAGCTCCCTCCCCGCCTCCCCTCCCCGCCTCCCCTCCCCACGTCTGAAGCTGACCTTTTCTCTTCTGAACTCTGGGCCTGAGTAGGCAGAGGCTGAAGGTAAATAATCCTGTTTGCTGCAGTCTCTCCGATCTCTCCTGCAACAGCTCCAACCCCTCTCTCCCCGTGGAATCGCAGCTCTGGCGTGCTGGGTAGTTTCAGAGAGCGGGTGGCATGCGGGAGGACATGCTTCTCTGGAACACCCGTTGTGAGCCCGGCACCTTCATGGTTTCTCTCACGTGAGCTACTCAGCGTGTTGTACAGAGATGGCAATTGAGGCTCAGAGAGGTTCAGTCACTTACTGGTCACCACACAGCCATGGCAAGTAGCCCACACAAGATCCTAGTCCAGGTCTCCGCGGCTCTGAAGCCCACACTGCTTTCTCCCTACCAGGAGTCGGGAGCCAGGCTAACCAGGAGCCAGGCTCCTCCCGCTGCTCCCCTACTCGCTCGCTGTGGTGACTGTGGCCGAAACCCTTCTCCTCTCTGTGCCCAGTTTCTCCACTGGGGAGAAAGGCCACGATTACAGTACCCACCTCAAGTGTGATGTAATCGTGTATGTGGGGTGCCTGGGACAATGCCTACCCATGGAAAGTCACAAAGCTAACAGAGGCAGAGACTAGAACACAGGTCACATGGGGGGGGGCAGTGGGAGGCAGTCGGGGCACCATCTGGTCCCCCAACACTTAAAGGAGCTTTGTTTTACAGAGTTGAAGACAGAGGGAATGTCGCCCCTCTTGGCTCTGGGGCTCCTGGTGGCTGGGCTCTGCCCCACTGTCCACTGTGTCCCGGGGGGCGTGCTTGACCCCCAGAATGTCACCCAGGAGGACCTACACAACAAGCCTGTGGACAGCCTCGTGTTAGCCTCCAGCAACACCGACTTCACCCTGAGCCTTTATAAGGAGTTGGCTTCGAAGACCCCCAATAAGAATGTCATCTTCTCCCCGATGAGCATCTCCATCGCCTTGGCCTTCCTATCCCTGGGGGCCCAAGGCACCACCCTGACGGAGATCCTCGAAGGCCTCAAGTTCAACCTCACAGAGACCCCCGAAGCCGAAATCCACCGGGGTTTCCAGCACCTGCTGCGAACCCTCCGCCGACCCAGCAACGAGCTGCAGCTGAGCGTGGGCAATGCCATGTTCGTCGGCGAGCAGCTGAAGCTGCTGGAGAACTTCACGGAAGATGCCAGGGCACTCTACGCCTCTGAGGCCTTCTCCACCAACTTCCAGGACTCCACTGCTGCCAAGAAGCTCATTAACGACTACGTGAAGAATCGCACCCAGGGGAAAATTGTGGATTTGGTCAAGGACCTTGACCTGGACACAGCCATGGTCCTGGTGAATTACATCTTCCTGAAAGGTGAGTGCCCGGCTTGGGGTTTGGAAGGGAACAGTTATAGTTCTCAGGCTTCAGGGCCCTTTTCTGGCCTGGTGTAGCAAACCGTTTTATTGGAGAAACCAGCATAGAGCAGGTACCCTTGGTCTGGGGTGGGGGGAGGGGAGGAGGCATGGCACCGAGGCCCCGCCCTACTGTAGGCATTGTCTTCTCTTAGGGTATTTTACTTTATTCTATTTTTACATTTCTTTATTATGCTCTGTTAGCCACCATATAATACATCATTAGTTTTTGACATAGTGTTCAATGATTCATTAGTTGTGTATGACACCCAGTGCTCATTACAACACGTGCCCTCCTTACTACCCATCATCAGGCTACCCCATCCCCCTACCCTCCTCTCCTCTGAAACCCGCCATAGTCTCTCATGGTTCATCTCCCCCTTTGATTTCCTCCCCCTTCAGTTTTCCCTTCCTTCCCCTAATGTCTTCCGTGCTATTCCTTATGTTCCACATACGGGTGAAACCATATGATAATTGTCTTTCTCTGCTTGACCTATTTCACTTACCATAATCTCATCCAGTCCCGTCCATGTCAAAGGCAAATGGTAGGTATTCATCCTTTCTGATGGCTGAGGAATATTCCATTGTAAGTATGAACCACATCTTCTTTATCCATTCGTCTGTTGAAGGACGACTTGCCTCCTTCCATAGTTTGCCTATTGTGGACGCTGCTGCTATGAACATTGGGGTGCAAGTGCCCCTTCGGATCACTACATCTGTACCTTTGGGGTAAATACCTAGCAGTGTAATTGCTGGGTCGTAGGGTAGCTCTATTTTTAACTTTTTATTTTATTTTATTTTATTTTATTTTATTTTAACTTTTTAAGGGACCTCCACACTGTTTTCCAAAGTGGCTACACCAGCTTACATTCCCACCAACAGTGTAAGAGTGTTCCCCTTTCTCCACATCCTCGCAACACCTGTTGCTTCCTGCCTTGTTAATTTTTGCCATTCTAACTGGTGTAAGGTGGTATCTCAATGTGGTTTTGATTTAAATTTCCCTGATGCCAAGTGACGTTGGACATTTTTTCATGTGTCTGCTGGCCCTTTGTATGTCTTCTTTGGAGAAGTATCTGTTCATGTCTTCTGCCCCATTTTTTGACTTGATTATTTGTTTTTTGGGTGTTAAATTGGACAAGTTCTTTATAGATTTTGGAGACCAGCCCTCTATCTGTACTGTCGTTTGCGAATATCTTCTCCAACTCCCTGGGTTGCCTCTCAGCCTTAGTGTTTTCCAAATGACGCTTCGCCACTGTAGGAAGTCACTGCAGAGGGGCCCAGCGACGCTTTGTCCGAGTTTGAGTCTTACTCTGCCTGGCTCCCAGGAGGAAGGAGCTGTGCCTTCAAATCGCTCCAGGGTGGGTGGCAACTTCAGCTTGCTCCCTGAAGAGACGTTTGTGGGCAGGCTCGGGAAGCCCTCTGCCTGGGCACAGCCGGGCCATTCTGACCTGGCCTCTGTTCTGGCCAGGGACTCAGCCTCTGGTGGGGGGGGGGGTCCCATCTACATGGGAAGACAGTGTCTAAGGAGACTGGCCATCCCAGGGTTCTGCAACAGTGCCCCCTCTCATCACCATCTGGGGAAGCTCCTTGGGGGAGGGCACGAGCCAAGACAGGGCCCGTTCCCAGGTTCCAGCTGGTCCAGTGCCCGATCCCATGGGTAGGAACTCGACAAACACAAACCTCCCCAGCCCATAGGTTCCGAAGAGGCAGAGCGTGGACAGATAGAGTCGGCCCTGTGGGGGCCCAGTCCTCACGGGCACAAGAAAGAGACAGAGACCCAGAGAGGCGTGATGGAGTCAGGGGGTGATTGGGAGCTGGGTGGACACACAGAAGCCTGCACGAGAGGTTCTGACTGAGTCCTGGGGCAAATCCTCCCCGGCCTATGTTGCCGGATACAAATGAGGACCCCGAACCAGATTTTTGTGTAAAACTAATCCCATCCCCATATACTAGTTGTTCTTTGTGTCTCCTGATTTTCCCCTCCTACCACCCTGCCTGTTCTAGGATTTTCTCCCCCAAATTCTCCTCTCCAGGAACACACCACCTGGCTGGGCTTTCCCCTCCTCTCCTGCCTCCAACAGTGGAACGTGGGTTGGGGGATTTGGGAGGGGTGTCTGCACATTTCACATCAAGCCCCTAGTCTTTAGTCTCCCCAAAACTCCCCACAACCCCCGCCCCACTGAGGGCTCCAGTCCTCCTGGGGATGGAGCCCTATGCCCCCCTCCTCAGTCGACCTCTGCCCCACCCTCAGTTTCCCAATTTGCCCCTTGTTTCGGCCTGTTTGACGAGGCTGTGGGCACGTGTGTACATGGTAATGTCAGTGACTAACAATAAGTTACTAGCATTGTCCCTTTCAGGGGTTTGGGGATTCCAAATTCCTCCCCCTGCTGCCACATCCCACAGTGCTCCTGGGCCCCCTCTCCCGTCTCTCCCTGACCCCCACCTCTCTCTTGCACCCACTATTCCCAAACTCCTTTCAGTCTCTCTCTTATCACAGTTAACCAGGTCTTTGTCTAATGGCCACATTGCAACCAGACCTGTGGGGCTCACCACCGTCCCCAGCGGTCTACCCACTTGCCAACGTGTTCCTGCAGACCAAAGCAAGGCCGGTGGCGGGGCTGGTGGCTGGCCGAGTGTCTCCATCACCAGGGAACCTGGGCAGAGAAGGGATAGAGGCAGGGCAGCCCTTGTGTTCACAGAGTTCTCTGACCATCAGCCAAATGGAAGACGCCCTTTGACCCCCGAGATACTTTCAAGTCCAAGTTCTACGTGAGCAAGAGGAGGTGGGTCAAGGTGCCCATGATGAGCCTGGAGGACGTGTGGGCGCCTTACTTCCGAGACAAGGCGCTGGCCTGCACAGTGGTGGAGCTCCCATATACCAGTAACGACAGCGCGCTCTTCATCCTCCCCGATGAGGGCAGAATGGAGGCAGTGGAGGCCATGCTGCTCCCAGAGATGCTGAGGAGATGGACAGACTCACTGCAGATGAGGTGATGACCCCGGGACGCGGCCAGCCCTCCTTCCTTCCTCCGCAGCCACTCTTTCTCCCCTCTACCCCCAGACTCCCCACGCCCCCAGCACCCAGGGCCCCCCTGATGTCTGGGGCCAAGGCTGCCGTGCTGGCGAAGCCATCCCAGCCCAGTTGGAGCTTGGGATTACCCTGCCCTCGGCTGCCTGCATGGCTTTGGGCCTGAAAGTGTTTGCTCTATGAGACTCAATGACCTTGAACGGGACAGGGGTGGAAGCTGTCTCCGACGCTAACATGCTCACACCCCGGGGACTCCTCACCACAACCCAGCTCTCATGCCTGTCCTCTCCTTAGCAGAGGGGACAGAAGGGACTGCGATCAGCTAAAGGCCAAAGCCAGATGGACTCCGAGCACCAGCTTTCCGCTGGCTGTTCACATTCATTCATTCATGGGTTCATCCATTTGGCCCAGGTCACGTAGGTTAATGGAGCCCCCAGCAGGTGCCAGGCACTGATTTAGACCCTGAGGCCATGTCTGCAAGTAAAACATCAATCGCCTGCCGTCGTGGAGCTTGCTTTGTAATTGGAAAATGAGAATATAGATAAATATAATAGGTGAATTATTTAGTATGTTGGACATGAAGAAATGAGGGTGTGGGGGTGGATGATAGAGTGGGGTAAAATGATTCGGAAAACTAGACCAAATAGGAGGTAGATAGTGTTTTTAAACAGGATCGCCATTAGGTGATATTTGAGCAATGACATGATAGAGGTGAGGGGCATAGGTTGGGGAAAAGCATTCCTGGCAGAGGGAACAGCCAGTGCAAAGCCTCTATACAAAGCCTGGGGTGTTTGAGGATTCGTGAGGCGAGAGAGGCTGGAGCAGAGTGAGAGTCAGGAGAAGTCAGAGGCCCCTGTGGGATGGCTCAGGTTGAGAGGGGCCATGCAGACCCCCGGAAAACCTTACCTCTTCCTCCTCTAAGTGAAATGGGGAGTCATCTCAAGGTCTTGGGCCAAAGAGCAAATGATCTGAGTATTGGTTTAAAAAGATCACCCAGGAGGCTGAGTGGAGAATAGACCACAGAGGACAAGCATGGATGCAGGAAGACCAGCTAGGAGCCCAGGGCAGCGATCCAGGCGAGATGTGTGAGAAGTGGTCAAGTTTCAGATAAACCTGAGGGTAGAGACAGGCTAGATACGGAATTCAGAAGACTGTTGTCAAGGGGGACAAGCAAGACAGATTGAGTGCTGGGCCCAGTCCTTGAGGATGGGGATGCTGGGAAGCAGTTCTAGCTGTCACCTGGCCGGGGCTTGATGAGTAGTTGTGAATGGACAGAATATTCATCACACACCTCTGATTTACAAACCACCGAGGAAATATGCCTTAACACATTCCTAGCCCATGGTGGGTGCTTGATAAATATTTGTTGAGTGAATGGATGGAGAGGTGAATGAATGAATATGGAGAGAAACAGACATCTTCCCTGCTCATGGGACTCAAGGTTTATTGGGAGACACCGCCCCCTGTAGCTTGCAAGTATAAAACCAGGCAGACCGTGACAAGAGTCTTGGGGATATCAACAGAGAGAGGGGAGCTTGCAGGTGGAAGTATCCACTCTTGCTCCAAGAACTCACCACCAGCTCTGCTCAGGAGCAGAAGCCCCTGCTGTCAAGGAGCTCACCAGACAGCCAAGATGGGGACCCTCAATTGCGTGTTTCAGGATCCCCAAGGCCCTTCAAATGCAGTCCCTTCAGCCCCTGCCAGGTCCCCAGCACTAAGCCTTCCCTCCACTCTGCAGAGCATCCGCTTTTTCTTCTTGCCTTCCTGCAAGTTCATCTCCCTGCCTTCTGCTCTCCTCTTCACCCAGCCAGCTCCTTCCCCTCCTTCAGGACTCAGGCTTGATGCCGCCTCCTACAGGAAGCCTTCCTGGTGCCTGTGGAGCATGCTGTGGAATTCCCTATTGGAGAGAGCCTGTTTCCTGCTGCGCTGCAAGCTTGCAGGGCAGGAGCAGGGCAGGCGCTGGCTCATGTGGGCGCTTGCCGATGTGAATGGATAATTAATGAATTAAGAAGAGTCAGGGGCGCCTGGGTGGTGCAGTCATTAAGCGTCTGCCTTCGGCTCAGCGTGATCCTGGCGTTCTGGGATCGAGCCCCACATCGGGCTCCTCTGATGGGAGCCTGCTTCTTCCTCTCCCACTCCCGCTGCTTGTGTTCCATCTCTCGCTGGCTGTCTCTCTCTCTGTCAAATAAATAAATAAAATCTTAAAAAAAAAAAAAAGAAGAGTCAGCACAAGGGGTTAAGAAACTGAGGAAATGAGTACTTCTTTCCCACAAGAGNGTTCCCTCTCTCGCTGGCTGTCTCTCTCTCTGTCAAATAAATAAATAAAATCTTAAAAAAAAAAAAAGAAGAGTCAGCACAAGGGGTTAAGAAACTGAGGAAATGAGTACTTCTTTCCCACGAGAAGGGGTGGTTAGAAAGGAAACCAGGGAAGACCGAGCCATGAGGTGGAAGAAGGTGAGCCTTGAGTCAAAGCAGGTGTGCAAATTCACGTTCCTCCTTTTCTAGGAGGATAGACAACCTCTACCTGCCGAAGTTTTCCATCTCCAGCAGCTATAATCTGGAAGATGTACTTCCCCAGCTGGGCGTGAGGGAAGTCTTCACCAACAAGGCTGACCTGTCGGGAATCACGGGGGAGAAGAACCTGGCAGTTTCCCAGGTGAGTGTTCGAACTTTCGATCATTCGTCCTCTGTGTCTGAGCTTGAATGGTAAAGGCCAGGCAGACATTTGGGTGACCCTGAGTTTGCATGAATAACTGCATCTCTCCCGGCCCTCTCCCCCTCGTGGGTCTGTTCCAAGCCCAGGAGAGCTGGGTGATGAGCACGTTAGAAGCTGGTCCCCACCTCCCCTTCAATACCCTGTGACACAGAAGCTACTCGTGGGGAAGAGCCTGGGGTGGAATCAGGGCTGGGCCCCATTCCGTCCCCGCTCCACCTCTTACTGCCTACAGCAGCAAATACTTAGCGTACTGGACCCCTCGGTTTTTCTGTAAAATTCTTGGCCAGTGTGCAGTGCCTGGCAGAGTAGGGGAGGGGCACTGGGTCATAACAGCTGTCAGGCAGGTGTGATGCGTGTGAAAGAAGCCGACAGGGCCCCTTGTGCTGCGCTCCTAGAAACAAGGTCCTCGGACCAGGCAGGGTGTCTGAGCAGCGCTCCGCCCCCCTCGGCGCCCCACCTTCCAAAGGGCGTGGTCATGGAGGGAGGTGTGCAGAGGGGCCTATGGGGTCCAGGGATGTGAAGCCACATCTACGCAAAGTAGCCAAGGGCCCCGAGGATACTGCAGATGCGGCAGGAGAGCTGCTGAGAGC
Source organism: Ailuropoda melanoleuca (assembly GCF_002007445.2). NCBI lineage: Eukaryota > Metazoa > Chordata > Mammalia > Carnivora > Ursidae > Ailuropoda > Ailuropoda melanoleuca. The sequence continues at coordinate 32,495,435 of NC_048231.1, forward strand.
AAGGGGGCCCTTCGAGTCCGCGGAGGCATCGGCAGCAGCTGCTCGAGGTGGAGAGGCTGCCAGAAAGTCGCTTGCAAGACAAATGCCTGGTGTGGCCCCTGCCCCTCCCCCACAATAGCAAGTGTTTGCGGGGGCAGCACAGTCTCTGAACTCAGACAGAGAAGCATCCGGATCAGAATGCCCCTCCCCTTTATCGCCACGATCCTGGGCAGATCTCTCACAGCCTCGGACCTCAGTTTGTCTCTCTGGGCATTGGAACCAGGCAGGACCATGGACAGGGCCATCGGGAGGAACAAGCAAACAGATCAGTGACAGGACAGGGTCGAGGCTGCATGAATGTCAGTCCCCTTGGGGCTCTCAGGGGGGACGCTCACCCCTCGCCCACCCAACCTATGGTGGGTAACATTCTTGTGTTTCCACAGGTGGTCCACAAGACCCTGCTTGATGTGGCCGAGGAGGGCACAGAAGCCGCAGCCGCCACAGGAAGTAAAATTATGTACTTGTCAGGAAAAATTGGCCCACTGCTCACTGTGTGCTTCAACAGACCCTTTCTGCTGTCCATACGCCACAAAGATACCGAGAGCATCCTCTTCTGGGGCAAAGTCACCAACCCCCATCACGCCTAGGGCTCCCCCCCTTTCTAAGGTGCCGGGTCTCTGGGTGCAGCCTGGCCTCTGTGCGCCAAAGAGCCAGAGGCCAGGCCCTGCCTGGCTCATCCCTTAGAAGGTGACAATGACTCTGCCTTGTGGCTTCCACCTGCACTGGGAGCCTAGGGACTTTTGATCAGAGTCTCTGTGACCTCCAGACAGTAATAAACTCTCTTTCTCAGACTGGACATTTTCTTTGTGCCTTTCTACCCACATCTGCCTGACTTCATGCCCCTGTAGCTGCCTGTGCCCGCAGCCCAAGCCCCGGGATCTCCCCCTGGGGTCAGTCTCATGCAGGATCAGGGCGCCTCTACCCTCAGCTGCAGCGGCCTGGCCAGAGCCAGGCTTTGTGCTTGTAGCCAAGCCCACCCCGGGCCTCAGGCCCAAGGGGGGGAGAGGAGCCTGCTGCCTGGTTCCTTCTTCTCTGGGCTCCCTTGTCCCCAGTTCCAATCTCTCCCTTTCCCTCCCCAGGGCCCAGGATGTGTCCACACGCTGACCCCCGACACTGACCCCATCTGGCACAGCCCCTGGACCCCTCGCTCCTGGGCCTTCTCTCTTCCAGGATCCCTCCTTTTATCCCCCACCCACACACACACCCCCAATCAGGGGAGAGTAGTTACTTTGTAGGTTCCTGGCCAGAGCTCATCACCCACCTCACCAATTCTGACTGCTCCCCAACAGATGAACCCCTCAGCAGCCAGGATGGAGGGTGGGAGAAAGTAAGCAATACAGGGACAACTGCGATTAAAGCCATCCACACGGTCCTTCCTCTGCTGGTGTTATCAGGATGACAAACCACAGCTAAAGAGTGAGATCTTTCTGCCAGGCAATCTGCTAAGACCGCTGCCTAGATAACCCATCTAGTCCTTGTGACGACCCTATGGGATCGATGCTATTCTGAGTCCCATTCTATAGATGGGGACGGTGAGGAACAGAGAGGCTCAATAATTTTCCCCAAGGCTGCACAGCTAGGAATTATCACCAGCAGAGTGTTATCCCAACCTGCTCGATGTCAGAGGACTGCTCTAAACCACAAAAAGATTCTGCCCTTAAAGATTCTCACAGTGATGACCCTCGCATCAAATCTGATGATGAAACTAGGCTCTGGAAGCTGAGAGCGAGGAAGTCAGAGAAGGCTTCCTGGAGGAGGTGACTTCTGTGCTATCATCAGAGGAAGAGTAGAAGGTGGTGGAATGAACAGAGAGGAGGATGTTCTGGGCAGGAGAGGGTGATGAAGGCACCGTGAAGAAACCGGAGGTTGCTGGGCGGCTCTGGAGCAGTGAGCAGAGGGACTGCCAAGAGGAGGGGGCGATGGTGGGACTGCTGAACCGCTGAGGGCCTGGCAGCTCAGTAAGGATTCTGGAAGATTCCTTAGAGCCATAGGCAGCTTTAAAGGAGTTTAAACAGAGAGCTGGTGTGAGCAGATTTGCATCCTAGAGAACAGACTCTGGCCACTGTGGGCCAGGCATTGAAGGTGCTACTGTATTGAGTAGGTTATGGGGTTATTTTGGGTTTTTTATAATAATTTTTTATTATGTTATATTAGTCACCATACAGTACATCCTTAGTTTTTGATGTAATGTTCCATGATTCATTACTTGGCATATAACAGCCAGTGCACCATGCAATACATGCCCTCCCTAATACCCATCACCGGCCTATCCCAATCCCTCACCCCCCTCCCCTCTGGCGCCCTCAGTTTGTTACCATGGGCTCTGAGTAGGTTATGTTTTAGCAAGAATGCCCCGGCTGAAGAGGGGAGGGTGAGATGGTGGGGGGGCTGGGCTGGGGGAGACGAGGAGCAGCAGAATGGCCAGGCATTCTAGCCCAAGCCAGGGAACTGGGCAGGTGTGCAAAGAAAAGGGCACTAATTGGAGAGATGTCAACAGGTACAATTGGTAGACCCGGTGGTTGATTGTGCTGAGGACAGGAAGGAGTCAAGGGCGACGCCGGGGTTGCAGGGCTGGGGGCTCGGGAAACTGGAACTCATGCCTTGTTCTGTTCTGTGGGTTCAGAATTACAAAAAGATTGTTCTTCTGCAGGAAGACGAAGAGCTCTGATGTGCACACGTAGGGTCACAGACGTCTGTAGCCATCTGTACCTCAATAAGAAACTCTGGGTGGAGAGATGATGTCATGGCCATCATGCGTTGGTGGTTAAGCGAGACCATGAGAGGAGGCAGGCGTCTTCGTGTGCGTGGTGCTGAGAGCCTAGGGGCCCCTTACCCAAACACCAACATGTAAGGGGACAAACAGACCACAAAGAGACTGGAACAGAGAAGACCAAGGAGGAAAAGTGTGGCCTTGTGAAGGCCCCAGGAAGAAGATGTAGCAGCAACAGATGGCGGGCCTGGAATGGGGCTGAATCCTGGAGGAGAAGGACGAAGAGCGTCCTCTGGAAGAGTCCGACGCTGGTCCCTTGGCAGGAAGGATCCCAGGGGAGGGTGAGAGCAGAGAAAGGAAGGAGGGGTGCGCTGGGCAGAAGAGCAGTCGGCTAAGGGGGTCTATGATGTCGACGCCACTCCAGAGCTGTTTGGCATCGAAAGGCAGGAAGGAAGGGAGCTTAAGAGTCATTTAGAATAAGGAAGGATTTTCTTTCCATTTTTTTTTCATAACGAGAGACTTGAGCATTTACATAGTAAAAGTCAGCAAGAGAGATTGAAGATAGAAAAATCAAAGAAGTTAATCCTCAGCAGGGGGTCTGCTTAAGATCTCTCTCCCTCAGCCCTTGCCCTGCTCTCTCTCTCTTTCAAATAAATAAACAAATCTTAAAAAGAAAAAGTAACTGTACATGGACTCACGGGTTCCAAAGCTAAAACCACTCACTACTGGCCTCATTTGTAAACTCCTACGGTGCTTTTTATCACCCTAAAGCCGCTGTGACCTAATCACAGCCCACAAACCCCATAAGTACTTCCCTTAACTTGCCCCGTGGAGGCGTGACTGAGATACTGTCCAGCTGGTGCTGCCCCCCGGCTCAGCGAGTTTATGAAACCCAGATTTGTGTGATCCATGGAGTTCCCTGGTGATCCCTCTGGGGGACTGCAACCGTAAGAAAACTCAGGATTCCCAGCGGAGAGGGGAGGTGCCCAGCTAAGGTCCAGAGAGCACAAGGGTCTGGATCTCAGGGCTCTAAGCTCTGCTGAGGTCTGAAGTGCTGAGCGACCTGGGGGACGGGGGACTGCCTTGTGCTCCCTGAACCTCCATGATCTGTGTGTGAAGCTCTGTGAAAACACAGGAGCCAGAAATATTCGGCGCTGAGACCGCCTGCCTATAATACACTCACTTTCTTGGAGCAAATACATTCTTTGCACCATTTGAAACTGCTTGGCCCCGTCCATGGCTAGGAGGCAGTAGGAGGAATTAAAGTGAAAGGTGACAGCAGACTGAGCAGGGGATGGACACGTGAAGATAGAGAAAAAGGGACATTTTGAGACATACTTAGGAAATGTCATTGATGGGACCGAGTGGAAAGAGGTGACACTCAGGCTACCATATGGGAGTTCGGAAAACCAAAGATAGAAAACCAGAAATCGGGGGTTCTCAGAAGAAGGGATCATTGGCTAAGGGGAGGCCCCCACAGCTTCTGCCTAAGTTCCTGCCGGTCTCCATCGGATATTGCCTTGCAAAAAAAGCCAGGGCTGCTGGCTTTTCAAATTTCAAGAGAAACTAAAAGGCTAGATTTTTAGGTGAAAATGTTTCCACTTTGAATATTGACTACTAGTTCAATTTTTAAAAATACTGAGCAGGCCAACAGAGCAATGAAGTAGGCAGCTGGGCAGAGTGGAAGGCCATCTACAGGGTTCCCAAGGCTGGCCTTAAGACACGGGGTTGGCCTCCAGAGCTTGGGTGAAAGTCCAGCCGTGGGGTGTGACCTGCATTGAAACCTCCAGGCAGCCCTGAGATTGTCCCCAGAGAGAGAAGGTGTCAGCTACAAGGCAGCCGCAGTCACAGATTTTACAACATATTCAGGACTCGTGCTTTAGACTCTTTCTTCCCTTCGATCCAGTTTGGGCGTGTCCCTATTATAACAAGATAATTCATGATTTTGTTGAATGAAAACAAAACCAATAAATATTATGGAAAATATAGAAAGATTTGTGAATTATCTATGTCTTTCCTCTTCTTTACTTTTTTTTTTTAAGATTTATTTATTCATTTGACAAAAAGAGTGAGAAAGCACAAGCAGGGGGGAGGTGGACAGGGAGGGGGAGAAGCAGACTCCACACTGAGCAGAGAGCCCAATGAGGGGCTCAATCCCAGGACCTGGGGATCATGACCTGAGCCGAAGGCAGCCGCTTCACCAACTTGAGCCCGCCAAGTGGGCCTATCTACGCCTTTCCTTTTTTCCCATCCAAACATTACTGGCACATCAGCAGACACCCCGACATGAACAATCATGGTTAAATTCAATCATCTTTGATATTTTGCTGATTTGCAGTCACACGAAACGCAGCTGTGTACAGAATTTTCTATTCTATTGTTTTAATGTATCATTTTTCCATTTCCTTCAGCAGTTTGTTTTGGCTTGCTTGACAGCTCGTCAGGCTCCAGATACACATGGAAACTCACTGCCTTTTGTCCTTTGCCCTTGGGGCCCTTTGCCCTGGCTAAGAGGCAACCAGGGGCTCCCACCTGTCCCCTCTGGGACAATAAGGGAGGTGTGGACAAAGCCGGGACTCCTCAGGCCAGACAGGGCCCCGGGCCTAGAGCCAGGAGGGGTTCCAGAGCAGAGGAGGACCCTCCCAGCTGAATGGTTCCCCCCTCATTCATTCCACAAGCAACCGTTGAGCACCCACTGCATGCCAAGCATGGGGCACACACTTCCATGGTCAGAGGCAAGAATCCACCCTGCAGGACACCCCATGGAGAACACGGGGTCTTTGGTGCCAGAAGTCCCAGTGAGGAGGGGCCCCGACATCAGCACTCCCTGCTCTGGCAGCCTCTGGGAAGGGCCAGAGTTCCGGGAGCAGAGATTCAGGGCATACGGTGAAGCTTGCCGTGGGGGTGGGGCTGCTCTTCTGGTTTGGGGGAAAGGAAATTATCAGGGCACGCCAACCCAGCACGGGATGTCGGGAGGGATGACCAGAGTCTGGGGCAACCCACCTTGACCCCAACCCCGGGGTCTGTTCAGCCTTCCAGAGAACCGTGACCAGGAAGAAAACTCAGCGTCTGCCCAACAGCTCTGCCCGAGCACCTCTGTCGCGAGGACGGGGTTTGGGCACACCTGGATGTCAGCCGTCCCTAAAAGGAGGGGAGGACAAGCAGGGATTCTCTGTGAGTGCTTTTGGAGGGAGCACAGCCCCTGCTGACAGCTGGGTTTGAGACTGCTGGACTGCAGAATGTGAGAGAAGACATTTCTTTTGTTTGCAGTAGTCTGTTCCGGCAGCCCTACAGAAGCAGGACACAACCGGGGTTGGCATTTGCGATGGGTTCGGCGTTGGCAGCACACCATAGTGGGGACAGCTTGCCGAGGGATCCCCCTGTGGGGCTCCAGACGCAGCAGGGTGACTCGAATCCCCCCCCTTGGGAGTCAGTGATGCTGTGTCCCTTGCCTTCCCAGATGAATGAGATCTGTTCTGGGCCGCTACTCTGGGGCTGGCTGACAGTCCACTTCAGCCATCTGGGGCTCTTCCGAGGCCCCTCCCGGCTCACGGTGGCGCTCTGCCCTCAGAGGCCCTGCTAAGGTCCCAGGAGACCTCAGGTCATATCCTGGCTTCAGGCCATTCCACCTACCCCGGAGTGGCCCTTTCTGCGGCTCTGAGAGCCCCAGGCCTCTGCCAGGGAAGGAAGTGCTGGTGTCCCACTCAATGTTCCCACCTCCCCTTCTCAGGTTTAAGGAACGTGATCTGGCCAAGCCCCTGTGGCCCATCCACACCCCAGGGGATGATCTGATCCAAGGCCCCATCGTGAGCTCAGAGGTCCATCCTACCAAAGCCAGGAGGGGCCCTCTGGCCAGCTGGCTCTTGGACTTCTGATGCAAAATTCCCGCAACAAGGAAGCTCACTGAAGCCTGTGGGCCTTCTGGAACAAGCAAGAGTGCCGGCGACACAGGTCACTTTGGGGTCGGTCATTTGGTGTGGGCAGGGCAGCCTCACACAAACCCAGCCCCTGAGGAGCCCACAGGGGAGCTGGGCACCCCTGGGCAGAAGGCTGTGATGGAGGGCACATCCAGGACAGATTTAGCCAGACCAGGAGGACGGGGAGGCAGGGTGGCCTTGCCAGGAGGTCCCGGGTGGCACCCTGGGGCCGGCCACTAGCTGTGGCACCGTGAGCAAGTACCAGTGTCAAATGGAGGCTGGGATGACCCTGGGCCCCTGCAGGCAGGGTTTCAGAAGGTGACATGCCTTCATTCAGTCCTCACCGCGACCCTATGATGGAGGGCTTCTCACCTTTGACAGTGTGGAAAACTCGGGGACACATAGTCTTGAGTAATATCCCCCTCCAAGCTCCCACATGGAAACAAGGTCTGCTCCAAATCCCTCAGTGGCCTCCACACCTGTCCTGAGCCCTGACCCCTCGCTCCTGGGCAGTTCAGTTGTAGTGTCCTCCTGTCATGTCTGCAGCAGACGGGAGCTCGTCTGAGCCACTTCTGGACCCTTCAGACATTGAGGTGGTACCTGGGTCCGGGGTGGGCAGTCTGGGGGCCCTGCCTGGCTGGCATCCCCAGCAGACCTGGGCTGTTCCCAAGTGAGGAGCAGAGGAGAGAGAGACGGAGGTCAAGGAGAGAGGCGTTAACACAGAGTCCCCTCTGTCTTTCACATACACACGCGTGTGCACGCAGAGGGCAGGCTGGGGCGAGAGGGGAAACAGAGCCCCAGAGGCAGAGAAAGGCAACAGGGAGACAGGATACAAAATTTCACAGACTCCCAAAGCAGAGCTGAAGAAATTGTTTCCAGAGGCACTTTGGAGCTGGCCCCCCTGGCCCCTACAGCCCCGTCACTTAGCAGGTCTAGAGGTCCCCTTGCAGCTGCCAGGATCGGGAGGAGGCGGGGTGGGCAGGGGCGGTCGGGGCCTGCTGGAGAAAATCTCCCCAAACCAGGCTTGGCATCCGGGCCTCTGATTGCCCTGAGCCTGGGGGAGGGGTGGCAGAGAAAAGTGGTCCAATATGGTTGGTGCTCATGCGTACCCCAGATGCCCATCTGCTCATTATGAAAGGCCGGGTGGGTAACCCGAGAGCCCCGAAGGTGTGGCCCTTAAAACCAGGCCCTCCCGAAGCAGGGGCTGGGCGGGGGGGCTCCGTCTGCTGGATCTGGGGTTGGCAAAACTAAAACACAAAAAGCTCACATGCGGCTGTAGGGGAAAAGCAGTGAGAAGTGAGGAGATCCAGCTGAATTCCTCCCTTTTTTTTTTAATTATAGTGAGAATACTTAACATGAGAGCTACCCTTTTAACAAACTCGGTGTAGGTGCAGTACCATTAACTATGGGCACAATATCGTACGGAGGTCTCTAGGACTTTTTCATCGTATGTGACTACAATTTATAACCACTAAACAGCAGCTCCCCATGCCCCCCCCCCCACCAAGCCCCTGGCAACCATCCTTCCACACTTTGCTTCTACGAGTTTGGCTATTTTCAATACCTCATGTCAGTGGACTCAGACAGAATTCGCCTTCCTGTGCTTGGTCGATTTCACTGGGTGTAACGTCCTCCAGGTTCATCCATGTTGTGACATATTCTAGAATTTCCTTCTTTTTTAAGGCTGACTATTCCATTGTATGTAGACGGTGAAAAGAAAACCTACAGAAGGGGAGAAAATATTTGCAAACCGTCTGTCTGATAAGGGGTTAATATCCAAAATACGTAAGGCACTCCTACAATTCAACAGCAAAAAACCGCAAATGGCCCCTATTCAAGGATGGAGAGGAGACTTGAAGAGACGTTTAGGAAGACATTCAGGACCTACAAACGGCCAACGGACATGTGAGAAGATGCTCGATGGCACTAAGCATCAGGGAAACGCACATCAAAACCACAGCAAGATATCGCTGACACTCTAAGGATGGCCACGATCGAAAAACAAAAAGTAAGCGTTGGCGAGGATGTGGACGGATCGGAACCTCACCCACTGCTGGGGGGGATATGGAATGGTGCAGCCACATGGAAAACAGTATGGCGGTTCCTCCCAAAATTAAACATAGATCTACCCTGTGATCCAGCAATCCTCCTTCTGCGTATACGTCCAAAAGGATTGAAGTCAGGATCTCGAAGGGATGTCTGCAGTCCCGTGTGTCCTGCGGGATATCTAACTGTCCACAGGCAGATGAACGACAAACGAATTCCTCCCGTTCTTTTCCTTTTATTGTTCAGCATCTAACGTTAGAGCATTTATCCCCGCACTTTTCAAGTACAACGTTTCCCCATGGGGAGCACGCAGGGCATGATGGGGCAGAGGGGGCCAGCAGGTGGCGTGCGCTGACCCCAGCCTGCCCCAAGCTGGGGGTTCTGCTCCCGGCTCTTGAAGCAAGGTTTCAACTGACACTGCTTAAAATATTTCAAAGGTAAACAGTTCCTAATGATCGTATTATATAATTTATTATTTCTCCAGGGAGGGGAAAGTGGCTGGCAATGTCTCAAGGCCTCATGGCCAGAGTAAGTAGGAGGCTGACCTGGGGCACAAGGGCCTCGGGGTCAGGCAGGCCTGGGTTCTCTCCTGAATTCTGCCCTTTTTAGTTGCATAACCTTGGGCAAGTTGCGGAACCCGCTTACCGTGTCATGGGAATAACACAGTGCCTCTCTCCTGGGGTTGCTGGCAGGGTAAACCGAGTTCTAACTCAAAAGCACTTAGGAGCCTATGGGCCTGGCAACCTCAGGACGCAGAGCTCCCATTCCCTGGACTGGGGACCCAGGAGATCTATTACTGGTTCACAGCTTGACCAGGGACAGCACAACGCCTCTCACTCCCCACCCTTCATCTGCTCAACGACGCTGGTCTAAAGCGGTGGTCCTCCACCTTGCTGCACATTAAAATCACCTGGGAAATTTTGAAAGGTGTTGACCACCCCGCAGGCCTCACTCCTACAAGTTTCTGACCTCACTGCTCTGAAATGGGCCTAGGTCTTAGTGCTTTCCAAAAGTTCCCTAAGTGATTCTCACGGGCCAGGGGAGTCGACAGCCACTGCTCTAGCTAATTTGAAACCCCTCTTCCAGTGCTGAAACTTTGTGCCTGGATTCAGCTTGATTCCGAAAATACCTGATAAAGCACCTAGTGGGTTTCTACGTTAGGTGTCTGGCCCAGGGATGCTCTCATTTCATTTCAGCTACCTGGGAGATGCCTGATGTGGGCTGAAGCTGGGAGTCATGAAGTAAGATGCTTTTCGTTCTTTGATATTAACCTGCCTCCATCTTGCCCACTTTTCAAATAAACTAACTTTGTAAAAAACAACCCTGTCACTCAAGTTCATTGCCCTATGATCTGTATAGGTTAAACATGGGGGGAAAAACAGATCTGTGAGCAGCGCTAACTGATGCTTATGTTAACATGGGGTCCTGCCTATCCTACCTTCTCTTTGCTTCTAATGTAATAATTGTGAAAGGGGCTGGAGGGACCAATACTTTTCACACATGCTAATAAGGAGAAAGAAAGGGAGAAGGAGAAGGATAGGGAGAGGGAGAAGAAGGAAAAAGAAGGAAGGGCCCCTGTTCTTATAATAGCAACAGGACAACAAAATAGGAATAAGCCGAGAAGAGTATTAGCATTAGATGAGGGAAAATCTTAAATGCTGCTAGGAACATAAAGAAGAGACAAACAAAAGGAAAGACACATCACAGCCTTAGGCAGGAAAGCCCCGCACCATAAAAATGTCAGTTCTTCCCAAGTTAAGGCATAAATTTAGTGGGAACTCAATAAAAACACCAACAGGATCTGATCACTAAACGAGATGATTCCGACATTCCTATGAAAAGATAAACCAGCAAGAATAGTAAAATTCTCAAAAAATAGAGAATCCTGGGGGAGGACTAGCCCCACCAGATCCTAAAATTTCTTCTGAAACTCCTAATTATAAATTTTAAAACAATAATTTAATAATTATAAAGCATATCATTTAAAACCATACAGTGCATGAATTGGCAGACTCGTCATTGGAACAGAATAAAAAATCTGTAATAGTCCAAAATACGTAACAGAATTTAGATCACGATAAAGAAGGTATTTCAGATCAGTAGAGAAAAGGTGGATTAGTCATCGAATTGACCCGAGACAACAAAGTTGTCATCTGGAAATAAAAAGTTGGATCCGTAATCCTCATAGTAATCATCGAGTCTGTTCACAAATAGTCCATTTCTCCTCTCCTTCTGACCATGTGATTCGCTTTGATTGATGAAACGTGAGCATAAATGCGTTTTTTTCAAGAGGAAGCCTTTAACAGCCAAGTTACGATTCACCATATCTCTGTGTTCTGGCCACAGTGACCAACGACGTTCTCTGTCTGCCTGGGTCCTAGAGCCCAGAGCTAATACAGAATGGACATGTAACACGATTAAGGAATGAGCATTGCAGCATACATTATCTTATCCTGTTGCGTTCAATGGGGATGCGGTGAGGATGTTAGCAAGAATGTGAGCAGGATAAATTTCATAGACATTTAAGATTTAAATGTAAAATATGAAACCCTTAAAGTGTTAGAAGAAATCATGAGAGAGTTTAATACCTTATAGTGGGGAAGGCATTTCTTTCTTTCTTTTTTTTAAAGATTTTATTTATTTATGTGACAGAGAGACAGCCAGCGAGAGAGGGAACACAGCAGGGAAGTGCGAGAGGAAGAAGCAGGCTGCCAGCAGAGGAGCCCGATGTGGGGCTGGATCCCAGAACGCCGGGATCACGCCCTGAGCTGAAGGCAGACGCTTAACGACTGCGCCACCCAGGCGCCCCGGGGAAGGCATTTCTAACTAAGATTTTAAGAGCCCCAAAACATTTTTTGGAAGATTATTAAGTTTAAATACACACAAAGGATAGAATTCCTGCATGACAAAACCACCATAAGCAGAGTTAAAATACAAAGGAAAACTGGAGGAAATGCTTATAACTGATAGCGTGGAAAGAGGACTAGTTTCACATATATATATAAAGAGATCTTATAAATCAATAAGAAAAAAGACCAGTGACCCAATATAAAAATTGACCAAAAGTATTAATTGATTGTTCATAATAAAGCAAATTAACTTGGCTTTTAAACTTATGAAAATATTAGTCAGATTAAGAAAAATGCAAATTAAAACTACAAGTGAGAAGCTCTGTTTCACCTGTCATATTTGGCAAAGATGAGAAAAGTCAACGTCGTACTGATAAGAATGTGGGAAATAGGGACCCTCATATATTCCTAGAGCAAATATAAATTGCAACAGTCTCTGTGGAGAGATATCTCTCAAAATTATCCGTGCACATACTTTATAATCCAGCAATTCTGTTTCTAGAAATTTATCCTATCGGTATACTTACACAGGTGACAGTTGATGTGTATAACAAAGTTATTCATTGCGGTATCCTCCGAAGTTGCAAAAAAGAAAGAAAAAGGAAAGGAAGCAGTTTAAATACCCACTGGTAAATGACAGTTTACATAAATCGCAGTTCATGCATATCACGGAATATGATACAGGCAAAAAGAACAAGCCGAATTGGAAAGATGAGCCAAACATGTAAAGTACATGTAAACAGCAGACAAGTGTGACTATCATGCTGCCATTTGCACGTGAATAAAATATTTCTGGACAAAAACGTTCAAACTGCTTAAAACATGTTTGCCTCTTGGAAGGAGGCCTTGAAATCTGGGAGGGGTTTGGAGGAAGATTTTACCATTTTCCTCTAATTCATTTTGAATTTTGAACAGTGTGAAAATTACTTGTTCCAAACACTACTTAAAATTCACGGGGATGAACAAGAAACTCTGAGTGTGACGAACTAGTTCTGTCGAGTTCGCCGGCACAGGACCACAACGAGGACCCATCAGACAATGAAATTAAGTGTTTATGTGTTTCTGAGTATTGGAAACAATTATGTAACCCTAGATGCTTCGAAATCTCATACCAAGAAGGTTCAAGGCAATTGACCATAATTTCCCGCTGCATTGAGTTTCGTATATTTCAGAATTGGAAGACATTTTTTCAGAGGAGTTAAGACCAAAATTTCTTTAAAAGGTCAACTCTAATTTCATTTCAGCTGAGAATTTTTTTTTCTAACGAGAGCCATCAAATTGCTCCAGAATGTCAATGCAGTTTTCATCTTCTTATCTTAGACAAAGTTTCCCATGAAGATCGCACTCCCAGCTCTCTTCTCAGTAGAGAAGGCCATGAAAGGTGTTTGCCCCAGTAGAGAATTTTCTATCCACCTAAACCACTCCATTCAAGTGAGAAATACCAACCTGAGATCACCTGGGGAAAGTGGAGATGTTACATCAGGCAGCTGTGTGCTTCAATAAGGGCTGCGGCAAAATTGGGCATCCCACGCAGAGGTCCACCCCAACCTTACATTGCCCACTCTAAGGACCTCATGCGTGGGGTCAGCCTAAAAAGGAACTTCAGAATCAAGAAGCTCCAGGTTTGATTGCACCTTTCATTGAGGGATTTATGCAGAATCTCTCAGATTCCAAAACCTTCCATGGATTCCCATCCAAGTGGACAATGGAGGGTCAGGCACCGTGACCATGACAATAAAGATTTTGACAATGAGCATCCCTGAAGCATCATTGGGACAGAAGAGCTGAGGATCGTCTACCGTCTAACGAGCCCCACCCAAGCCTCCCCTTCAGTTACCTAAAGGGGAGGGATACCCCACCCACACTGGTTTCCTGATAATGATCGATAATGAATTCCCAGCCAGCTGGATGGGGACGCAGAGTCAGATAAATTTAAATTTTAAAAATAAAAAAATGTTGTACCTCTTGTACCTCTGAGCTGGCGATGTAAAACAAAGACCTACTCCATCGTTATCATTCTTATTATTATGTGAATATTTTATAGGGGATGTTGCTCTTCCGGTGTCCCAACATGTTGATTCATAGAACAATATGTGTTCACGCACGGAGCTCTCTCAGGCTCTGTCTCACCCCCCAGCCCGAACCTGCTTGTTCAGAGCCCGTGTCTGCCTGCTGCTCCATTGTCTCTTTAGACCCTTTGGGTCAACACTCCTCTTGAAACTTGTGCTTGGTTATGGGTCCATTATTGCTTCCCGATGCCGTCCCTTAGCTCTACCCTCTATTTCCATATGGGTTAGTTCCAACGACTCCCATATCTGTTAAGGTTTTTTTTGTTGTTGCTTTTTTAAAAATATTTTATGTATTTATTAATTTATTTATTTGAGAGAGAAAGAACGTGCACTCAAGAGAGAGAACCCCACACAGACTCTGTCCCGCCCATGGAACCTGACACGGGGCTTGATCTCATGATTCCAAGATCGAGACCCGAGCCAAAACCAAGAGTGAGACGCTCCACCGACTGAGCCACCCAGACGCTGCCCTTATTAGTTTTAAATCCCACAGGTGACCACGATTGTCCAGAAGTGTCCTCTGATTTGCTCATGCTGAGCCCTAAGATCTCTACTAAATTGATCATACAAGGTGGATTCAATCCACGTTGAAAAAGTCTTCAACTTGGAATTGGTGGATATAAAAATAAAGTTCATTGAGAATTATTGACCCTGTGTTTTGGAATAAGAACTGCATTTGGTTAATTTAAGCAAAAATATACACATTGTGGATCCTATCCAGGGACTTCTCATGGTGCTTGTAGCTGCCCCCCGTCAGGGAAGGAGTGAAACCCTTAGCCAGGACTGCCAGAGGACAGCCTTTGTTGGAGCTGACGTGCACCCCTTTTCTCCTACCCCTTGAGCCCTGTACTACAGATCTTCTGCCCTTTGTCTTGGCATTGTCATCCTTGTCCTTGTTTACTGGAATGTCATCTTGACGGGAGCCCCTCTTACCAAGTGCGCCTCAAGAACACTTGGAAATGCTAAGGTTCCTTTCAGGTAGAATGTTACTGGAGGCTCCATTTCCTCTCATAGGTCTTTTTTTTTTTTTAAAGATTTTATTTATTTATTCAACAGAGATAGAGACAGCCAGCGAGAGAGGGAACACAAGCAGGGGGAGTGGGAGAGGAAGAAGCAGGCTCATAGCAGAGGAGCCTGATGTGGGGCTCGATCCCAGAACGCCGGGATCACGCCCTGAGCCGAAGGCAGACGCTCAACCGCTGTGCCACCCAGGCGCCCCTTCTCATAGGTCTTTTAAAATTCTGGCTGACTGCTGCAATTCAACCACTCAACACAAACATTGCATTGAGGACATTCTCCTTGCCTCTTCTTACACTCAGGGGATGGCTTTGCCTGTTTGCCGGCTTCCGTGACTACATATCCGATTTGGTCTAGACATTCTCAACTTTTTCCTTTCTTCTGGGCCATGGCTCAGAGGGTTTTTGCGAGTGCCCAAGGAGGTCACATAGTAGGGTGTCTCACCCAGTGCCTGGCACGTGGTGGACGTTACAAACGAGAGCTAGCAGTATTCTTGTCTCATGGTTGGGCCACTTCTTCAAGATCTAACACACGATAGTCACCTCAGCAAATATAGTTCGGTGAGTGTTAAGAAAAGGCCCCACCTTCTCACTACCATCTCCTTCTGTTTCCCTAAAGTAGCACAAAGATGTGAAACGACTTCTAAAACCCAAGATGGGGCATTTTAATCCCCCACAGTTAAGGAAAACCACCTGCCAACTTGATCCAATGCCTTCACATGCACACAGGTTCCTTTTCAAATTCTTCTTAGATGCGGGGTCTTGACAGACGGCAAGCAGAGAAACTCAACAGGAAGTGGAACAACAAATAAAATTGCAAACCCAAGGGAAAAAATGTTGTGTGCTGATGGTAATCAGACCATCAGTGATGTCCTCTAGCACCTTAGAGAAGCAGCCAGACTCAGAAGTCCTCAGAGACTAAGAACCCTCTGTCCAAGAAGCCATACTCACGGACGCCAGCAGCAGAGCCCCCTTCTCAAGGCGTCTGCTAGGGCTCCGCTCCTCCCCGCGCTCCTCCCCCCAGTGGAACTCTAGGACCTCCTCCTCCACTCTGTACGCTCCCCCACTCTACACCATATTGCACTGGAAATATAACACGTGACCTTTATCAAAAAGACCCAAATGTTATAATATTAGCTTAAACCCTATGAAATTGTCATTTTTGTAGTCAAAATGATGAATATTGACAATTTCAAATGCTTCGGTCCATTGGTACTCGACATGTACCAGGCCCTGTACTCTGTGCTCCAACCCTTCGAGGGAGGGTTGTTACCTTGGTTTTACAGACAAGGAGATAGTGTCTTAGGTGAAGTGACTTGTCCCCGGTTGGGCAGCTAGTAGCGTGTTCCTATCGCGTTCAGGAGATATACCATAACTCCTTGGCGTATCCGCCAATGACTACACTTCCAATGATCTTTTATTCTACCCTCGTGGGGCCATCCATTCCTTTGGCTGCACCCCAGATTCGGTCATGACCGATAACTGGCCACCATTCACATGATGTCTCAGCAACATGAGCATCTCGCCCTTGACCGCTACTCTCTGTCTCTACAGCACGCCCACGCCAATCCTTCTCCCTTCTACTAAATTCTCCAGTCACTGACCTGAAATTTCCCCTGCTTCAGACTCTCTCATGTGTTCATTTCCCTCCTCCCCTGGCTGAGAGTTCACATGCAATTGTGACAACCATTCCCTTGCATCTAGTTTCCTTTCCCCCCTTCACCCTCCAAAATAGCGACCTGGCAAACCTCCAAACCTGCGGATCCCCGAATTGCTTCACAGACAAGGTACTGATTCCCAGGATACCCAATGCCCTCCGGAGATCTGATCAATATTCGGAGATTTAGCTGTGTTACCATGTTCCAAGACAGACTAGCTCGGACGTTCTGGGGCTGCTGCCGTACAAGTGTTGAAATCAAACCAGAAGTTTCTAATATTCTACAGATAAGAGGGAAGAAGCAAGTAAAATATTCCTCCCGTTTAAGTTTGGAAAATATCAAACACATAGAACAATTAAAAGAAGTCTACAATTTAGAACCACATACGTTTTTCCTAGATTTACCAGTCATGGACATTTTGCTGCAGATGATCTCTCTCTCTCTCTCTCTCTCTTTCTCTCTCGCATTCTCTCTCTCTCTCTCCACACACACACACACACACACACACTTATACACACACGTGAGCAGGCACATACACGCACACGAGCGCATTAAAGAACATTCAGAGTTGGGTGCTCAGTGTAACTCTAAACAGCCTGTCTCATGACTACCATGTTCAGGCCGCAGGAAAACGGAAACGTGTCTCCAGGTCCCCTCTTGTCATGTCATCAAAACAAAAGATAAGTGTGTCCAGATGTTGGGAAGGACTGTAGGTTGTGGCCTTGTTGAATTCTGGACACGAACCCTGTTTCTGAGCATGGAGAGGGGTGGAGTGCTTGGGTAGGAGGAAAGAGAGATATATTGCTTTGCCAATTCTTTCTCTCAGATCCCAAGAATTTAGTAGATGTTGCATAATAAGGGACATTTTCTGGAAGCACAAATGGTCCATTTTCCTGCTTCTTTTTGTGTTATAATTTGTGCTTTTGGAAGTACTCACAAATTAGCATAATATCCCCGAAGACTTGCTCATGACAACGGAGGAAGATTTTTCAATATTAAATGATTTATATTAGTCCCAAATTTGTATAACCTAGGTCCAGACAAAACATGCACAAAGCGTGAGATGGATTTTTCACACAGCCAGTTATGCTAGAATGGCAAATGATTTTATATTTATTAAAATATTTAATAAGATTTAGCTAACTTTAAAAATGAACTCTGCCTTATTTGAATAATTCTTCTTTAAAATGTTATATTTATTGATTTTAATTTGCACTTTGTCATTTGATGAAAGATCATTTAAAATATTTTAGAAGACAAAATCATTTGGAAACATGAACAATTTCTACTTTTCTGTCTTCTACATGTTTCATTTATGCTTTTAGGAAAGTACATTTGCATTTTGTATACTTCAGATTAATTACATTTTATTCTTTAGTACTTGAGCTCATTGCTGTCAGTAGAAAATATTGTGTAATAATCTTGATTAGAATAATATAATTAGTGATTTTGCTAAGATGAGGGCATAAAGAAATAAAAATTTTTTTTGAAACAGATGACTATTTAAGCATTTTGTGTTTATATATTATTTTACACAACCAAACATTGACAGTTCATCCTTAGAACCTCCAGACATTCCTGATAATCATTCAATTCAGTTTTTTCTTAAATATTTTGCCAACTTTTTTTTTCAAGATTTTATTTATTTATTCGACAGAGAGAGAGACAGCCAGCGAGAGAGGGAACACAAGCAGGGGGAGTGGGAGAGGAAGAAGCAGGCTCATAGCAGAGGAGCCTGATGTGGGATTCGATCCCATAACGCCGGGATCACCGCCCTGAGCCGAAGGCAGACGCTTAACTGCCGTGCCACCCAGGCGCCCCTATTTTGCCAACTTTTGGTGAGATAAAAATCATAGCGTTATAGATCACTTGTTTTGTCATTGTACATTTGAAAAGGTAGGATAGAACGTGCAGTATTTAGTGGTTCATTATTTTGGTTTGCAGCTCTTAAACACCTGCTTTATATATGTGTGAATATGTACCATAGACATCTAGTATGTGGCCTTCTAATCCTACTCTTAACCCGCAGGGTCTAGATAAAGTCTCATTCTGGCTCCTGCAGATGTTAAATCACACTGATCTACAGATCCGCAGACGTACCCTTAACTCATTAGGCTAAGACGTGAACGGGAAAACAAACAGATACTAACAAGCCAAAAATCAGATTATAACAGGGTCTCCAGGACCTAGTAGAGAAACTTGGAAGGCAAAGGGGTTTAATAGTAAGTAAGCTATTAACTTATTAAAATGCATTTATAAAAGCAAATAGTTCTAGCAAATGTCACAAAGAAAGTTGATGAAATTTGATATCATTCTCAATTTAAATTTCGGGAACATTTTAGAAAATTAGGAAGAGTACATCTAGCTTAGTCTTGCGTTTGATGGTGAAGTGTCACAGACATTGCCATTAAATTGGGGCAGGAAAAGGATGACAGGGATTTCTTTTTTTTTTTTTTTTTAAGTTCACATTGTTCTTGAGTTCCCATCCAATACAGTTCTTTATAAAGTAGAGATAAGAGATATGATCTCTGGAGGAAAAGACAGAATCAGATGATTTTTAGGCACTATTGATATATCAGGAAAACCCTAGAGAATCCTCTGAAAAGCTCTTAAGAAATAATGGGAGTTCAATAATATGGCCAGATACGTAATAAATATACCAAAGTCAATAGAGTTTTTATACACCAGCAATACCAGATGGGAGGACCCAAAAACGGAAAGAAGATTCCCTCCATAAGAACAATAAAAACATAAAATCTCCAAGAATGACTCTAAAAAGGAAATGTGGGAATCTGTACGAAGGAGAATATGAAACTTTACCCAGAAAAGGAAATTGAGAGACCGTGTTCCGGAAAGGGAGGACACGATGGGGAGAAAGATGTCGATTTATCCCAAATTAAATAAAGATTTAATGCAGTAACAAACCAACAGAAGTTTTTCGTAACTTGACGGAAGTGGTTGTAAAGTTATCCCTTTAAAAAGTTGGAAGAGCTCATGGAATTTTAAAAAGATGGGTCAACTACGGTTCTTACAAGTCCAGTTATTAAAATGTATTATCAGTCTATGCTAATCAAACGGTGCGGCGCTGGTGTGCTCACAGATGCGTGCGAGTTCAAGCAAAAGCCGGTCCACCAGCAGCGCTGAGGATCTTTTTTTTTTTCTTTTAAAGATTTTATTTTATTTTATTTTATTCGACAGAGATAGAGACAGCCAGCAAGAGAGGGAACACAAGCAGGGGGAGTGGGAGAGGAAGAAGCAGGCTCACAGCAGAGGAGCCTGATGTGGGGCTCGATGCTATAACGCTGGGATCACACCCTGAGCCGAAGGCAGACGCTTAACCGCTGTTCCACCCAGGCGCCCCAGCGCTGAAGATCTTGCTCCTGCCCTCCCACGCGGTCCGGCCGCTGCTATCCTCCCTCATCCTCCTCGGCCCCAATTCAGCGGAGTGCCATCGACAGGTGTCCCCAAAGGATCCCTTGGTTAAAACTTTTTCTCTGATGATAAAATACATATAGTTGGGAAATGCAAAACTATTCATCTTTATATGTTACATATATAGTCCTCTGTCCTTTTTTGGCCGAAGTTTGCATCTTTTTTAGCCTTTTAATTTTATTTATAGCACATTGTAATGCAAGGAAAGCTTCCATTTCTAGGCAGTCAAATCGACTGACCTTATACAATGTAACTTCTTCCCTTACCTTTAGACTAAAAGATTCTTCTCGATTTAATCTATGGTAAATGTAACCCTTTAAAGGGAACTTTAAGGTGGGGGGTAGGGAGATGACTTTTTCAATCCACGCTGTCAGGACAATGTGGTAACTATGCAGACAAAAGTAATTCTGACGGCGTCATTGTTCTTTATATCAATATATTCCAGACGAAGCAACAATTTCAATGTAAAAAATGAAAAAATTTTCAAATGTATTCAAGAAAACAGAAGACAAATTTGTTTGTATCTACCATGTGTGCGCGTGTGTGTGTTTTCTCCTAGGCATGACCCTAAACCGAAAGCCCATAAAAGAAAAGACGGTAAATTTGACACATTTTACTCTGTAAAATTTCTATAGTCAATGTGGCAAAGGTACCATGAAGTCACAAGACAAGTGACAAGCTAGAAAAACAGTTTCAGGTTACATACATATATATCTAACTGTATATAATTTATAGTTACATAAGTATATATAATTTGCATGTAATCTACAAATTATTAATACATTAATTTAATCTACTAATTTAAGTAATAAGTAATTGCTTATTACTTTATTACTAATCGATTATTAAGAAACAGAGAAAAGTAAAAAAAGAACGTGGACAGCTCACAGAGGGAGAAATACTGATGGTATTTAAACATGCAGTGTCATAAAGAGAGAAATCAATGGAATCTACAACTTGATACCATATTTATTCCTCTATCCTGACAAAGATCCAATGAGATCGGCAATGTACCATGTGTCAAGGGTATGGGAAGACAGGCACCTGCAGAAATTTGGGGAGGGGGTGTAAATTGGCCCAACCCTTGTGGGAAGCAATTTTTATCAAAATGTAAATGCTCTCTTATTGACCTTTCACCTGTAGGAATTTGTCCTAAGATATCCGTAATACAAGAGTACACAAACACACACACACACACACAAGGATAGTCACTGAAGCATTGCCTTAGCAGTAGAGATTGGAAGCAAGCTAACCATACCACTGATTGAATAAATGGTACAGCTGTTTGTAGGGGAGTCCCAACTTTAACCTTTTACCGTCTTAGGGTGCTTTTGGGCTGGGTCTAAGAGTTAAATTGACATAAGACAGATCAACAGGAAAAAAGCATCCAATTGTATTTAATACAAGTTTTACGTGCCACGGGGGAGCCTTCATAAGGAACAAAGACCCAAAGCGATGGTGAAACCTACTTGCTTTTTTCTACTAGGTTGAACAAAGAGAGGCAATGTGGAAAAGGGACTAGACTCTGAACTCCTTCACATTCGGGGTTATGCACTGCTATTTAAAAGAAATCAGCAAGCCACCCTCTCGGACCCTGGCGCTGCCTCTGGCTCACGGGGCTCCAGCTGACAGAGAGGAGGGGGTCAATAGGGAGGACCCCACACCACGGCTCTTACAAAGCAGACTGGCTTCCTGGCTTCAAAACCTACACAGCTGGCCTTTTTCAAGACACCAAGCTTGCGCTATCCATGCCACAGGGCTCACAATCACACCAAGGGCACACAAGCAGCATGCCCCGTTCATGGAGTCATGCTGAAGACTTCACTCCCATGAGAAGCATTTCATGGTCAAAAACAAGGGAAGAAAAGAAAAGAAATCTCTTCTTCCTGTGACTAGGAGTTCTGGATCATCAGTTTTTTCCCTATGGGGTCAGAGATACCTAAGCAGATGACTGCAAGAAATCAGGTATTGGGGTTTTTCATTTTCCTTAGCATGTGAATTTTCCATCTACGGATGAGCACGAAAGCATTATTAATGCACATCGGAATGTTTCAGTGAACACGTTTCAGCAGTTCATAACAATGATAAAGAACCCCATTAAAATTTTCTGGACAATGCCAGCATTTGAGGTTTTAAAAAAGACGAATTTTCATTTTTTTAAGATTTTCTTTATTTATTTGTCAGAAAGAGAGTGAGAGCGCGAGAGCACAAGAAGGGGGAACAGCAGGCAGAGGGAGAAGCAGGCTCCCTGCGGAGCAAGGAGCCCGATGTGGGGCTTGATCCCAGGACCCTGGGATCATGACCTGAGCCAAAGGCAGCCACGTAACCAACTAGCCACCCAGGCGTCCCTGCATCTGACTTTTTAAAGGGTCAGAGGAGTCAGACAGCTGCAAAAATACTCCCTTTTTAAAGGGATTTAATCCGTCTTGGGCCTTTGCAGATCACTTGGGCCTGGCAGACGTGGGTGGAGGTGACAGTGTGGGATTAGCGAAAGGCTGAGCAGGACAAGACGTTGTTGGCCCTCACCTCCAGGTACAGGAAGAGAGAGTGTGACTGTCTCGCAATTCATGGAAGCCCCAGAGGCCAGTAGCCACACGGCAGGTGCCAGATAGCCCCACCCTTCAAGGTGAGATTCTAGATTACAGTGGGTTTCACAAAGAAAGCGGATGAAAACTATTTGGTAGCTCTCAGCCCAATACCCAATATCCAGTTAGACGGGACAGGGACCAAGAGAGGATTTCCTGGGGAGTGGTGTTTCATCCTGGGGTATTGCCCTGCCCCGTGGAGGAATGATCCTTCCCTCTTCCCTCCAGCCCTGGGAGGCGGCATCAGGGGACCCTTGGAGACCTTGGGCCCCTAGTGTCTGTGGATGCAGAGCTGACAGGTGTCAGCCCGGGGCCTGAGCAGCCCCGAAGGCGAGAGGCGGAGCTTCCAGCCTGGAGTGGGAGAGAGCAGGGTGCTGGTGGAGGACGAAGCAGGGTTGGACAGTACTTCCTCCAAAGTCAGGGTGCAGAGGGGGAAGGGTGTTCCTTCACCAACTAAGTAAACCCACCACGGCAGCCAGCCTGGAGTCATCTTGGAAGGGACTTTGCCCCGAGGGCCCCTGGAGGGGCAGCATGCTGCGGGACGGAGTGGACGGACAGAGCCCAAAGGCTGACGGCAAAAGTGAGAGACGCACCTAGAAGCATGAGGAGAAGTGGGAGAGGAGGCTCCTGCTGGGGGATTTGCCATGAATCCCATGGACAAGCTGGCAAGAAGGATGCTCAGAGCACACTGAGAAGCCCAGACAGCCAGGTCAAGTAGAATCTTCCAGAAGCTCGATGATCCCCATTCTTCCCCCTCGATCCCAGAGCAGCAGGCAGGACACTGGTCAGGTCCCTGTGAGGTGCTGGTGGAGGAAGGAGGAAAAGGCTGCCAGGTCTGCCTCCCACCCACAGGCCCCCTGCATGGGTTTGCAGGTGACCCACGAGGAGCTCGCCTTTGGGTGGCATTCAGTGTTTTCATGATTGCACTGAACTAAACAAAGGAATTTTTTTTTAACTAGAAGTAGAGGATATTCTGTTATCCAGGAGGGACCCCAAAAGCTATGGGGTGGGACTCACCCCAGACGGCATCCAGGGGTGGAGAAAGAGGCGGGTCATCATTGGGAGGGGAAGTCCGGAAGCTTTTGGATAGAATCCTAAGGACTCCCACCTGCTCCAAGTGTCCATATCTGTGCAATTAGCATATAAATGTGTAAGGAGAAGGGGGGGGTGTAGAGGCAGGGGTTAGAGAAGGGAAGGGGCGCCTGGGGGGCTCAGTCGGGTGAGCCTCCAACTCTTGGTTTCAGCTCAGACCGTGATCTCAGGGTCGTGGGATCGAGCCCCATGTCAGGCTCTGTGCTCAGCGTGGAGTCTGCTTGTCCCTCTCCTCTCTCTCTCTCAAATAAATAAAATCTTAAAGAGAGAGAAAGAGAAGGAAAGAGAAAGCTTTTTGGTTTTAGGTGCTTTTACATGGGGAAATTCTTTTTGAAATGAATGTGCAGGCAAGGACCAATTGAGAAATTGGAGAACAGATTATATCTGGACACACACCATTTGTCTCCCAGCCTTGAAGGACCTTTGTTCTTTGGCCCTGACCCCTCCTTGCAAGTATCACTGGCTTCTGGAGCGTTCCATAAATATTTGCCACCAATGACCCAAATTCTGGCCTGCCAAGGCCCGAGCCAGTGGTGGGAGATGGAAACCCACACAGGAACGGAGGGGAGACAGACTGGGCTGGGGGAGATCCATACGCCTTCTTTTTCTGCGTCTTTTATATAAACACTGTCATTTGCCATCAGATGTGAAGACAACATTGATTAGGGAGCCTGCATGACAGGTTGGTGGAAAATACTCTCGGCTCATTACGCAAACATCCAAGGCCTCACTTTTAATTACTTGGCTAGTGCCAGATTAACTCCTAGTCCCTGCCAACAGCACGGCCTTCCTCTCGGAGAGGTCAGAACGAATCAAGAGGAAACCAGAGGAGCTTGGGCCTGTCACCCGCTCCCTGACTCCTTGGTAGGAAAATGTGTTTAGCCAGAAAAGCAGGTCGCCCCTCCACGGAAAGGCCATTGGAGAACCGGAAAATAACTTCATTTCCTGCTGGGTTCTTTCCTTTGGTTGGAGCCCCAAGTAGTCTTTTGCGTGGAGAGACCGCCTAGAATACTGTTTTCTTTGGGGAATCGCAGGAAGTCAGCATGGCGAATGTGAGCTCGCTGAGAAGACTCTGCTCTCAGACCACGTAAGGGCTTCCAGATGCGCTGATGTGGGCAAGGCAGGACATGCGAGGACAGGAACTTTGCCATTCATTCCATTCCCTCGCGCGCGGGCACAGGGCACCTGCTGGGTGCTGGCTCACTGCCACGTCTGCTGGAGTCGGGGCTGGAACCGACATGGCCACGGCCCTGGAGACTCAGTCCGCAGAAAGACAGACGGACAAAATCAGGAAGAAGAACTAGCTTCTGCACTTGGATGGGGGGACAGAGGTCTGTAGGGATCCCGTGGGACACAGAAGGAGACAGAGCAGGAGAGGACGTGGGAAAGACTGTGCAGCAGGGAGCTGGGTCCGAGATGGCCAGGGGGCAAGGACAGGAAGGAGCCCAGGAAGGAGCTGTAGGACATTTCATGGGACTGGAAGGGGCCCCATGCAGATGTGGGGGACGCGTGTGGTGGCTTCTTAACTGCCCAGGACCTTTGAACACTCCTCCTGCATCTAAGAAGGCCCCTCTTAGAAATGCTGGCCTTGGGACGCCTGGATGGCTCAGCCGGTGAAGTGTCTGCCTTCGGCTCAGGTCATGATCCTGGGGTCCTGGGATCGAGTCTCATGTGGGGCTCCCTGCTCAGCGGGGAGCCTGATTCTCCCTCTCCCTCTGCTGCTCCCCCTGCTTGTGCTCTCTCTCTCTGGCAAATAAATAAATAAAATGGAAAGAACGAAAGAACGAAAGAACGAAAGAAAGAAAGAAAGAAAGAAAGAAAGAAAGAGAGAAAGAAAGGAAGGAAGGTAGGTTAGCCTTCCCAAGGAAAAAGCCAGCAAGTGTCTTTCCCGGCATCCCTGGCAGCCAGGCACAACCACGTGACCTTGAACCCATCAATCAGCCTCGTGCCGCTGTCGGTGACAGCCAGCCTCATCTTCCAGATGGGTGAGGAAGGAAGACTGGAGGTGATTCCAGACCCAGCTGCCATCAGACGGAAACCACGAGAGAGACCTAAGTGAGAACGGCCAGCAGAGTCCCATCAATGCCCAGAAATGTGAGGGATACAATACAATAATGTCCATGTTAAGGTGCTAGGTTTGGGGGGGGGGGTTCTATTAACACAGCAGTATGTGCCTGGGATGCACGGTCCTAAGCAACTTACTGACTCTTTTCGTGTCCACCACAATCCTGTGAGGTAAGTATTGTTATTAGCCATTATTATTATTGTTCTCCTCACTTTTTTCAATGAAGCAGCCGAGGCACAGAGAGGTTGAGTAACTTGCCCAGGGACGCACAGGGGGCGGGTGGTAGAGCTCAGAGTCAAAAGCAGACCCCCTGGCTTTCGGAGTCCGCGCATGTTCCCGCGAGCTGTGCTGTCGTTCCTGAAAAGCACCGTTGCAAACAACAGAGGGTCACAGAAGGGTGTTGAGCGGGTAAGTGGAGAAGGGCAGCCACGGTCAGATTTGAGATTTAGACATCTCGCCCTAGCGGTGGCCCAGGGGAGATGATGAGGACAGGCATCGGGGCAAGGTTGGAAGCCAAGGGGCCCCGCAGCCCCTGCAGCATCCACATGACGGGGCCTCGAGCCAAGCGGCGGCTGTGGGGATGGAGACAAGGAAACAGACAGAAACCGCAGCTCCAGGATCGACCCCTGGCTGGGTCACGGGGATGGGAACAGGAGGGACACAGAGAGGGTGCATCAGACATGGTCCCCATGGCTTGGGAGCTGGCCGAGGAAGACAGTTCTCTTACTGATGTCAGCAATCGCCGAAAGACACGAATCACTCATCCCTCCTCATGGTCAGCTTTTCACCGAACGTTTCGCACATGAGAGAACAGCCAGGAGGGACATGCTTGGTTCTGCTGTGTTAACCATCAACCCTAAAACTTGCAGTTTCTCATCAGGAAAACGAGCTGGTCCAGCATGCCCCCTGAGGTCAGCAGAGGGCTCTGCTCTGCATCGCCCTGCTCTGTGGCCCCTGCCTCAAACGTCACTCGCCGCCGTCACCGTTATACATGGAAAGGGAGCTCTGGGGAGTCTCTGGCCAACAGTGAAATCTTTTACCCAGAAGTGACAGTAGTTACATGTCCTCAACTGATGGGCCAACTGATGGGGCTCCTGACACCCCCCCCCCACCGGCTGTCTGGCTGTCGGCAGCTACCAGGAGGGAGGCGGGTCCCAACAGGCAGCAGCAGGTACGACAGCAGGGCCTGTCCCGCCTAAAGAGCAGTGGGCTGGTACCTTGATTTTGTTGTGGTTAATATTACCATGAGTTACTTGTGCCTCCTTTCCTTTGGCTGCCCGTTAGCTTCTCGGGGGCCCCAAAGCTGACTCGCTTTCCGGAGTAGCAAACCCTCGCATGGACCTGCCTGCACAGCGGAAACTCAGCAAGCTGTGCAGGTTTCCTAGATGTACGTCGTATTTCAATAAAAAGCTGATTTTAGAAAGGTAAGGAAGGACTCACACCCTCTGGCAGGGTCCAAAGAAGCCCTTATCCCAGAGGCTCAGAACTTGGGAGGGTCCCATTCGCCCCTCCTCTCAATCACTTAGGGGATCAGAAAGCCGGTCCTCAAATCGGAAAGCCTCCAGGCAAGTAGCAGGACCAACCCAGCCTCCTCCCTGAACTGCTGTCCGCGGAGTCGCTCTGCTTCCTGGCTGAGGCTGGACACAGGCAGCGAGAGGGTTAAATGTGTGGCTGGGCAGCTCGCGTGTCTCAGATACACAAAGTCCATTAGCTGGAAGCCTGCACGGGGAGGTGCTGTCTGTCTCCCAGCTTGGGCTCCTGGGACCTGGCAAACATCTGACCCCCTCCTGGATGACTTTTCCAGGGTCAGCCTATTACGGACGAATCCCGACTAATTCGGTCACCCTTCCATTTCTCAAGGATGATTTGTGGCTTAATTGCAGCAGGAAAAAAATAATGAAAAGTGCACAGCCAGGGCTATATCCATAATTCATAACCACAATCAAACCCTTGAGGTGCTGTCGTGACTTATGGCAGTCTGAGGGCCGCGCACCCTGGGGCCAGCAGAGGGCCCAGATGTTTCCGTTGCAGAGCATTTTAGAGTTCACAGCCTGGAGAATCCAGCCTTCCCAACTATGAGAGCAAAGTTTAGTCCCGGTTGGAGGCAAAAGCCAGAGCCTCGGCGCAGGGTCCTAGGGCCCAGGAGAGGTCCGCGCTCAGGCTGCCCTGGAAAGTAGAATGTGTCAGAGGCTCAGAGGCTGTGGCTAGCATCTCAGAGGCCACTTCAGAGTATCTCAAGCCCATGGAAGCCCTTCATCATGCAGAAGGCTGGCCTATGCCAGCCCCAAGAGACCATAAGAATGATATATCAGCCAGGGGGTTAGAGTGTGAGTAAAGGAAACAAAGGTCAAACAGCTTAAAACATAAAGGTAATTTGTTGGCTCACACAATGGAAAAATCCAATGATGGATCAAACTTCAGGTATGGTTTGATCCAGGGGCTCAAACGACATCACCAGGGAGAAGGCGTCTTCCATTGTTTCTCCCTGCTGTCCATCTCAGAGTCCACAGTGGCCCACTGGTAGTACCAGGATTTCTCTTTCAGAGGCAAACTGGCTGCACCAGTGCTAGACCTCACAGCCTCAGGGGAAGAAAGATTGTCTTTTCCCGCATGAGCCGAACAAAGACTCCTACACACTGACACCCACTGGGTCAGGTGTCCATGCGTGAACCAGGTGAGGGGTAGGAAGAAAGGCAGAATGTGATGATTAAGNTGCTAGACCTCACAGCCTCAGGGGAAGAAAGATTGTCTTTTCCCGCATGAGCCGAACAAGGACTCCTACACTCACTGGCACCCACTGGGTCAGGTGTCCATGCGTGAACCAGGTGAGGGGTAGGAAGAAAGGCAGAATGTGATGATTAAGCTAAACGGGCACCTGATGGTCAACCCCACATATTCCATCCATTTGAAAGTGGAGCAAGGGTAGTTTCCAAAGGGGAGACCTAGCTCACCAATGGACACACCGGGAA
Source organism: Ailuropoda melanoleuca (assembly GCF_002007445.2). Taxonomy (NCBI): domain Eukaryota; kingdom Metazoa; phylum Chordata; class Mammalia; order Carnivora; family Ursidae; genus Ailuropoda; species Ailuropoda melanoleuca. The sequence continues at coordinate 32,523,882 of NC_048231.1, forward strand.
AGCAAAGGGCAGATGTCTGCTTCCTGGACCAGGCACGGACAAGGAAGGTCCAGGGGCCAGGGCCAGCCCAACGCTTTTTTGTAAATGATGTCATTGGAGCTCAGCCACCCTCATTCTTTTCTGTATCGTCTGTGCTGCTTTCACACTACAGTGAGAGTCAAGTAATCGAAACAGAGTCTAAATAGCCCAAAAGCCTTAAAAAGTTACCATCTGACTCTTTACAGAAAACTTTTGCTAACCCTTGGCATGGAGGGCATGTCCCTGTAACGGAGACCTTCTGAGACGATCCCTAAACACAAGCAGTGGACATCGCTGGGGTCCAGACACCATGAAATAGTTGACGCCTGGTCCTGCTTCTTGCCCACATTCTGGCTGGGGCCCGAGGCGGGCTCAGGAGAGGCAGGATGCAGGGAGAGGTGGTACGGGCTGCGGGCTGAGCGCACCCAGGTCTGGAGGAGAGCACCTAGTCCTAGATGCCCGCTGGCCAGCGGCTTCAGGTAATTCATGTGCCTTTCTCGGCCAGGTAGCTGGGATGACTCCCAGGATCTCTCCTCTCTCAGTACGTATCCTTCCTGAGCCTGCCATGGAGGGAGAGCTCTACCTTCCCCTCGGCCCCAAATCTGTCTGCAGGAGATGGAACTCATCAGCAGGGGGCACTAAGAGGCACCGTCATCATACAGCCAGAGGAAGGGGGATTGCCAATGCCATCACTCCTGTGATTACCCGGTTTATGCAACCCTTACCCTCCTCCAACCGGCACCTTCGTTACCAACCGTAACGGTCTTATCTGCGGGAATAATTTTCCAGCTTACGACACTGTGGTTGTCTTCATGCTTGCAGTCACATACGTACTAATCCGTCTCTGTGTTTGGACTAGTGCATGAATAAGGCTGCAAAGCAAGAGGCACACAGGCTTCACTGTGAGGCGTTTGGGAGCACAAACTTAGCTCAGAATCTTTTCCTGCGTTCTATGCAACTTAGTTCTTGCCCTTTACCCTTGCTGTTAAGAGATGGTAGCTGATGTGGTCCATATATACAATGGAATATTACTCAGCTATCAGAAAGAACGAATTCTCAACATTTGCTGCAACATGGACGGCACTGGAGGAGATAATGCTAAGTGAAATAAGTCAAGCAGAGAAAGACAATTATCATATGATTTCTCTCATCTATGGAACATAAGAACTAGGATGATCGGTAGGGGAAGAAAGGGATAAAGAAAAGGGGGGTAATCAGAAGGGGGAATGAAACATGAGAGACTATGGACTATGAGAAACAAACTGAAGACTTCAGAGGGGAGGGGGTGGGGGAATGGGATAGACTGGTGATGGGTAGTAAGGAGGGCACGTATTGCATGGTGCNCGTAGGTGCACAATTCTGCCTTCCAGATGCCCCCGCGGGCACGGGCACACCCATCCATGCAGCTGCACAGCCCGGCAGGAAGCGAGCACTCACACGTGGTCACATCAGCGTGTCCCACGTGTGCACATGGGCTCGGGCTCCACACATACACATGTGCACACGGAGCCCAGTAGAAGTCCTAGCCAGAGCCCTGAGAAGGAATCCGGTGCCGGCACCCCCGCCGTCAGACAGAGCCAGCACTTCCATAGGATGTCTCGCCTCCCTCCCGGTGTTTTGGCCACTGCAGCTTCCAAGCTCAGCGGGAAACCTCAGAGCGCTCCCACACAGTGAGCCCCCGTAGACCTGGGGGGTGGGGAGCAGTCTGGTTCAGAGACAAAAGGCGGGCGGGGAACGTGGGGGCCGAGGGAGGGAAGACAGGCACACTCCACGCTTAGGGACTGGCCGGGGGTGTGGGGGGGGGACATAAAAGAGGGATGACCAGAGGGGACAGCTCAGTGTGGCCCATGGACCCCAGACAGGGGCCAACACTGTTCTGGATGTCTGATGGATGATCGGCATGTACCGGCCTGACCCCCTTTGGTCAACCAGATTGCCCACCGCCAGACTCAGACTCCGGGCTCAGACTCCGGGCTAACGCAGGAATTCCCTCCTTAGCTTTAAAACTGCTGGGTGAGCCCCATCACAACATTCCGGTTTAATTGATTTGGAGTGGGGCCTGGGCATCTGGATTGAGAAAACCTTCCCAGGCCCTTCTCATGCACAGCCAAGGTCAGGAACCTTGGGTCTACGGGGGCCCTGGAGAGGTGCCACGATGGGGACCTCATGACCCAGGCTGGTGGCCTCTTGGCTTCTGGGACATGTTCAGAGTGAAGAGCTTTGCTCCACAGCAGCATCATGCCCAATCCCCACGATGGCGAGAGCAAGCTCAGGGAGCGCCCGGCCACCGTCACGAGGGTCTCAGCTGTCCTCCTCACTGGATGTCCCCCCCCAACAAGAACAGCCTCTTGCAGAAGTCTTCCATGATTGCTCCAGCTCACCCATCACTCTCTGTCACCTCTGAGCCCACAGGGCCCCAAGGGAGGAGTGTTGGCTTCCTGGTTCTCAATCNTTGTCACCTCTGAGCCCACGGGGCCCCAAGGGAGGAGTGCTGGCTTCCTGGTTCTCAATCCGAGCCTTGCGCCACCCCCCGAGGGTACCCCTCTGTCATGGCACGGGGGGCTGGCAGCTTATGTAGACTGCAGGGGGAGGGCTGAGAGAGAACCGAGCTGGCATCTGGCAGACACTGGCCAGATGTGAGACCCCCCTGGCCAGTTCCCCCCTATTTTCAGAGCCTCTTTGCTTGGCCACAGGCATGGCAGGGTGGGGGTGCTGCAGGAGAGAGATCTGGAAGAATGTATGGACCACGTGAGCACCTCGCCTGACACACACAGGGGCTCCATCCTGGGTCCCCCCACCTCCAGCAGGGCGCCTGATGGGCCTGCAGACTTCTCCGTCAGCACAGCGGGCTCAGCGCCTAGAGCCCACCTTACTCTTCAGCGAGCCATGGAAAGATCTCCATTTCCTTTTAAATCAGAAAGCCAAAACGGAGTATCATCCGGCCTGGCTGACATTTTCTTCATACCAGTGCCATTGTGAAGGAGCTTTTCACGCTTTGTTTTTATGAAGAAAGGGGCCTACCAAAGTCATACTGCAACCCCACGGTGGGGGGAGGGGTGATATCCAGCCCCAGAGGAGTGCCCTGGGAGGACTCCCTCACAGCGCCCGAGGGGCCCGGGGTGTCTCGGGAAGCAAGGCCTGCCCCAACACAGCCACCTTTCCCCAGCAGAGTTTCCCTGGGAAACTAGGGCCGGTGGAACATGGGCTCTGAAGTTACATGGTTCAAATCTGAGCTGTGTGTCTCAGACAAGTTACTACACCTCTCTGTGTCTCCCTGTCTGCCTCTGTAAAAGGGGGGTGCTAAAGGCCCACAAGGGGTCGTTGTGGGGATTCAAGGAGAGGATGCATTTGGAGATGCAGGGACCCAGCAGGTCTGCAGCAGCTCAAATCCCCAGCAGTGCCTCAGGGAGCTCGGCGACGGCACAGCTGGGGTCTCCCTGGGACCCGGGGCAAGGTCTGGCCAGGCCCAGCCATCACCTCAGGCCCCAGATAGGAGCCCCTGAGAAACAGCTCAAGCCCTTGGGCGCCTCAGGGCTGAGGGGGAGTCTGAGCTCTGAGGTTCCATCTGAGGGAGCCCAGGGAGTTGCTGTTTGGTTTCCTTTTGGACTTAGAAAGGGGCCTGAGGGAGGCTCAGGACACTCTCCAGGAAGCGCGTCTGCTCCATGCCAGGGGACTCCCCTTCCTACCTCCTCAGCCCCCTCTTCAGCCCCCCAAGACACAGGAGGCACCAGGCAGCTCGGCTCTTTGCACTCCTGCCTTTTTGTTCTGGGCACATTCAGCAAGCATTCATTGAGCACCTACCGAGTGCTGGTGGGTAGATGGAAACATCACCTCTGGGCTCTCTGAACCTCACCAGGCCCAGAGAAGCCTGGGCAGGAGAGGGAGTCTCCTGTGTGGCTAAGCACACACAGGGGCCAGGAGACAAGTGCAAGCTCATTCCCTCCTCACCCACCCTGGGGCAGGATGGGTGTGGTCATTGCCATTTCACAGATAAGGAGACTGAGGGTCAGACTGGACCCCATGGCTGTAAGTGGTGAGCTATGACCCATGCCTGGCTCTGCCTGACTGCAGAGCCATTGCTCTAAGTCTTTATCTCTCATATCACCAGAGAGCTGAGGGTGACCCTCATCCCCAGGGCTCTTGGAACCCTCAGGCAGGACTGTCCCACAGGCCCACCTTCTTGGCCCGACCACTGGAACAGGCCTGGTGAGAACTGACCTTGACCTACCCTCCAGGATGCCCATCACCAGCATTAAAGCTGAAAGGGACGAGGGGCTTGGAGCCCTGGGTGCTCCCAGATGAATGTCCAACAGATGGGGAGAGTGCCCAAGGTCACTCAGGTGCCCAAGTTCACTCAGGCGGTGAACAGAAGGGAAGCTGGAACTGAGAAGCCCTCGAATGCCTGGTTCCCTCCCCATCAGGGCATCAAGGGCCCCTCACTGCCCCCTGAGAACATTCTAAGCTGCAAGAGGGACGTCACACTCCACAGAGCAAAATGCAAGAGGCCCGTGACACCCCAGTGGGCTCTCGTGCAGGTTTGCAAGCATAACCATCCTTCTGCCACATACACACAGAGGATCTTCCAGAGCACATTGAATCTGACGGTTTTCAGAACACATGGCCCTTGACAAAGCACGTGTACACACATCATCTGCACTGACTCACTACAAATCCTCAGATACGAAACATTCTTAAAAGTGATCAGAAGGGGGATTGAAGCATGAGAGACTATGGACTATGAGAAACAAACTGAGGGCTTCAGAGNGCTTGTCCCTCTCCTCTCTCTCTCTCAAATAAATAAAATCTTAAAGAGAGAGAAAGAGAAGGAAAGAGAAAGCTTTTTGGTTTTAGGTGCTTTTACATGGGGAAATTCTTTTTGAAATGAATGTGCAGGCAAGGACCAATTGAGAAATTGGAGAACAGATTATATCTGGACACACACCATTTGTCTCCCAGCCTTGAAGGACCTTTGTTCTTTGGCCCTGACCCCTCCTTGCAAGTATCACTGGCTTCTGGAGCGTTCCATAAATATTTGCCACCAATGACCCAAATTCTGGCCTGCCAAGGCCCGAGCCAGTGGTGGGAGATGGAAACCCACACAGGAACGGAGGGGAGACAGACTGGGCTGGGGGAGATCCATACGCCTTCTTTTTCTGCGTCTTTTATATAAACACTGTCATCTGCCATCAGATGTGAAGACAACATTGATTAGGGAGCCTGCATGACAGGTTGGTGGAAAATACTCTCGGCTCATTACGCAAACATCCAAGGCCTCACTTTTAATTACTTGGCTAGTGCCAGATTAACTCCTAGTCCCTGCCAACAGCACGGCCTTCCTCTCGGAGAGGTCAGAACGAATCAAGAGGAAACCAGAGGAGCTTGGGCCTGTCACCCGCTCCCTGACTCCTTGGTAGGAAAATGTGTTTAGCCAGAAAAGCAGGTCGCCCCTCCACGGAAAGGCCATTGGAGAACCGGAAAATAACTTCATTTCCTGCTGGGTTCTTTCCTTTGGTTGGAGCCCCAAGTAGTCTTTTGCGTGGAGAGACCGCCTAGAATACTGTTTTCTTTGGGGAATCGCAGGAAGTCAGCATGGCGAATGTGAGCTCGCTGAGAAGACTCTGCTCTCAGACCACGTAAGGGCTTCCAGATGCGCTGATGTGGGCAAGGCAGGACATGCGAGGACAGGAACTTTGCCATTCATTCCATTCCCTCGCGCGCGGGCACAGGGCACCTGCTGGGTGCTGGCTCACTGCCACGTCTGCTGGAGTCGGGGCTGGAACCGACATGGCCACGGCCCTGGAGACTCAGTCCGCAGAAAGACAGACGGACAAAATCAGGAAGAAGAACTAGCTTCTGCACTTGGATGGGGGGACAGAGGTCTGTAGGGATCCCGTGGGACACAGAAGGAGACAGAGCAGGAGAGGACGTGGGAAAGACTGTGCAGCAGGGAGCTGGGTCCGAGATGGCCAGGGGGCAAGGACAGGAAGGAGCCCAGGAAGGAGCTGTAGGACATTTCATGGGACTGGAAGGGGCCCCATGCAGATGTGGGGGACGCGTGTGGTGGCTTCTTAACTGCCCAGGACCTTTGAACACTCCTCCTGCATCTAAGAAGGCCCCTCTTAGAAATGCTGGCCTTGGGACGCCTGGATGGCTCAGCCGGTGAAGTGTCTGCCTTCGGCTCAGGTCATGATCCTGGGGTCCTGGGATCGAGTCTCATGTGGGGCTCCCTGCTCAGCGGGGAGCCTGATTCTCCCTCTCCCTCTGCTGCTCCCCCTGCTTGTGCTCTCTCTCTGGCAAATAAATAAATAAAATGGAAAGAAAGAAAGAAAGAAAGAAAGAAAGAAAGAAAGAAAGAAAGAAAGAAAGATAGGTAGGTTAGCCTTCCCAAGGAAAAAGCCAGCAAGTGTCTTTCCCGGCATCCCTGGCAGCCAGGCACAACCATGTGACCTTGAACCCATCAATCAGCCTCGTGCCACTGTCGGTGACAGCCAGCCTCATCTTCCAGATGGGTGAGGAAGGAAGACTGGAGGTGATTCCAGACCCAGCTGCCATCAGACGGAAACCACGAGAGAGACCTAAGTGAGAACGGCCAGCAGAGTCCCATCAATGCCCAGAAATGTGAGGGATACAATACAATAATGTCCATGTTAAGGTGCTAGGTTTGGGGGGGGGGGTTCTATTAACACAGCAGTATGTGCCTGGGATGCACGGTCCTAAGCAACTTACTGACTCTTTTCGTGTCCACCACAATCCTGTGAGGTAAGTATTGTTATTAGCCATTATTATTATTGTTCTCCTCACTTTTTTCAATGAAGCAGCCGAGGCACAGAGAGGTTGAGTAACTTGCCCAGGGACGCACAGGGGGCGCGTGGTAGAGCTCAGAGTCAAAAGCAGACCCCCTGGCTTTCGGAGTCCACGCATGTTCCCGCGAGCTGTGCTGCCGTTCCTGAAAAGCACCGTTGCAAACAACAGAGGGTCACGGAAAGGTGTTGAGCCGGGAAGTGGAGAAGGGCAGCCACGGTCAGATTTGAGATTTAGACGTCTCGCCCTAGCGGTGGCCCGGGGGAGACGTTGAGGACAGGCATCGGGGCAAGGTTGGAAGCCAAGGGGCCCCGCAGCCCCTGCAGCATCCACATGACGGGGCCTCGAGCCAAGCGGCGGCTGTGGGGATGGAGACAAGGAAACAGACAGAAACCGCAGCTCCAGGATCGACCCCTGGCTGGGTCACGGGGATGGGAACAGGAGGGACACAGAGAGGGTGCATCAGACATGGTCCCCATGGCTTGGGAGCTGGCCGAGGAAGACAGTTCTCTTACTGATGTCAGCAATCGCCGAAAGACACGAATCACTCATCCCTCCTCATGGTCAGCTTTTCACCGAACGTTTCGCACATGAGAGAACAGCCAGGAGGGACATGCTTGGTTCTGCTGTGTTAACCATCAACCCTAAAACTTGCAGTTTCTCATCAGGAAAACGAGCTGGTCCAGCATGCCCCCTGAGGTCAGCAGAGGGCTCTGCTCTGCATCGCCCTGCTCTGTGGCCCCTGCCTCAAACGTCACTCGCCGCCGTCACCGTTATACATGGAAAGGGAGCTCTGGGGAGTCTCTGGCCAACAGTGAAATCTTTTACCCAGAAGTGACAGTAGTTACATGTCCTCAACTGATGGGCCAACTGATGGGGCTCCTGACACCCCCCCCCCACCGGCTGTCTGGCTGTCGGCAGCTACCAGGAGGGAGGCGGGTCCCAACAGGCAGCAGCAGGTACGACAGCAGGGCCTGTCCCGCCTAAAGAGCAGTGGGCTGGTACCTTGATTTTGTTGTGGTTAATATTACCATGAGTTACTTGTGCCTCCTTTCCTTTGGCTGCCCGTTAGCTTCTCGGGGGCCCCAAAGCTGACTCGCTTTCCGGAGTAGCAAACCCTCGCATGGACCTGCCTGCACAGGCCGGAAACTCAGCAAGCTGTGCAGGTTTCCTAGATGTACGTCGTATTTCAATAAAAAGCTGATTTTAGAAAGGTAAGGAAGGACTCACACCCTCTGGCAGGGTCCAAAGAAGCCCTTATCCCAGAGGCTCAGAACTTGGGAGGGTCCCATTCGCCCCTCCTCTCAATCACTTAGGGGATCAGAAAGCCGGTCCTCAAATCGGAAAGCCTCCAGGCAAGTAGCAGGACCAACTCAGCCTCCTCCCTGAACTGCTGTCCGCAGAGTCGCTCTGCTTCCTGGCTGAGGCTGGACACAGGCAGCGAGAGGGTTAAATGTGTGGCTGGGCAGCTCGCGTGTCTCAGATACACAAAGTCCATTAGCTGGAAGCCTGCACGGGGAGGTGCTGTCTGTCTCCCAGCTTGGGCTCCTGGGACCTGGCAAACATCTGACCCCCTCCTGGATGACTTTTCCAGGGTCAGCCTATTACGGACGAATCCCGACTAATTCGGTCACCCTTCCATTTCTCAAGGATGATTTGTGGCTTAATTGCAGCAGGAAAAAAATAATGAAAAGTGCACAGCCAGGGCTATATCCATAATTCATAACCACAATCAAACCCTTGAGGTGCTGTCGTGACTTATGGCAGTCTGAGGGCCGCGCACCCTGGGGCCAGCAGAGGGCCCAGATGTTTCCGTTGCAGAGCATTTTAGAGTTCACAGCCTGGAGAATCCAGCCTTCCCAACTATGAGAGCAAAGTTTAGTCCCGGTTGGAGGCAAAAGCCAGAGCCTCGGCGCAGGGTCCTAGGGCCCAGGAGAGGTCCGCGCTCAGGCTGCCCTGGAAAGTAGAATGTGTCAGAGGCTCAGAGGCTGTGGCTAGCATCTCAGAGGCCACTTCAGAGTATCTCAAGCCCATGGAAGCCCTTCATCATGCAGAAGGCTGGCCTATGCCAGCCCCAAGAGACCATAAGAATGATATATCAGCCAGGGGGTTAGAGTGTGAGTAAAGGAAACAAAGGTCAAACAGCTTAAAACATAAAGGTAATTTGTTGGCTCACACAATGGAAAAATCCAATGATGGATCAAACTTCAGGTATGGTTTGATCCAGGGGCTCAAACGACATCACCAGGGAGAAGGCGTCTTCCATTGTTTCTCCCTGCTGTCCATCTCAGAGTCCACAGTGGCCCACTGGTAGTACCAGGATTTCTCTTTCAGAGGCAAACTGGCTGCACCAGTGCTAGACCTCACAGCCTCAGGGGAAGAAAGATTGTCTTTTCCCGCATGAGCCGAACAAGGACTCCTACACTCACTGGCACCCACTGGGTCAGGTGTCCATGCGTGAACCAGGTGAGGGGTAGGAAGAAAGGCAGAATGTGATGATTAAGCTAAACGGGCACCTGATGGTCAACCCCACATATTCCATCCATTTGAAAGTGGAGCAAGGGTAGTTTCCAAAGGGGAGACCTAGCTCACCAATGGACACACCGGGAAAGCAAAGGGCAGATGTCTGCTTCCTGGACCAGGCACGGACAAGGAAGGTCCAGGGGCCAGGTCCAGCCCAACACTTTTTTGTAAATGATGTCATTGGAGCTCAGCCACCCTCATTCTTTTCTGTATCGTCTGTGCTGCTTTCACACTACAGTGAGAGTCAAGTAATCGAAACAGAGTCTAAATAGCCCAAAAGCCTTAAAAAGTTACCATCTGACTCTTTACAGAAAACTTTTGCTAACCCTTGGCATGGAGGGCATGTCCCTGTAACGGAGACCTTCTGAGACGATCCCTAAACACAAGCAGTGGACATCGCTGGGGTCCAGACACCATGAAATAGTTGACGCCTGGTCCTGCTTCTTGCCCACATTCTGGCTGGGGCCCGAGGCGGGCTCAGGAGAGGCAGGATGCAGGGAGAGGTGGTACGGGCTGCAGGCTGAGCACACCCAGGTCTGGAGGAGAGCACCTAGTCCTAGATGCCCGCTGGCCAGCGGCTTCAGGTAATTCATGTGCCTTTCTCGGCCAGGTAGCTGGGATGACTCCCAGGATCTCTCCTCTCTCAGTACGTATCCTTCCTGAGCCTGCCATGGAGGGAGAGCTCTACCTTCCCCTCGGCCCCAAATCTGTCTGCAGGAGATGGAACTCATCAGCAGGGGGCACTAAGAGGCACCGTCATCATACAGCCAGAGGAAGGGGGATTGCCAATGCCATCACTCCTGTGATTACCCGGTTTATGCAACCCTTACCCTCCTCCAACCGGCACCTTCGTTACCAACCGTAACGGTCTTATCTGCGGGAATAATTTTCCAGCTTACAACACTGCGGTTGTCTTCATGCTTGCAGTCACATACGTACTAATCCGTCTCTGTGTTTGGACTAGTGCATGAATAAGGCTGCAAAGCAAGAGGCACACAGGCTTCACTGTGAGGCATTTGGGAGCACAAACTTAGCTCAGAATCTTTTCCTGCATTCTATGCAACTTAGTTCTTGCCCTTTACCCTTGCTGTTAAGAGATGGTAGCTGAGTTACCAAAGATTTCTTCTCTGTAGGCAGAAAAGCAAGTATTCACCAGCATATATCCCTGTGTGTGCCGGGGCCTGGAATGATTTCAAATAGCTCCTAAGCACAGAAAAGCCCGTGCAGTCTCCCTACAGCCCCCGCGAAATTTAAAAGAGAAGTTTTTGTTTTTTGAAATGCAAGAAAACATGTGTGTGTGTGTGTGCTAAAAATAAAAGTTTTTTTCTGAATGTGTCTGATTACAACTTTATTTATTTTCCTTGCATGCATCCATTGGTTTGTGAATGAACAGTTCACTCGCCCGCTGCTCGGCGCCCCTGCTGTGCGTGCTGGACACGTAGGTGCACAATTCTGCCTTCCAGATGCCCCCGCGGGCACGGGCACACCCATCCATGCAGCTGCACAGCCCGGCAGGAAGCGAGCACTCACACGTGGTCACATCAGCGTGTCCCACGTGTGCACATGGGCTCGGGCTCCACACATACACATGTGCACACGGAGCCCAGTAGAAGTCCTAGCCAGAGCCCTGAGAAGGAATCCGGTGCCGGCACCCCCGCCGTCAGACAGAGCCAGCACTTCCATAGGATGTCTCGCCTCCCTCCCGGTGTTTTGGCCACTGCAGCTTCCAAGCTCAGCGGGAAACCTCAGAGCGCTCCCACACAGTGAGCCCCCGTAGACCTGGGGGGTGGGGAGCAGTCTGGTTCAGAGACAAAAGGCGGGCGGGGAACGTGGGGGCCGAGGGAGGGAAGACAGGCACACTCCACGCTTAGGGACTGGCCGGGGGTGTGGGGGGGGGACATAAAAGAGGGATGACCAGAGGGGACAGCTCAGTGTGGCCCATGGACCCCAGACAGGGGCCAACACTGTTCTGGATGTCTGATGGATGATCGGCATGTACCGGCCTGACCCCCTTTGGTCAACCAGATTGCCCACCGCCAGACTCAGACTCCGGGCTCAGACTCCGGGCTAACGCAGGAATTCCCTCCTTAGCTTTAAAACTGCTGGGTGAGCCCCATCACAACATTCCGGTTTAATTGATTTGGAGTGGGGCCTGGGCATCTGGATTGAGAAAACCTTCCCAGGCCCTTCTCATGCACAGCCAAGGTCAGGAACCTTGGGTCTACGGGGGCCCTGGAGAGGTGCCACGATGGGGACCTCATGACCCAGGCTGGTGGCCTCTTGGCTTCTGGGACATGTTCAGAGTGAAGAGCTTTGCTCCACAGCAGCATCATGCCCAATCCCCACGATGGCGAGAGCAAGCTCAGGGAGCGCCCGGCCACCGTCACGAGGGTCTCAGCTGTCCTCCTCACTGGATGTCCCCCCCCAACAAGAACAGCCTCTTGCAGAAGTCTTCCATGATTGCTCCAGCTCACCCATCACTCTCTGTCACCTCTGAGCCCACNCCTCTTGCAGAAGTCTTCCATGATTGCTCCAGCTCACCCATCACTCTTTGTCACCTCTGAGCCCACGGGGCCCCAAGGGAGGAGTGCTGGCTTCCTGGTTCTCAATCCGAGCCTTGCGCCACCCCCCGAGGGTACCCCTCTGTCATGGCACGGGGGGCTGGCAGCTTATGTAGACTGCAGGGGGAGGGCTGAGAGAGAACCGAGCTGGCATCTGGCAGACACTGGCCAGATGTGAGACCCCCCTGGCCAGTTCCCCCCTATTTTCAGAGCCTCTTTGCTTGGCCACAGGCATGGCAGGGTGGGGGTGCTGCAGGAGAGAGATCTGGAAGAATGTATGGACCACGTGAGCACCTCGCCTGACACACACAGGGGCTCCATCCTGGGTCCCCCCACCTCCAGCAGGGCGCCTGATGGGCCTGCAGACTTCTCCGTCAGCACAGCGGGCTCAGCGCCTAGAGCCCACCTTACTCTTCAGCGAGCCATGGAAAGATCTCCATTTCCTTTTAAATCAGAAAGCCAAAACGGAGTATCATCCGGCCTGGCTGACATTTTCTTCATACCAGTGCCATTGTGAAGGAGCTTTTCACGCTTTGTTTTTATGAAGAAAGGGGCCTACCAAAGTCATACTGCAACCCCACGGTGGGGGGAGGGGTGATATCCAGCCCCAGAGGAGTGCCCTGGGAGGACTCCCTCACAGCGCCCGAGGGGCCCGGGGTGTCTCGGGAAGCAAGGTCTGCCCCAACACAGCCACCTTCCTCCAGCAGAATTTCCCTGGGAAGCTGGGGCCGGTGGAACATGGGCTCTGGAGTTACATGGTTCAAATCTGAGCTGTGTGTCTCAGACAAGTTACTACACCTCTCTGTGTCTCCCTGTCTGTCTCTGTAAAAGGGGGGTGCTAAAGGCCCACAAGGGGTCGTTGTGGGGATTCAAGGAGAGGACGCATTTGGAGATGCAGGGACCCAACAGGTCTGTCACCAGCTCAAATCCCCAGCAGTGCCTCAGGGAGCTCTGCGACGGCACAGCAGGGGTCTCCCTGGGACCTGGGGCAAGGTCTGGCCAGGCCCAGCCATCACCTCAGGCCCCAGACAGGAGCCCCGGAGAAACAGCTCAAGCCCTTGGGCGCCTCAGGGCTGAGGGGGAGTCTGAGCTCTGAGGCCCCATCTGAGGGAGCCCGGGGAGTTGCTGTTTGGTTTCCTTTTGGACTTAGAAAGGGGCCTGAGGGAGGCTCAGGACACTCTCCAGGAAGCGCGTCTGCTCCATGCCAGGGGACTCCCCTTCCTACCTCCTCAGCCCCCTCTTCAGCCCCCCAAGACACAGGAGGCACCAGGCAGCTCGGCTCTTTGCACTCCTGCCTTTTTGTTCTGGGCACATTCAGCAAGCATTCATTGAGCACCTACCGAGTGCTGGTGGGTAGATGGAAACATCACCTCTGGGCTCTCTGAACCTCACCAGGCCCAGAGAAGCCTGGGCAGGAGAGGGAGTCTCCTGTGTGGCTAAGCACACACAGGGGCCAGGAGACAAGTGCAAGCTCATTCCCTCCTCACCCACCCTGGGGCAGGATGGGTGTGGTCATTGCCATTTCACAGATAAGGAGACTGAGGGTCAGACTGGACCCCATGGCTGTAAGTGGTGAGCTATGACCCATGCCTGGCTCTGCCTGACTGCAGAGCCATTGCTCTAAGTCTTTATCTCTCATATCACCAGAGAGCTGAGGGTGACCCTCATCCCCAGGGCTCTTGGAACCCTCAGGCAGGACTGTCCCACAGGCCCACCTTCTTGGCCCGACCACTGGAACAGGCCTGGTGAGAACTGACCTTGACCTACCCTCCAGGATGCCCATCACCAGCATTAAAGCTGAAAGGGACGAGGGGCTTGGAGCCCTGGGTGCTCCCAGATGAATGTCCAACAGATGGGGAGAGTGCCCAAGGTCACTCAGGTGCCCAAGTTCACTCAGGCGGTGAACAGAAGGGAAGCTGGAACTGAGAAGCCCTCGAATGCCTGGTTCCCTCCCCATCAGGGCATCAAGGGCCCCTCACTGCCCCCTGAGAACATTCTAAGCTGCAAGAGGGACGTCACACTCCACAGAGCAAAATGCAAGAGGCCCGTGACACCCCAGTGGGCTCTCGTGCAGGTTTGCAAGCATAACCATCCTTCTGCCACATACACACAGAGGATCTTCCAGAGCACATTGAATCTGACGGTTTTCAGAACACATGGCCCTTGACAAAGCACGTGTACACACATCATCTGCACTGACTCACTACAAATCCTCAGATACGAAACATTCTTAAAAGTGATCAGAAGGGGGATTGAAGCATGAGAGACTATGGACTATGAGAAACAAACTGAGGGCTTCAGAG
>NC_048231.1:32538153-32645587 GCF_002007445.2 Ailuropoda melanoleuca
TGGTGCACTGGGTGTTATACACAACTAATGAATCATTGAACTTTACATCAAAAACCAGGGATGTACTGTATGGTGACTAACATAATATAATAAAAAAGTGTATTATAACAAAAAAAGTGATTTTTCTGAGTATAAATATTTAAAGCACAACAATGCATAAAAGGAAGGAAAAATTACCCATAATCCCACTGTCCAGCAGCAACTGCCTTATTAACATGTTGGCACGTATCCTCCTACCTCCTTTGCAACTTTTTTTTTTCTATTGAAGCGTATCATCACAAAAATGTATAAAGGGCATGTCTTAGTCCATTCAAGCCACTATAATAATACCATTGACTTGGGGGCCTATAAACAACAGAAATTTGTTTCTCACGATCTGGAGCTGGAAGTCCAAGGTTAGGATGCCAGCGTGGTCGGGTGACTGTCCTCTTCCAGGTCACAGAGTCTGCTTGTGTCCTCACACGGGAAGGGGCAAGGAAGCTCTCTGGGGTCCCTTTCATAACGGCACGAATCCCATGCATGGGGACTCCACCCTCATGACCCAAGCATCTGCCCAAGGCCCCCACCTTCTAACACGATCACGCCGGAAGTTAGGGGTTTGACATATGAATTTGTGGGGAACACAAATATGAGCCCATAGCGTGCTGAATTTCAACAGTACAGCTTGCTAAGCGTTTGTAGGGAGGTAGCCGCTAGCTGGATGGAGTGTTGATCGAGGTCAATGCAGAGTAACTCAGGACCCCAGCAGACTCCCCCTTCCTACCCCATACCTGGGTGCCGAGAGCAACTCTCTTCCAACTTCTACCACCATAGATGAGGGCTGCTTATTTTAGAATTTCGTGTGCATGAAATCACGAGTATCTCACTTCTTTGGCTCAGCGTGACTGTGGGGTCTTCATGTTGCCTGTGTTTGGGTGTGCTGTTTGGGTCATGTTGTTGCCTGTGTTTGGGCATGAGCCATTATTAATTTACCCATGAGCCATTATTAATTTACCCATGCCACCGTTTTTCATGAGCCATTATTAATTTACCCATGCCACCGTTGACGGGCATTTGGGCTGTTTCTAGTTTGGGGCTGCTGTGGACATTCTTGCCCTTCGGTGGATTTCGTGCAAGGAAAACATTTTATTATATGCTGTATCTTCTATCTTGTATATTATTACATTATACCTTTTAATAACAAGTGTACTAAATAATATTAATGAAAACTAACATAACTGTCATCATATTAGATGAAATCCTGGCTTTGAACTCCATATTCTTTTTTTTTTTAATTTTATTTTATTATATTATGTTAATCACCATACAGTACATCCCCAGATTCCGATGTAAAGTTTGATGCTTCATTAGTTGCGTATAACACCCAGTGCACCATGCAATACGTGCCCTCCTTACTACCCATCACCAGTCTATCCCATTCCCCCACCCCCTCCCCTCTGAAGTCTTCAGTTTGTTTCTCATAGTCCATAGTCTCTCATGTTTCATTCCCCCTTCTGATTACCCCCCTTTTCTTTATCCCTTTCTTCCCCTACCGATCATCCTAGTTCTTATGTTCCATAGATGAGAGAAATCATATGATAATTGTCTTTCTCTGCTTGACTTATTTCACTTAGCATTATCTCCTCCAGTGCCGTCCATGTTGCAGCAAATGTTGAGAATTCGTTCTTTCTGATAGCTGAGTAATATTCCATTGTATATATGGACCACAGCTTCTTAATCCAGTCATCTGTTGAAGGGCATCTCGGCTCCTTCCATGATTTGGCTATTGTGGACAATGCAGCTATGAACATTGGGGTGCATATGGCCCTTCTCTTTACTACGTCTGTATCTTTGGGGTAAACACCCAGTAGTGCAATGGCTGGGTCATAGGGNAACTCCATATTCTTATCTAACGTTACAGCATGAGCATTGCTCGTGTGGTTAAGACCCCTCCGTAGTTATGGTGCTTAAAGACTAAATAAAATCTGTTTTCTAGATGAGAAAACACTGGCTCCGAGAGAGCCGCAGTGAAGCCACAGCTCAAACATGGACCCTTGGGCTCTTTCCCCCTCCTTGCAGAATTTCAATGTGAGGAAGAAAATAGGATAAAATAGAAACACTGCCCAACCAACCAGGAAAGAGAACCCGCCACCCGCAAATGGGAAAGGAAACATTTGAGGAAGGTGAAAAGTGTTTTGTTGGCTGGCTTTTACAAATAGAAAGCAGAGAACTGAGAAGACCATGGGACCCTCAGCCGGTCAAGGTGAGTGGAGCCAGTCACCTCCGCGGCTGGATGGAAGGGCGCTGGCGCTCATCCACCACTAGGCGGCGCCAGAGCAGCGCCTATAGCCCTGGGTGGCCCGCAGGGCTGGGAGAAGCGGACTGGGAGGCGCAGGTCCACCCCTGGAGCCAGCCCAGGGCTTCTGACCTGGATTTCTGGAGAAGACCGGGTGGGAGAAGTCCCTGGCAGCAGATCAGAAACTTTTCAAAGGACACCGGCCACCCCCACTCTGCAGCCTAGAGGATGCTGAGGTCCTCAAGTTCCCTGAGCTTCCTGGATCTCAGGTGCCGGCTGCCGCCCAGAAGATGCATCAGCCCGGTGGCCAGCCCTATCAGACACCAGGCAGGAAAAAGGGTCATTCCCCCATGCCCCTCCCCACCGGCTCACAGGCCACCGATGTAGAGCCTTCCAGCCAGCCGGGACCTGGAACCCAGCCCCCGAACTTGGCGGCCAAGTTCAGTGAAGGCCATGGGCAAGCCCAAGGCCACTCAGCCATGGCGGGTCTGTGGTAGCCTGTGGCCTTCCCCCTGCTCCTCTGCACAGTGATACCCCCTCCGGGGCCAGACACAGAGACAGCCAGTCCTGGAGGTCTCCACCTGCCCCCAGCCCACCTCTCCTGCTGTGACACATTTTTCCAAATAAATCATCTCCTGCAATATATCAGAAGGAACTTTCCAAGTTGCTCTTCTAACCACGTTTATACTTTAGATGGAAAGAAACAAAAGCATTAAGACAAAAGCCACTCAGAAGTGCTTGTGGGGCATCTCCACAGTCAAGCTATAACTCATAGGTCGGGAGGGAACTCAGACACCATCTGGTCCCTCAATTCATCCTGCAGAGAGGGGACCCAACAGGTCCCCATGAGTGCCTGTCCCCCATACGGGCGGGTGGGCCCATACAGAACGGCTGGAAAGTCTCAATCTCTTCGGGTACAATTGTGCCAGGCATGCCAGCGTGGCCCTGGGCTGGCCTCCTCTGGATGGCTCACCAGACTGGGTCTAGCCTTCTGTCTGTCCGCATGATCCATGAGGCCGGGACTGGCTAATTCATGTCCCGATCCCCAGCGTCTGTCCCAGGCTTGGCACCAGGGAGTGCCCGGGCCTCCAGTTCAAGGGGCCCTCAAATTTCAGTTGCTACTAAGGGCCAAAGGGTCTGGGAAATAGGGAAATGGTGGGGGGGTTATCTAAGTTATAATTGCAAACTTGGTCAATATCCTCCTTACATTTTTCTAGAACCCCCAATACCGCCAGTGCTTGATATTCATGGATACTCTTGAACTCTGAGCTTTCGTTCTCCTGGTTGGGGAGACTACGTCACAGCTCATTCTATACATCAAGACAAGTTCCAAATGAAACAAATATTTACAGGCAACAAACAAACAAACAAAAAAACAAAACAAAACAAAAACCAGACGAACATGTTAGAAGAAAGCACAGCATTTTTATATATAATTTCAGAATGGGGAAGTCCTTTCTGTAAGCATGACCCAAAACTCAAAACACCATAAAAGGAAAGACTGTTAAATTCTCATAAATAACACTTTTAAAAACTACAAGGGGAAAAATCAAAAGGCAAGCCACAAACAGGAAGAAAATATTTGTAACTTATACCACAGATGAAGAGACACTTTTCTTGATATTTCAAGACCTCCTCCAAATCAATAAGACCCAAAACTCCCTAGAAAAAAATGAGCCTATGAAATGGTCTGGCTGTGTGTTCTTAGGCAAATGACTCAACCACCCTGGACCTTGGTGTTCTTGTCTGTAAAAGGATCCTGGCCTCGTGGGAGGGGGGGGTTGTGCAGATTAAATTCATGAATATTCCTCAGAAATGGCCCGTTGACTTGTCTGCTTCCTTCAAGTCTGGGGGCTCTGGGGGGTCGGGGCTGGGCCCAGCACCGACTCTCCTGTCCTGCAGCCATATCTGGTGAGTCAGAGCCCGTCTGTCTTCCTTGAACTTGCCAGGAAGGGCGAGGTGGGTCATGATAAAGGATCCAACCCCGGGTCTTCTGGCCCAAGAGTCAGCGGTGCCTGGGACACCGATAATCCTGCTAAGATCCCCATCGTACGTTCAGATGAGCAGGAAGGAGAAAAGCACACCACAGACTTCGAATGGCGAATACAGGCCTCCGTGGCTCGCAGGTTACCGCTACATGGGCCCTGGGTGGAAGTTAAAATTCATAGACTGTTAATTAGTGTGTGGAACAGGAAGTTTCTAAATAGCTTTGCAGCGAGGCAATCAGCAGGCTGAGGGCCAGCGGCTTAAAAACCCAGTTTAAAGGGGGAGAGGGAGGAGAGGAAAGGTGAGACACCGGGACATTTCTGCTTCTTTTTACCTCACACAGCCCAAACACTCGGCACTGTTGGGACCTCCTCTGGAAATGAAGCCACCTGTTCTCGCAGCTTCCAAAGGGTGCGGCCTCAGCCCCCGTGGCTGGAAGAGGCCCCATGGTGCTCGTCCCACCAGGTTTCAAAGCCACGCCAGCTTCCTTGGTGAGATGATGACAGTGGCCCTGGTTCAGTAAGACAGATGGCCTTTCTGCGGACCTCACTCCCAAATTTATAGCTCGGTGACCCCCCCTTCTTTCCCTGGACCTGAGTTTCTGGCTTGACAAAGGGAGGCCCAGGCTCCGTAGCTCGCTGGGCCCTGGAGCCTTGCAGCTGGGCACTGCCCTGCCCTGTGGGGCTCGCTGTTCCCTGGCACCGGCTCTGGTCAGAGGGCAGAGTTCTCTGGGTCCCCTGCCCCCGACAGGTGAAGGTCGGCGAGTGTTTTCCCTGTCGTTGGCACCAGCCGCTGGTCTTTGGTGTTCCAGCGCTTGCCATGGTCTGCTCACGGCCCAGGCCAACCCGCTGTCCAGTGCCCACCGCGGGGTAGCTGCCCTCGGGCTCTGTGATGGGGGACCATCCACCTGAGCTTCTCCGCTCAGAGATTCACCACAGAAACCTCTGTCTGCTCCAGGTTCGGGGCATGCATAGCCCATAGTTCAGCCCGTGGGACAGGATCATGCCCCCAAGGGTCCAAGAAGTGACCATTTGTCAAGTCGAAGAAAGTCTAAGAGAACCTATCCGCTGGTCCTGAAGCAAGTCCAAGTCTCTTCCAGGCCCCGGGCCCAGCCAGTGGATGCTGCCTCCAGGAAGCCTTCCTGGACTTGTCCAGCCATATTCAGTCCTTGCAAGCTTCTCTGGGCCAGCACTGACTGATCACCTACATCACCCCAGGCACCATGGAAAACCCGGAGACCTGTGAGCTTTCTCTCTCCTCTTAGTTCCCCGGCACTTTCTGGCCTCCCAATTACTGGCTCCATGGACCTATGGCTTCTGCTTGATCGTTACCTACTCGATCTCATCTTCATCTTTCCTTGGCCAACCCTAGAGTACACATAGCTTAGTGCTTAAAAGCCAGACAGCTTGAGTTCAAATCCCAGCTCTGGTGCTTCTGGCTATGCGACCTTGGCCAACTTATTTAACTTTTCCGGGCCTCAGTTTCCCACATTGTACTAGGAGGATCTGGATAGTACTGGCCTCCTAGAATTTCCATGAAGGCTGAAAGAGTTAAATTTTATAAAGCTCTTAAAACAGCACCATTGGTAAGGTAGATCACACATTGTCCCCCCAGGGATCTCAAACTCACATGCCTAGGGACTTGGGACTAGGAGCAAAGGGGCAGCGAGGGCTGGGTGAGGGTGGAGATCTCTGGCCCCCTTGGAGGGCAGCT
This sequence comes from Ailuropoda melanoleuca, assembly GCF_002007445.2. Lineage (NCBI taxonomy): Eukaryota > Metazoa > Chordata > Mammalia > Carnivora > Ursidae > Ailuropoda > Ailuropoda melanoleuca. The sequence goes on from NC_048231.1 coordinate 32,544,128, forward strand.
CCCACGCTTTCTGCTCTGCACCAGGAGACACCAGATCTTTCGATTTTCAAGCTAGAAGTCCTGTTAGAGTGTTGGTCTTTAATGCAAAATATCTCAACTTTAAATGTTGGCAGCTCGTTTAGAAAAAAGTCAACGCATTGAAGGCTTCTGTTCACACAAAAGTCCACACACGGATGTTTACATCGGCTTTATTCATAATCGCCAATGCCGAAAGGCAGCCAAGATGTCGTTCAGCAGGTGATGGATAAGTAAACTGGGGTCCATGCAGACATGGGATATTATTCAAGGCTAGAAAGAAATGAGCTCTCAAGACATGGAAAGACATGGAGGAGACGGAAATGCATATTACTAAGGGAAAGAAGCCAAGCTGAGAGAGGGACATACTGTATGATTCCAGCTATAGGATGGTCTGGAAAAGGCAAACTATGGAGACAGCAGAAAGACTGGTGGTGGCCGGGGGTCGGGGGGAAGTGGGATGAATGGGTGTAGCAGTGCTGGGATTTTTAGGGCAGCAAAACTTTTTGGTAGGAGAGTATAATGGTGAATACGTGTCACTATACGTATGTCCAAACCCATATAATATAATAGCATCGAGGGTGAACCCCAGTGTAAGTATGGACTTGGGGTGATGACATTGTGTCAGTGCAGGTTCCTCGAGAAATGCACCCCTCTGGAGGGGGATGTGAACCTGAATGTACTCTACAACATAAAGTCATTTTTAAAAAGTCCACAGATTGCTGACCAGGCAAACATGTATACGGGCTGGGTAAGAAAGACCCGCCCGCGATCTCAGTTGTGTGATTTTGTTTAATAACTAGACCATAAACTCCATGAAGGCAGAAGCCCCGCTGTTCCTGTTCCCTGAGGGATCCCCAGGAAGGATCTAGCACAATGCTGAGCAAGAAGGAATCCAGGAAAGAAGGAAATAATAAAGATCATGTCCTTGACAAGAAAGATGATGGAAATCAACATTTGCTGAGTGCCAACTATGTAACCACCAGCATAGTGGGCACTTAATGAGTCCTTTCCCATGAATGTCGGATTAACACTCTCCTGATGGAGGTATTAGCAGCTTTGCTTTGCAGATATAGAAACAGAGGCTCAGAGGGGTGACACTGGTTGCTCCATATCACATAGGAGGTAAGCGGCAGAGCCCAGGATGGCCCCTGGACTTCCAGACTTCAGTGGTGAAAGCTTCCACTCCAGCCTGCCTTGAGATGGGTGGGTGAGGAACGGACAGATGGATAGATGCTGGGTGGATAGATAATAGGTGGATGAATGGATTGATGGACGGATGGATAATGGATAGATGATGGATAGATGCATGAATGGCTGGTGCGTGGATAACAGGTGGGTGGATGGATGGATGGGTGGGTGGATAGTGGATGGATGGGTGGATGTGTGAATGGTTAAATGGATAACAGGTGGGTGGATGGATGGGTGGATGGATGGATGGGTGGATGATGGAGGGATGGATCTGAAGAACCCTACCCCTAATGGAAGATCCAGCATAATCTTTTCCCTTTCCCACTTCCCATCACTTCTGAGACTCCAGCTATTTCCATTCAGTAGCTAAATGAGATGCCCAGACAGGGTTAGTTTAGACTGGGCGTGGGGGATCAAGGGAGAATACCTGCCTTTCCCCTTTGCACCTTGGAAAGGCGAAAACAATGTGATTAGGCTAATCGCAGAGCCCGCCAAGGCTGCTGCTGCGGAATCCACATTTCCTGACCCGCTTCCCCACGGTGAGGTTCAGGAAAAGCCGCCTCCCTCCTCCATCTCCTCCCCATGATAATGGGCCAACGGCCCCTTACAGGCAAGCAGGGCCCCTGGGAAAGGGTGAGAGGCGAGGCGCGTGACTCTCCAAACATTTCCAGATACCCACTGCCCCCCTCGCTGTGGGAGCCGGGGCAAGGAACTCATCCTACATGAGCCTCTGCGTCCTCGTTTGCACGAAGCACTTGAGTCGTGCCCTCCTATTTTTTGACAACAAAGAGAAATGATTATCCATGTAAAGTATGTAGCACAGACTAGGTGCTCATTAAATTTCTGTATCCTTCTGACTCGATACTCAGCCCTTTCCCAAATGGTTAATCCAGGTTCGGTCTAAAAACCTGGGGTTACCGGACCATTTCCTTTGATAAATTGAGCATTTGTGCACTCTCCTTGCACAAGGCTGGTGAGTGCCTGGTATTTGGGTCCTGGTGCTTTTGGCCTCAAGGCAGGGGTAGTACAGAGCTAGATTATTGGTCTCAGACTGAGCCAAGCATTGTGTTTAAGGCTCTTTCTGCCTCCCCAAGAGCCTGATTCACTGCGAGCCCTGGTTCTAACCTCAGATGGGCTGGATCAGTATTTATCCCGCACTTACGTGCCTGAACCAAGACCGCAGTTAGTCACCAGGTGAAAGTGGGCATTTTGTTTGCCCCAGACCCTCCCAGCCAGGGGCTGCTGCTGCTTTTTATGTGCCCCAGTAAACCCAAAGTCTTCTCTAGTGAATATGGTAATTATGGCTTCCATGTCAGCGGAAAGACCAAGCTTTTCCCAGAGTCTCCAAAAGGAAAATACAAAGCCTGGGCCATAAAAACCAGACCCAAGTGCAGCCAACTGGAATACTAGAAGCAGTGTGGCATCATGGGAAGAAGCTGGAGGCCAAGGGCCGGGGAGAGCTCCCCCTCTGGCTTCTGCCCTGGGGGTGACCTTGGGTGGAGCTCCTCACTCTTTGGTCTCAGCTTCCTTCCCTGTGCAACGGGCTCGCCAACCCCCACAAGGCCCCCCAAGGCCCCGTGAGCCAGAGAACCTGTGCGTGTCCGTTTGACACGCATTCCTTAGAAGCGTGCCGTGTGCTAAGTGGCGAGAGGGATTGAGCTTTCGATGCCCACACAATCCCTCTGGAGCAGGTAGTGTCTCCGCACAAAGACGTGAGACTCCAACTCAGTGGCTGACTTAACCAAGGCTACACGGCTAGCAAGAAACAGAGAGGGGGTCAAACCTAGTCCCGTCCGCCCCCGAACCTGGGCTACTGCCACTAACCTACAGCGGTTCCCATTGGAATACCTGGGCTGCGGCTGGAGAGACCTCGGGTGTGTCCAGGTGAGAAACTAGCCTGCCCCGGGGCCCTAACCATGCGTCTGTGACCACTCCAGCCTTGGGGCATCGTCACAGAGGACGTCCGAGGTCTCGTGTACAACGTTCCCTTTTGCAAGAGATGCCTGGGGTACGGAGCTCCCGCTCTGTCTGGAACAGAGTTACCCAGAAGCAGGAGTGTCAGCACACACACACACACACACACACACACACACACCTGGAGGAACAGAGAGTCATCCAGTGGGAAAGTCACCGCCTTTATGATTCTCTCAGCCTGGCTGATTAGGTCAAGAAGAAAGACTCAGATTGGTGTTAATTTTTTTTTTAAGACTTTTTAAATTTATTTGAGAGAGAGCGAAAGCACGAGCAGGGGGAAAGGAGAGGGGGAAGCAAACTCCCTGCTGAGCAGGGAGCCTGATGTAGGGCTCGATCCCAGGACCCTGGGATCAGGACCTGAGCGGAAGGCGGACGCTTCACCGCCTGAGCCCCCCAGGCGCCCCTGGTCCTAATGTTTTTAATGCACGTCTCTGACACCTGTTCTTCCCTGATTTCCAACCAAGGGAAAGCTCATCTCAGGCTCACATCCTCCAGCAGACAAAAGACAAGAGTTTACAGCTTAAGACTATGTCCTGCTTTTCATTTTGCCCATTTTCAAGAATACTTTCTGCTTCTCCCTACGCCAAGGGGTATAGTTTTCTGTTTATATCTGTAGTTTCCTCTTCAGGAAATGTATTCAAGTAAAAAGAGGATTGTGTTTAGAAAAATTATGAGTCGCTACGGATTTTCAATGTGAGGTTTATTTCATTTAAATTTAACTTTCAATTAAGGACACGATAGTTCAGGCACCCCGCAGCTACGGCTCACACCCAAGCTTGAACCCCGCAGCGAGGCGCATGGGGAGCGAGTCGTGCCCCCGCCCCGGCTGGGGTTCAGGCTGCGCGGGATCCAGCAGAGGGTGACGCGCGAGGCTGAGTCCACGGCTGCGTGTCCTGCGGTGGGTGGCCGCACTGATGCTACATAACCCTGAGCCCGATCACGGGCACCCCTCAGTGTGATCTGTGAGTAACACAAGACACTGGGGTCTCGTGACTCTGAGGCTGGACAGGAAGGGGTCCTGGCTCTTCACAGCTCTCCGCCCCAACCAGGCCTGGGGCAGCGTCCTGGACGCAGACTTCTCCATCGAGCAAAGAGAACATTGCTGATCCCTCTGACCCCTCTGCTGATTGGGGAGTTGCTCCTGGGTGTGAAAGTTACCCTCACTCTAGGTGAGTCATTCTCTGGGTCCGGGTCTGGGTCTGGGCTCTTCTCCCGCTAAGGCCACCTTTTGTTTTCTTTAATAAAGTGACAGAATGCCTCCTCACGTGTCCCAGGGTTCTTCACAAGTATTAACTCAGTTCACTCTCACCAGCCTAGGGGGAGGTACTGCTGGTCTACCCATTTTACAGATGAGGGGACTGAGGAATTGTGACCCAGCTTCAAGGACTAGAGGCAGTGGATCAGGATTTGGCATTTGTCAGCACGGGGGCAAATGACTGACATTAGCAGAGGGCCCAGTGTCCCTCCTCCATAACCCATGCAGTTGGCATCAGTGGGAGCCCCACCCCAGCCAGAATGTCTTCCATGAACAGGGGAAAGACGCCCGCCCACCAAAAGCATGCTGTAAAGACACATGGGTATCAGAGTCAAGGCTCCTAACTCCTCGCTGGACGCCCGACTACCTGCTGGGTCCCTCCTCCCTCTGGGCCTCAGTCTTCCCATCTGTAAATGCGCACGTGTCATCCCAGATCAGGGGTCGGAAAACTGCAGGTGGCACGTGGCCTGTTCTGTAAAGTCTTACCGCCCCAGTCACACCTGTTCGCTTACTCAGCACCCACGACCGCTCTGACCCTGCGACGGAGAGAGCGCTTGCAACCGACCTAAAATATTTCCCGTGTGGCCCTTAAAGTTTTCTGAGCCCTGTCCTTGCAGATCCGCGCAGAGACTGTTGCGTTCACTACTCTTTTCCCAGAGCCTAGAACGGTGCCTGGCATCCAGCAGGCTTCCCCAAGACACTTGCCAAATGAATGTCCGACTGAGCCTCCAAGGGCCCTGCCAACCCTGCTGGTCTAAGGCTCGTCATGGCTGGTGGACCGGGGTCCCCTCAAAGGCCTGCGACCTGCGTGTCTCCCTCAGTTGTCACGAAGCTGATGGCTCGGTGACAGGCAGGGGAGGAGATGAGCTGCTCAGGTCTCTCTTGCGGTTCCGAGTCCAGGCGAGCACTGAGCTCCCACGTCAGCCGCTGGTGCCGTCTGGCTCCAGCTCCGCAGGCCACCCGAGGCCGGCTGTTTCCGGGCCAGCCCCCAGCCAACAGCTGGTCTCCACAGGGGTCACAGGGCCTGGCCCCTTGTGCCCAAGACAGGACTCCGCAGCGTGTTCTCGAACTCTCCACCAGGCTGGCCAAGACTTTGCCAGAAGCTCATCGGGCTCCAAGGGGTTTCCTGACATCCCTGCCTCCTCTCCCTCAAAGGCTTTACCTACAGCAAACCCTTGGCACCCCAAACCCACCTCAGCAAGGACTCTCTCTGGAACCTGAACTGCCAAGGCAAGTCCTCAGTGTGCATTTATCAATCACCTGCTGTATAAGGAGCACCCGGCTGGGAGCTGGGGGTTGGGGCCCATTCATCTCAGGATGAACAGATCCAGTCACCCGCCTTGGGAGCTTGTCGGGAAGACAGGACCAAAACCCCCACTCCCACACTCCAGTATGGGTTCCAACATTCACAGACTTGTGGAACTTTCCAGTTTGGGGAGCATTTGGTAGCACCCTTATTATCTGGAGAGGAACGGACTGGTCTTGGAGAAGTGTTGGGGACCCTGGGGCCAGTGACTACTGCCCTCCTGAGTTAGGTGGTAAGAGGGACCTCCTAATCTTAGATTGTGGCGTCAGCTTTACTGGAACAGCTGATTAGAGAGCAAGACTTAGATCTGAGACCAAGCCGGAGTCCCTAAGACTTCGCACAGAGTGAATCTAACTGTACAGCCGCAGGCCTCTTTCCTCCCAAAAGGAGGGGCAGGCTGCCCCTCGGTTTCCCATCCCGAAGTCACCATTGGCTAAGCTACGTCCCCTCCCAAAGCACACACCGAGCTGGGGCTGGCGGGAGGCCAGACTGTTTACCTCTCGCCTTTTTATCCTGCAGCAAGGAGAGCACACAGTCTCCCGCTGTGGACACTGGGGAACACAGAGCAGCAGAGGCTCATCTCAGGTCACACGTAGGCTATTCGTGGCAGAGACAGAACTGGAAGAAAAATGAAACCTGACATAATTGAGAACAATGTATGGAAATGCCTGGCCGGACACAGCCCACACCACGGCCGGAATCCCAGGAGCGAAATGAAGGGCTAGTTGCAGAGCATGGGGCAGGCAAGGGGACCAGCACCAGAGGACACATTACCCCCTCTTGGGGCTGGAGCCCCGTGTGAGCTGGAGCCTGGTGGAGGGGTCCTGGTGGGAGGTGTGGCTCCAGAGGGACTCAGAAGCTGCCTGAATGCCAGCGCCGAAGCCAGGAAGGAGTGGAGGAGAAATACACCAGCCTCTCTCCGCAGCCACCCTCTGAGCCCCCACCGGGGCCTCCCATTGGCTGAAGCCACACAGCAAGGGAGACTGGGTCATGAAGTCCATGGGGACAACCTTCCAGGCACAGAGCAACAGGGAAGGTTGAGGGCTTGCGTGGGGGGCGGTGGGGGGGAGGCTTGGGAGGGATGCAGGCAGGCAAAAATCAGAGAATGACTTATGCACAGTATCTCATGGAATCCTCCCAAAATGCCATGAAGTAGGAGACACTCACCCCTTTTACAGATGAGGAAACTGAGGCTCAGAGAGGTTAGGACACTTGGCCAAAGGAGCACAGCAAAGACTTGCCAGGGCCAAGACTGGAACCTCGGTCTCCCAAGTCTTTCCACTCCCTCCCAGCAGACCCTGGGAGGGGTCAGCGAGCTTGCAGGGGTTCTGTCTGGGTCCCTGCCAGACTGGGGTGGGGGGGAGCTGGCTTTTCCTGACCGAATGTTCCAAAGCTTTATAAATTCGCCCTGCGTTAGTTCCAAGCACCGTTTTATTTGCCAATTCTGCAGTAAAGTGGGAGTCTCTGCTAAACCAGCCCCAAAGGCCACTGACTCCGAGAGCTTTCAGCTCCATTACCCGAGCGCACCCCTCATTGCGTTTCTCCAGACGCTGAGAGGCATCTGTCCAACATTTGGCGTGTGAAACACTCAGATGTTGCTCTCCATAAGCACTCCAATGAAATATCTGCAGACAAGTCAGAAGAACAGGAGAAAGGGAGGGTGTGCAAAGGGCCCCGGCACTAACTGAGAGGCTGGAAAATCCTCTGGAGTTGGGGGTGCAGGGGGAGGGGATGGGAGGGACGCCGCACTCAGCTTCTAACAACACGGCTGTGCATGTGCCCTTGCCTCATGGCTATAAGCATAATGTTCCCGGGAAGGTGCCCGGCCCGGAGCCGGGTGTTCCCACGCAGGCTAGCAGAGTGACCGATGCCCAGCTCTGGGCGGCGGGCCCCCGGTTCCAGTCCTGGCTTCCTGGTTCATCAGCTGCGCCACAGTGGACAAGCACTGGCCTTTTTGGTCTCATTTTCCAAATTTGTAAAGTAAGAATCATGACGAAGAGCCAAAATGATGCATCTACCTGACAGGACTGGTGAAAAATGGTAAATGGTGTGAGCTGCAAAATAATTAACCTTGTAATGGGTGTAAAAAAAACAAACAAACAACAACCAAAAAAAACCTACAATAAATGGTACCTGTGGTTGGTTGGGTGAGCTGTGTGATCCTAGGGATGTTACTTAACCTCTCTGTGCCTCCGTTTCTTCATCCATAAATGGGGCTAAAATAGTGCCTGCCTCATAGGGTTTGTGAGCAGATTACATAAGATCGCCCTCGGGAAATGTTAGCGTGCTACCAGGTACACAGCATACTAAATGCTGGCCCTTACCAGCAACCACTATCCTTGTCAGCAACAACATCGGTCTCTCTCCTGCCCAGTTTTACTCATCCTGCATGGGTCACCTCCTCCAGGAAGTCCTCCTTGACCTTCCTATGGGATCTCAAACAGCTACACAGCTGTAACCCTCCCTGCATTATTGTACTGAAATGACCACTTCCTAGGCTGCTCTCCTTCACCTCCTACTTCTTCCCTGGTTCCTCTTTTCTCTGTCCCCCCAGTTCCTATGCCAGGACCCATGCTACAGTGGGCCTTCCGCCTGTGTTGGCTGGATGAATGGAATTGAACTGAACTGAAATGGAGGCTGAGTAGAGGTGGAAAGGAATACAAAAGAGAAATATAAGAAGGATTCTAATCCCCGCTTTCTAGGAGGTAAGGTTCTGTGTGGGGAAGGAGGTGTGAGCCAAAATTTGTCACTGTAGCTGAGTATGAAACAGATGTTATTCTCCCCATTTTGCAGATTATAAAACTGAGTCTCAGAGAGGTTAAGTGGGTTGTTCCAGATAACCCAGCAGAGAGGTGGCCGGGCCTACGTCAGCACTGAGGCTTGTGAAGCCTGACTGGACCCCATCCCGGCCTCGGAGGGACTTGCCACTCTTTTTTTCCCCTTTTACCCAGTGGTTCCATCTCGAGCAGATCCCGGGGCAGATACATCTTACCAGCGTTTTCTTCTGTTCACATCCCAATTTCTGGGTTCAGCCAATCACCGGGGCCCCCTGCCCAGGACATATCAAACTCAGAGAAGAAATTGCACATGTCCCGCAAAGTTTGCATTTAAAGCCAAGGATCCCAGGGCGCCTGGGTGGCTCAGTCGTTAAGCGTCTGCCTTCGGCTCAGGGCGTGATCCAGGCATTGTGGGATCGACCCCCACATCAGGCTCCTCCGCTGGGAGCCTGCTTCTTCCTCTCCCACTCCCCCTGCTTGTGTTCCCTCTCTCGCCGGCTGTCTCTCTCTGTCAAATAAATAAAATCTTCAAAAATAAATAAATAAATAAATAAATAAATAAATAAAGCCAAGGATTCCATCATATTCCACAGTATTGAAAGCTGGGGCGTCCACACTGAACAAAAGATTCAACCACCCTGCCCCCACTTGTATCGTGTGTGTGTGTGCGCGCGCGCGCGCGCGCACGCATACACGTGCACGTGTGCATGAGAGTTAAAAGAAGGAAACCAAAGGGCCATGAAGAAGGTGGTCAGGAAAGGCCTTCTTGTCCCAGACTTGACTTTAGACACCCCCCCCGCACCGCCCCCCCCCGCCTTCGCAGGTGCTCAAGTTTTGGGACCATCACACTCACACCATGGCACATGACACCCCGCTCGTGCCCTGGGACTTCGTGACAGGCGGGGTCTAATGCAGTGGGCCTGGCGTGGGGACAAGACTGCCTTCTTCACAAGCTCCCCGCTGGTCTGCAGATCCCCTGCTTGGGAGGGAGCTTGGGTCCCTCCATGGGGCTCTTCTCCCCCCAGAGCCTCCAATTGCATTTATGGCCTGGGTGGAGGAGGGTGTCCCCTCTACTCTTTGATGTGGATTTTTTTTTTTCAGTCTTAAGTAAAATTATGCAAAGAGAGGTCCAAGGCCCTGCAAACCACCTTCTCCACCCCCACACAATACCCTTCCAGCCCCACAGCCCCCCAGACTCCTGCCATACAGGCCTGTTGGGTCCCTGGTCCGTCTGTTCTCCACGTCTTATCATCATGGTCAGGAGCAGAGGTCTGGAGTCGGTAGCAGCTTTGGAATCCTGGCTCTGCTGATTGTGTGACCTCGGGCAAATTGCATGTCCTCCCTTCTCCGTGGTTTCTGTACAATGGGCATAACCACACCACATCTACTTCCCCGGGCTGTTGTGAGGTTAGATGAGTTCATATCAGGCAAGAACTTAGAACAGTTCACACAGAGCCAGGGCCAGGCAAGCTTTGTTAGATGATTAATTAAGTACATCCCTCCTCATGCCGCAGAAACCCGCGGCCCACTCCTGGCCACTGCTCTTGGCAATGGGGGTGTGCCCATTCACTTGTCTCAGTGACTTTCTCCACGGTAACCTGGACAACTGGTGTTGTGCCGGGTTCACGGATGAGGAACCCTAGCCTCAGGGATGTTGAGTAAGTTATATACAGCTGATGTTCAATAAATTGGCTACAAAGTAACTGAGGGTATGGATAGATTTATCCCGGTCTTAAACAAAGGACCAGACACACAGCCTAACTCAACGAATGAATGAGAGAGTGTATAAATTATCCAAAGAGCACATCCCCGGTTTGTGGTGGGGCTGTGACCTGACCCCAGATGGCCTGACTGCAAGGGACGAATCAGACTCCACCTCTGAGTCCACAGGGCTGACAAGCAAGACGATTGGTAACTAAAGTTAACATGCCCATAGTTTCCAGCGCTTTAAATGACACCCGGAACATAGAAGCCATCAGTAAATATTCTAGGAAAAAAGGAAGGAGGGAGGGAGGGAGGGGAAGTGGGAAGGAAGAGATTTAAGTTCTCCTCTTTCATTATTCAACCAAATATCTACTAAGTGCAATTGGACACTGGGCCCTGTTCTTGTTCCCAAGAGAACAAAGCAAATGGAAATCCTTGTCCTTCTGTAGCTCAGATTCTAGTAGGGAGAGAAGGACAGTACACAAGATTTTTCAAGTAACTCACTGGAAGGGGAAGGGAGGGAAGGGGAGGAGAGGGGAGGGGAGGGAAGACTAGCTGCCATTCAGGGAGGGAATGCAGGTGCCCACAGTCCACATCCTTAGCTCTGGTAATGCCCAGAGCAACTCCATGAGTAGCACTAACCCAGTTCATAGATTGAGTTCAGAGATGTTGATTTAAGGAAACTTCCAAAAGTCAGACAATTAGGAAGTGACAGTATCACTTACTATGTGCGCTCTTTCTATCCACAGTCCACCCTGTGGTCAGGGATGCTAGGACCAGGTGTGTGGGCATCATTTCTCAGACCGGCTGGCAGTCAGCTTTCCTGTGAGCTCCCCTAAGAGCCAAGAACTGCACTAGGGGAAGGGGATGGCGGGAGGAAAGAGGGCCGTGGCCTCTGCCCTGCTTGCCAGAGTCCCCCCCCATCACCCATGGCAACATCTGCCCCCCACCCAGCTCTGCAGTCAGCTGCAGCCTCCCCCTTCTCCCCGTCTCAGAGGGCCCATCCCCAACTCCACCAGCACCCCCTCCAAGTTCCTGATTTCAGACCTCTTGTCTCCCCTCCCTTGGATGGCAGCTGCTTCCCGCCCTGACCTCTAGCTCAGCTCAATGCTCCATCACCTGCAAAGTCAGCCCATAGGAAACTCCTTCCCCGGAATGCCTGCTGGGGCTGGTTTCCCTGGAGGCACCCCAGTGATGCACCACTCACCCGGGGAGTTGCAGGAGACAGACCCCAAAGAGGGGTTTTTGAATCTGCATGGCCGGACCCTTGGTCTTGACCCAGGATGCCCCCTTACCTTTGAAAAGTGGCACCCAGGAGATCCTCGACCTGTGGGGGCCAGGCCCTATTCAAGTCAAGGCCTGGGTTCCCTGGGATGAAGTGCCTTGGACCTTGATTGTGTTTGTTCCATCCTGCATCCTCTGCAAGCCCCGTGGACACCAGCACGAGGATGAGCACAGGGCCTGGCAGAGACTAGATGCCCGTTTGCAGATGGACAGACAGAACGTTAAAAGGCACTGGGGCCCTGGCAGGAGATTTGAACCTGCAACTACCCGGACTCCAATTCCAAGGGAAGGCTCCTGTAGCCTGCCGGACCAAGCTGGGGCCTCCACATTTGTCGCTGCCTGGAGTCCCCAGCCTTGAAGAGGGCGTGAAAAGCAGCTGGGGGTGGTTGGAGGCACACGGGCTGGGAGTGGACTCCTCAGGTTCAATCCTGGCTCAAACCCCAAAGGTTCTTTGGGAAACTGGTAAAGCCTCTAAGCTTTGGTTTTTCATTAGAGATGGAATATTGATCGTATCTACCTCGTGCTCAGGAGTGTTTCTGGGGATAAAACATCAGTGAGTTATTGTCGGGCTACTGTGAGGGGAATCACGTCAAATTCAAGGATTCTGGGAACCCTAGCCCTGGAAGATAAGCAGGCATTTGCTCGCAAAGACAATAATGAATTTGAAATGAACGGTTACCCTGCAGTCAGCGGGCTTTTCTATGAGCGCCCACCTGCTGACCGCCCTCTTCCTCGTCCCACGCACCCAGCCCGGGGTCTCCATCTCTCCCCACCGCAGTCCGCCAGCCCAGGTTCCTGGGTCCTGACAGAAGGTGACCTTGGGGGCAGAGCTCTTCACCTCGCTGAGTCTCTGTTTCAACATCTGTAAAACAGAAATGGATGAATTAGACGAGATTCAGTTTTGTTAAAGCCCCTAGAGGGAGCGCAGTCTCAGGACATCTAGATGAATGGCAATCTGCTTCCTCCAGGAATTGCCTTATTTCTCCCACCCGAGGGTCTGAAGGTGAGTTCCTGCGGGGTGAGGAGGATGGGGTGAGCCTCTGGGAAAGACCTCATTTCAGCCATTCATTCAATAAAGTCCGTACTATTGCTGCCTGGGAAGGAGAAGCCTGTGGGAATCCTCATCATCGAACACTGCCCTCTAGGCCAGAGTGAAAATGACTGTAGTCTTGCCTCCAGAAGGCTCCATGTGGGGAGACAGGTCTGAGCAGCAGAGGCTGTAGGAAGCGATGACCGAGTCCTCTCCTGGGGAGGGGAGCCCACAGGAAGAAGTGACTTTCTCCTGAGTCTTGAAGTTTGCAAGAGGTTTTCAGAAAGACCCTAGGAGAGCATTCTAGACAGAGGGAACTACATTACAAAGGCACAATGGATTTGGATAAAGGCCAATTTATAACTCACCGTCATGCAGTCAGCTGGGCGTCATGGATGGGAATGTTAGTTCAGAGAAGAGGGCAATCAAGGATGGGAATGCTGGAGAAGGGGGGACCAGGGAGTACAGTGTTGGAGAGTGGGGGGAGACCAAGGACACAGTGTTGGAGTGAGGGGGGACCAAGGATACAGTGATGGAGAGTGGGGGATGAAGGAAGGCAGTGATGGAGAGTAGGGGGGTATGGAGGAGGGCAGTCATGGAGAGTAGGGGGGTATGGGGGAGGGCTGTGATGGAGAGTAGGGGGGATGGAGGAGAGCAGTCATGGAGAGTAGGGGGGTATGGAGGAGGGCAATGATGGAGAGTAGGGGGGATAGAGGAGAGCAGTCATGGAGAGTAGGGGGGTATGGAGGAGGGCAATGATGGAGAGTAGGGGGGATGGAGGAGAGCAGTCATGGAGAGTCAGGGGGACGGAGGAGGGCAGTGTCAGGGGGGTGGGCAGACCAAGGAGGGCCATGGAGGTGAGTAAGGCTGTGCAGATAGGTTCCTGCCTGCTCTCGAAGGCCTTTGGATGCCTGGCTCGGACCTATCACTGTATCAAACGGAGGTCCCTCTCCTACATGCCGCTGACTGGTTTGGGATCTAGAAGCCCAACCTGCAAAAGCTATGGTGAAAAAAAAAGAAGAAATGCATTAATGGCAAGTTTTGTGCTCATCAGAGTTCTAATTTCCACTGGTTTTTGGTTTTCAGCTCTATAAATCCTAAATGTGCCTTTCATTTCATTTTTCCACCCTTTGAGAACATCTGTTTGGCATTTGCCTGGGGAGATTGGGAAGGTGGGCGGGAGGTGACAAGTAAGTTCCTTTTTCACTTCTTTGCATTGAAGTGAGAGGCCACAGAGGCGCTGGAGGGCACAGGGCAGCAGCTCTCCCTCAGGCCGGGGCTCCCCTTCCCGTCCTCAGATGCGCCACGAAGATGGCTCGATTTCAAGGCCATGTATTAAAAATGCAGTCTCTGGGCCCATATAGGGCAATGTCACATGTTTCCAATTTATGGTTTCCAGCCCAGCATGTTGTAACATGTATAGTCAGTTTTTTTCTTTTCTTTTTTTTTTTCTTTCATTGAGACTTACTTTGCCCATATATTTCCATTTTAATTTGGCCAAATATTGCTGGACTTGAGGGCTTTTGGTAGGGGACAAATGCTCACATAAATTCCAAAGGGCCACTTGGTCGTGACAGCGTCAAGAGGTCCTGGGGACAGAATTTCATTTACTGAGCGCCTACTGTGTGTTGGAAACGCTCCTCGCACTTTTTTCTCTGCTCTCTCAGAGCGGTTTTTTTTTTTTCCTTTTCTAAACTGGAAGAGCTTTTGTTCTGATTGTAAAATTAATGCAAGCTACATTAAAAAAAAATCAAGCACTATAAATTGGATTCGGTAGATGGCAAACATTTCCCCATATGCTACCACTGTTAACAATTTGGTTGGTGGGCACTTCCAGATTTATTTGTGTATCTTAAGAAAACATATAAAACATGGGGCGCCTGGGTGGCACAGCGGTTGGGCGTCTGCCTTTGGCTCAGGGCGTGATCCCGGCGTTATGGGATCGAGCCCCACATCAGGCTCCTCCCCTATGAGCCTGCTTCTTCCTCTCCCACTCCCCCTGCTTGTGTTCCCTCTCTCACTGGCTGCCTCTATCTCTGTCAAATAAATAAATAAAATCTTAAAAAAAAAAAAAAGAAAACATATAAAACAATGTGTATTATAAAGGTTTTACCAAAATCGAGTAATACCCCCCATAGCGTTCCATAACCTGGTGTGTGTGTGTGTGCACACGTATGTACGCACGGAACTAGGTTTCATCCTGGGTCCCTGAATGCAGCCCTAGCTGATGCTCTTCACCGGGAACAGGTGTGCGGGGGTGGGTGGGGGAAGGGGATATCTTAGTTAAACTCGCCCTCTACGGATGGCTGGGTATTTGCCAGTTTTTGCTCCCACACACAGGGTCATTCTGAACTTGCTCCTCCACACATCTTTGCCTTTTGCTTAAACTGCTCCCCAGAATCAGTTTTGCCAAGAACGACGAGAGCAAAAGATATACATCATTATTGATCTGAATCCCCAAGTGGACATGTTTGAACCAATCCGCAGGCCCCTGCCCTGGCTGGGAGAGCACCTCTTCCCCAGCCCCACGCCTCCTCCCCTCGTTGAAACCGCACATCACCCTGCAGGGGAAAAGTGGAAAACTTCATTTCCCCCATACCCTGAGGAAACGGGCTGCAGCGNGTTGATCTGAATCCCCAAGTGGACATGTTTGAACCAATCCGCAGGCCCCTGCCCTGGCTGGGAGAGCACCTCTTCCCCAGCCCCACGCCTCCTCCCCTCGTTGAAACCGCACATCACCCTGCAGGGGAAAAGTGGAAAACTTCATTTCCCCCATACCCTGAGGAAACGGGCTGCAGCATGGGTGGGGGGCTACATTCTTAGCGATACCCCCCCCACTCACAACCCAGCCAGAGCAATGCGACTGCAGGAAAAGGGGGCGAGCAGGAGGCACAAGATGCTCTGGGCTGTCCTCCATAGAAACCATGCAGAGAACTTGCTGCCCAGCAAGGCGGACACACAGGACGCCCCCTCCAGGCAGAGGCAGCCGGGCACCAGGGAGCCCAGCAAAATCTAGATGCCCGCCCCACCCTGCCTGACACCTGTCCCCTGCCTCAGTTTCCCCATCGGTCAGACAGAGAGGAGGGGGTTCTGCCCTGCTTCCCCTCCAGCCTTTCGGGAAGATAAATCCCATGAAGGAGGGAGAAGCAGACGTTTCTGACTATTTATCTCCCCATTCAAGATTCTGGGCCTGAAGACTTGCCCGGGCCCTGCCTGGTCGTCGCCCCCACCTCCTCCCAACTGGGGAGACTGATCATTTCCCCCGTCAGCTCCTGGGCCTGCGAGCTCCCGCCTGCTCTGCTCTGCATGAAAGCTCTTGACTCCTTTTTATTGAGTTATAAAACCAGGATTGTTTTTGGATTGGGTTGGTAAAAAGGCCTGGAAACTTGGTAATCTGAACTTCTCAGGTTTGTAGACAGATCTTGTTGCTTGGAGAGATAATGAGGGCTGCATTTCCAAGTATTAAATTATTTTCACTTTTTTTTTTTTTTTTAGATGGTGCCAGAGGAGACCAGGCTTTGCTCTCTGGGAGACGTTGGGTAGGGCGGCCGGGCACCCAGAGACCAGAGACCTGGGAAGGTAGGGCTGGGCCCTCCCAGTGGCAGTCACCGTCCCCCAACCAGGGAGGGAATGCAAAGGGCATCCATCCAAATCTCCTTTGGGGACCAGACCGTGGGGTAAGGGGCTGGAGAGGGGCAGTGATATGAACCCAGGGAGACTTTCCTCCATGAACCAAGGCCTTCTGGTATAGGGGAAGGTGGCCCCAAGTCCCCTCCTAATTCTGCCGCAATTCACTGTGTAACTGTGGGCAAGGCACAGGTGCCCAGGAGCCCCAGCCTCCAGTGGCAGCCCGGAGGTGTCCCCCTTCCTTGAGAGATCACGCAGGCTGGACCCCTCTCCCTGCAGGATGTCCAGATCCCTCCAGCCAGAGTCCCATGATAATACAGGAGCTAATAACAGCTCAGTGCATATGAACACCAACCCCCACTTCATGAACACCTCTAAGGCATCAGCTTCGGGGCTCAGCACCTCGTGCCTATTATTTTCCCTGATGCTCTAGTAACGAGACGTCAAAGTAGTGCGGCCAAGAGCGAGTGTTTGCCGAGGGCTCACTGTGTGGCCCCCCGCACCTGCTAGGTTGTCGCGCTGGCCAGTGAGTAAAGACATGAGAAGCAGGTGCAACTTCGCCTGGTCACTCCTCATCCTACAGAGTCAAGCTGTTTTCCCACAGCCCCGGGTTCCAGGGGCCGGAGAGGGACTCGAAGGAGCAGAGCCTGACTCTCCCTGCACACACCCCATCAGAGGATGATGAGGGACTCAGCCCCCACAAATCTTCGTCCTTCCACCCCATATTGCACAGCTCACGGAAGGGGAAGGGGATATGGGGAGGGGCTGCTGTGAGATTAATAGACACAGAAGGAGGCTGAGATGTTTCCAGGTGGCCTTTATGTGTCCACCAAGAAGGGCAGTCACCACCCGTCTTAGGCAAAGCACGAAGAGCAGCTAATTTGAACGTTCCAAAAGCACTGTCCCCCCCCAGCCCCCACGTGCCGGTGTGAGAGCACGCATCATGCCAAGAGCCTTTCGTCTTGCCACGGGCAGATCCCCTGGCCCTGGAAAAGCTGGGGTCGGCCCAGGGACTGCGTCCTATTTCACTCTGCTGGCATGACGGGCCCAGAAACTAAACAGCATCCTCAGGGCAGGACTATTTCTAGACAGCAGTGCCGTTATAAAATAGAGCGCCTCTCTCCGAGCACGCTCTGGATCCCATCAAAATGACGTGTGTCTTTCCTTTCCGTCCTCAAGAAGGCGAAGTATAAGCCTGTAATAACACCATGCCCCTGTTCGCCTCTGGACCAAAGTCAAAACTCGAATCTGATCAATCTGAAATCGACATGAATGTTGTAATTGGACTTCCCGGGGCTGGATGTGGTGTCGGAGCTGGCGGTATTCCACGCCGTGTGTCGTTGTTGGTGCCAACAGGAGAAATGAATCTTTCAGGAGATTCAAGAAGAAATTAATATTTCTGGGATCCCAGGGAAGGAAATACGCACCGAGGCTTATTACAAAGGGGTCTATGTCTGGCCCTTAACACTTTGCAGTGGCCCCAGAAACAGAGCCCAGCGTGCTTATGTGCCGACCAACGATCCTCTTCCCATTCTCGTTCCAACTTGAGAAACATCCACTCACCTTCCAAGACCCAGTTCAGAATGCCCACTTCTGAGGATCCTTCCTCACTCCCCCCATCAAGGCCTCTTCCTCTATGGGGATGGGACCCATGTGTCCCTGCACATTCTTAGCCCATTTGCCCACCTTCCCTGGTTCTTTGGCCACTCCTGAAGCAGCCCAGGGCAGGAGGAATATCTTATTCTTCTATTCTTCCGGTTCCCAGAGCAAGCACGCAGCGCCCAGGAGATGCCCTCCGAATGCTTGTTGACCGACTAAGCGATTACTACTGATACAGCATAGAAGAGTCTAAAGCAAGGATTCTCAGCCGGCTGATTTTGCCTAATGCACCACCCCCCCCCCAGCCTGCCCCACACCTGGCAATGTCTAGAAACATTTTTGGTTGTCACAGTCGGGGAGGGGAATGCTAATGGCCACTAGTGGGTAGAGGCGGGGCTACAGGTCAAGACTTCCCTGGACCCTACATTCTTTCATCCTCTTGGGCCCCTTCCTCCAAAACCAAAAAATTTTAAATTATATTTCAAAACTGAGTTGATATGAAGAGGAACAGAAAATCCACATTGGAATCATTGTCATAGATCCGTTATTATTATATCCTTTTTTTCCTTCTGATTTTAGAATTAAGTTAAAACTAAACCATTTTTGTAAGCCCCTAACCTTAGGCACTGGGTCCAGTGAGACAAATGCGTAAGTGGGCCCCAGTCAGAGACCCACAGTGCAGGTAAACATCCCTTAGCGCACAGCACGACCCTGAACAACGAAGAATTATGCGGCCCTAAATGTCAATAGTACTGAGGTTCGGAAACCCATTACAGAGCGAAACTCAGAATGGGAAAGCCTGGAAACGTAATGTCCCAGCACCCGTAGCCCCTGCAATGAGCGCGGGGAGCGCATAACTTTGGGTAATTAGCAAGGCTCTAGGGCCGGGAAGAAGTCGCTGAACACAGCGCGCACTTTCATGAGAGCATTCATAAAACATCCAAACGTGTTTTTTTCTCTCTTTCCCCAAACGGTGGAGAGAGCCCAGAACACAGGTTTTGTTCATAGCCCGGCCACGCAGGCGAAGGGCAACACTTCATTATTCAGACAAATTGGGGAAATCCCATGATGCCTCCTGCCTCCCGCTCCGCTTCTCATGATCATAAAACAGAGCCTGCCGCTTGGCAAAGCAGCTCCGAGGTACTCGTGCTGAGTCCTTCGCTGCAGGTCCCAGGCAAACCTGCTGGGCAAATCGCTTTCAAGGCTGACTCCTTAGAGAGGAACCAGGCTACACAGAGTTTTGACTGGGGCGGGCGGGGAGTGGGGTGGGGTGGGGTCTTATGGTAGGGTTTTCCAGAGAAACAGAACCCACGGGTGTGTGTGTGTGCGTGTGTGTGCGTGTGTGTGTGTACACACAGAGAAAGACGGGGGGTGGGGCAGGAGAGAGAGAGAGAGAAGCTTATTTTAAAGAATTGGCTCACGCAGTTATGGGGGCTGGTGGTGTAAAATCTGCAGGGAACCTGGCGGGCTGGGGGACCCAGGGGAAGAGTTGCAGTTCCAGACCAAAGGCCCCCTGCTGGCAGCATCCCTTCTTGCTCAGGGAAGCGCACTCTTTGTTCTAGCCAGGCCTTCAACTGATTGGACAGGGCCCACCCACACCACAGAGGGTGACCCGCTTCATTCCAAGTTCACCGATTTAAATATTAATCTCACACAAAAACAAACCCACACGCCAAAACCCCACTTTCACAGCAACATCCAAATATCTGGGTACTGCGGCTCAGCCACATTGACGTACAACTGACCCTCATGGGGTCTAAAGTTTTTTTATTATTATTCTCTGTTGCCTCTCTGCGTCTGAAAGACCAACGAACCACCATGCTGGGAAGGAAAACACACAAGGTTTCACATCGAAAGGAGGCAGTTAGCATTCACTGAGTGCTTACTGTAACCAGGGATGTGCAGGCATGTGGTCCTCCTTTGGGCCCTAAGAGGGGCTAGGGCTGTCCTCATCTGACACATATGTGACTTACCCAGGGTCCCACAGCTGATCCTCAGCACAGCCAGGACTCAAAGCCAGGTCTGTCGTGACCCCAAAGTCATGCTCCATCGGCCCCCCACAGGAGCTATCCGAGGGATGCCAGGGGTAAGGACGGGCAGCCCAGATAGAAGTCATCACTCAGTCACTGATGGCCCAGCTCCCCCTGGTCCCCATCACTCTCACACCAAGGTCTTCCTCTTCATTTCTTACACACATACACACACACACACACACACACACACAGAATATTTAGATAATGCATATAACGTGCCTATTAATGCTTGCATAGTCGGTGTGCAATAGAACAATAGTAGTCATTGCAATAATAATAGTAACTATAAATGATGTACATGGACCACATGTGTCGTGGTGAAAGTATCATAGGTCATAGGTGAAGGAAGGGGGCATAGGAAGAGGGTGGGGGTCGCAACTTAATGAGACCCTGGAGGTGACTGCATACGACAGCACAAAGCCCGAAAATAAATTCTCGGCAGCTTCTCATTCAAAGAACACCCCGTAAGCCCCAGGTGACCCCTCCCCTCTACCACCCGATGAAGTGGCCAGGGCAGGGACCCTCTGCTCAGCTGGCTGATGAGAAATCTGTGGCTTAGCGAGGTTTAGAATCCTGCCCAAGGACACACAGCACTCTGCTGTAGGGATTCGAGCCAGCTTCCCACCACGGCCGTCTCCGCTGGGAACAGGCAGCCCAGGCCAGAGAGAGTCTGGCGGGCCTTTCAAGAGTGCAGGAATCTGCTTTTCCCTTATCCCGAGGTCCAATCGGGATCCAAACTCCTTCCCCACACGGGGGAGTCGTAAGAATGAGCTACAACTCTGTGACGGTTGCATCCCGGTGCTTGGCACAGAGTGGGTAATCAACGGGTTCCTGGGTTCAGCCATGCGCTCTGCAGCCCATGAAATCCAGAGGCCCCATGGGGCCAGGGAATAAAATATCAGTACAAGCATGTCTCCCAGCCCTTTGTTCTACCCCATTCTATCCCAAATGTCTCCCAAGCCAAAGATTTCCATGGCAGCTGCATTGTGTGACTGCCTTGTTTTCGCCTCTAATGTTCCTATTTACGGTCTGCAAATGTTGGCTGGGATACTAGGTGAGGACTTTTTCTCATTTTCACCCAGAAGACCCACGGCCATTACATCATTCTGAATTTCCTCGGCTCGTTCATGACAAGACACCCACCCTGGGCTGTGCAGACATGGGACTTGATTTTCTGCTCGGCATGCGAGGCCAAGAAGATTCGGCATGACAGCCGTGATGTGGGAAGGAGCTGTGATAGGAAGACACAAAATCAGGATCAGACCCGCAGCTTGGATGGAGAAAGTCAGGCTTGCAAATGACAAGTGGGCTGGGGAATCTGCCATTCCCCAACAGCATAATGGCAGAGGGTTTTATTTTCTTAAAACAATGTATTTGTTTAACTCCGGAGAAAGATGTTGGTTGAATTCCTCACAACTTCATTTCGTGGCTCACACTCACCATCGGTCAGTTCAGGGCATCTGTCTTGATTCACTTACTCATTTCTTCTTTTTTAGCCTCATTCCCTCCACTATGCTGTCTCCCACGGGGAGATTCACACTCATTCCAATACGCATGCCCTGTATGTGTCACAGCTGCATGTAAGTGTTGAACTTACATAAATGGTATTGGGCCATAGGTCTCCTACCTCTTGCTGTATTCACTCAGCACTGTTTTGAAAGATCTGTACTTACGCTGCTAACTCTTGTGTAATATTCATAGTATTTCAGTGTCTATCACATCTCACGTACGCATTCCCCCAGGACCCACACTAGACCGCCTCTGGACGCCCATACAACCCTTGATGGAGATGTGTGAGAATTTCACTGAGGAATAACATTCCGGCTGCAATTGCACGGTCGTGGGGAGCACGTATACACCCCAATTACACCAAGGGCCAGCCAGGTCACTCTCTAGGACAGCCACAACCATCTGATGGTTCCCACCAGCCAGGCACAGGGTTTTCTGAATCCCTGCATTTCC
Source organism: Ailuropoda melanoleuca (assembly GCF_002007445.2). Taxonomy (NCBI): domain Eukaryota; kingdom Metazoa; phylum Chordata; class Mammalia; order Carnivora; family Ursidae; genus Ailuropoda; species Ailuropoda melanoleuca. The sequence continues at coordinate 32,565,885 of NC_048231.1, forward strand.
ACTAGCATTTTGCATTATCCTGCTTTCTGTGGTTTTGGTTTGGGCAATCTGACGGGTGTGAGTGATGTCTCGTCTTTTTACACAGCATCTCACTGTTGGCTGCTGAGTTTGAGTATTCTCTTTATTTGCTGGTTAGTGTTTTGGGCCTCTTTACACGCTTTCTCCAATTTTTCCTTGCACTTCCTGTTTTTTCTTGCTTTGCAGAAGTTTCTTGGGTATTTTCAATATTATCCCTTATCTGCTTCCAACATTGCAAATACGTCTCTCAGTTTACCTGTCTGTGAATGTGTCCCAAAGTGTCCTTCACTAGACAGAAATCTTCAGTTGTGTTATAATCAAATCCATCCCTGTATTTGTCTTACTATCTGTGCTTTTCACACACACACGCACACACACACACACGCTCACAGTAGTTTCCCATGAGAAAGCTCTATTATTTTCTTCCGTGTTATTTCCTATGGATATTCGAGCCTTACCTTTCCAATGTAAGTCTCTTCCATCTGGAACCCTCCTTTGTAAGTGGTATCATTAGCAGGGGATCTAGGCTTCTCTTTGCCTCCACTTGGTGGATCCGTTTTCCCAACTCTGCTTGTGAAACTGCTCGTTCTCCCCCGCTGATGTGTGGGGACATCTTTATCATGCTGAGTTTCCACCTGCCCACACGACTCAGTCTCTGAGCTTCCCATTCAGTTCCAGGGCTCCAGGAGCATGTTCCTTGTTCCATACTGTTTTCATCACTATGTCCTTGGGGAGGGAAAATCTTGACTCTCCTTTTTGTTTTCAGAGTTGACTCCGCTATCATGGATCTTTATTTTTGAAAGAAAATTTTTGAACAAGTTTATGGAGTTTCCCCAAAAATCCAACTGAGATTCAGTTGGGCCTGCGTTGAAACAATAGCTTAACTTCGGACAACTGACATCTTTGTAACATTAAGTAATGCTCTTAAAAAAATATGAGTGTCTCCTCATTTTTCAGACCTTCTTTTTGTCCTTTCCTATCAAACGTTTACATTTTCTCCATAGAGGTTTATATTTTATGTATTTGCATCTCTCTTCCATCAGCCTTACGAACACTGTTTTTCCTATGGATCCTATGAATATAATCAAAAGACCAACCTTGGTCTCACTACTCTCCTCTATTTTTGTGATTGTGTTAGTTACTCTCTAGTTCATTGCTTTCTGCCCTTGTCTTCATTATTATTTTCTCTCTGGTTAAATGTTCCTTGGTATCTTTCCCTATGCTCTTGAAATGGATACATTGCATGTTCATTTCACATTATGATGCTTATATAGTAAAAAGCCCCCTGTGTTAGGACACTCATGTGTTCATCACATCCTCCGTGACTTGGCCACGTCACCTGGGCAAATCATTGAGCTCTTAGAAGTGTCTGTACCCTAAACTGTGAAGTAGGGGTGACGGCTCTCTCTCCTAGCTTCTGGTGAAGACTATGATATGATGCATGGGAGGCCCCTGGAGGATCCACCAGACTTAGTCTGTTTCCCTTCCCTTGCTCCCAAGCTAATGAGAAAACCACTCATCCCAGGTTTATGAGACTCTCAAGTCTTGAAGAAGTGATTCCCAAGTGGGGGTAATTTTGTTCCCAGGAGACATCTGACAGGGTCTGGAGACAGTTTAGGTTTTCACAACTGGGGACAGAGAGGGCTGCTACTGAAATCTAAGGACGTTGAAGATCCCTGGGTGGAAGAAGCCAGCCGCGCTACTGAACATGGGACAGTGAACAGGAATAGCTCCCCAACAAAGAACCACCTGCCAAAATGTCAGAAGTGCCAAAGTCAAGAAACCTCATCTCCAAGGAGCCTCCAGGGGCATCTGGTCCTACCTTGCCATCCACTAGAAGAATCTTCCTACTGTAGGGTCTCTGCTTGGGACAGGAGGCTCATTATCTAAGAAGACAGCTAACAGCACCAAAAGGAGCACAGACTTTGGAGGCAGGCACCCTTGCAAGCTGGCCCACCCTTTATTCTGACCCATCCTCCATGAGCCTCAGCTCCTTCCTTTGCAAAGTGGACAAGGCGGTTAGCTGTAATCACCACACGAGATACACTTCTGCACGGGGCCTAGAGCGTAGCGAGTGGTCAATAAACGTTAACTTTCAGAGTTAGCCCTGAGCGCACCTAAACGGATTTCCCCGCAACTTCAAAATTCTGTACTTTGGCAATGCAGCTGCTTCTCTCTGAAGGCCCCCAAACTATTAGCATGGAATGGTTCATATGGTCACTCCCCGTCTTTGAGTCTCAGCTTCCTCCTCTGTAAAATAGATCGTGTCACTAGATCACAGCTTATAGCTGCTTGCCCTCAGCCAAAGTCTGTTTGCAGGCATACTTGGTGTTTGGCATGCATTTTATTCTCTTAGAATCCAAATCTATTTCTCACTTCTAAAGATGGGCAGATGTCCCTAAAAATCTGGAATTCTAGCATCTCTTGAAGAATAAAAGATTTGGCAACACTGGACCTATTTCCTTCATGGCAACACTCTGCAGGAACCCAACCATGTGACCTCCATACAGAAACACGTGGTCTTGTTCGCCACAGTCCCCACCACTCCCTATTGTCCTGCACAACTCGTTTGTATTTCTTCTGGCTCCTGTAGGCATTTAACTTTACAATTATTAAGATATATGGGCTCTCTGGCTCCTTTCATCTCTCTTAGAAATCATGAGTTGCTACTCAAAGAGGGAATTTCTTTGATAAATTACCAGAGAAGAATCTAATTTCTGATGATTTGCTACAGCCTTTACTTAAAACAGAAGCTCTCCTGGACTCTGATTCCATTTTTTAAAAAGGGAAGGAGAGTCTCTTTTGAAGAACTTCGTAGCCACCTTGTTAAAGTTAATGAAAAGGGTACTTGGATTTGCAGAGCCCATGGAGACAGTGGGCAGACCCAGGGCTAAGAGGAGGGAGCTGGGATGCCTCACAAGGTCATGGTGGCCTAGGAGTGCTCCCAGGGTACAACCATGTCACGTAGCAGTACGAATCCATCCCTGCTAGAGGGGTGATGTGCGGGCACCACACAAAAACTCAAATTAAAAAAAATTTTTTTTAATCACACTATGGCCTCTCCTGGAGACGCACTTGGCCCCTTTCCATTTAATCCCTGCAGGACTTCTACTTAGGCCAACAAAATTCTCTCCCCAGAGTGTCTTTCAGTACAATCCATGCAGCATGGTGAAGCACCTATGATTTAAAGATTTATTTATTTTAGAGAGAGAGAGTGTAAGCAAGTGCAGGGGGAAAGGGCAGAGAGGGGAGGGGTAGAAGGAGAGGGAGAGAGAGAATCTCAAGCAGACTCCCCACTGAGCACAGAGCTTGTCATCTTGGGGTTTGATCTCATGACCCCGAGATCATGACCTGAGCCAAAACCAATAGGCAGATGCTTAACGGACTGAGCCACCCAGGAGCCCCGAAGAGGCTATGATTTAGAGAGAGCTGGCACTTAACCACACATGCGATCTCAGACAAGTTCCCCAATGTGGCTGAGCCTCAGTTTCGTCTCCAGCAAAATGGGAATAACACCAACACCTGCTTCCCAGGATGCCTGCACATGAGTTGATGGGCGTCTGTTCCAGCCCCTTTGTCCGGTGGTCCTAAAACTGAGGCTCCTGTCCCTGGCAACACGTCCCTGCTGTTGGAGACTCCGAGGGCTGGCCAGAATGGAAACCCATTCATCAGCTCCAAGGGAAAACTCTTGCAAAACAGATCTGCAGTACAAAGAAGGGGGTACTGTTGAACCAGGAGGAAAGGTAAACACAGTAACAATGAGTGTAGTAAGACAGACACACGTCCACGCTCGGATATCTTGTCACTACTGGTGAGAAGCCACGTCACGTACTGGGCTCTTGTATATTTGCTAAACCTGTGAGCTGAAAGCAATGTGGCAGCTGTCCGGAGAGGCAAGAAAAATGTTCCGTTATCTTTGGGGTTTTTCTGTATCTGTTTTGTTTTTTTCTGGCTTTTCTGCTAGGAATTTTTCTAAGCACCCAATCTTGTAGGAAAAATGTTTTAAAAATCATGTGACTTCACTATGTAAGGTAGAAAATGCTTTACCAATTCCCTAGAGTTATGTGGAGTAATGGGCTGAATGGTGAGGTCGAAGGGTCGGAACACTGCTGTCATCCACAGAGCATTCAACGTAGCTGGTGATAACTGGAGATAATCCACAGACTCCGAATTCGGCCACACCCTGACTCAGTGCTGTTTGGGAGAGACCGAGTAGCAAAAGGGGAAATGTTCACATTAGAATGTTAAGTTCAAAAAGCAGAGTGAAAAATATTACAGAGGCAGTGATGGGACAAAAGGAGGATGAAACGGCTGTGTTAGGTCTGTAAGATGACAGGTTTAAATTGTCCTGTGATTTCTGTAATGCATACACATCGAGGGCAAATGCCGTGTTCTGTGCACCAGTTGAAAATCTGGAGTCCCCTTGTCCAGACTTGGACTTCCAGGTCTATGTATAACTGAAGCCACGTATTGAGCACCTACTATGTGCTAGGTAGGCCCCATCCAAGGCACACTGTGCTATGCTGACGGGTAGCTCCAATCTCTGTTGAACAGATCTCAAAGGGAGGAATCAACCTTACAGTTGCCAGAAATGGGAAAACTGAGAGTAAGGAACGTTCCCAGGGTCACACGGCTACAAAGGGCAAAGGTGGGGTCAAAGCCCAGATGACGCATGGACGATGTCTGGTCTCTTTCCAGCAGCCAAGCGCCCCCCCTCCCCGCCCCAAGAGCTGGGATATGAAAGAAGGCTTTAGGCAGCCTGAAACGACAGTGCCAAATGTCCCTTATGGTACCGCTGATGACCTCTAGAAGAAAGACGATCTTTTTTAACCAAGAGCAAGCAGTTCTGGGGTCCAGGAAGCCTCCCCAGATGAGAGACTGAGCCAGAATCGAACACTGCTATATTTTCATTGGTCCTATTCATCCTTATGATTCAGGTGGTTTTCACTTCCTGGCTGCAAGCCGTACTTGTGTTCCCTCAACATTCCTTTTCATGTCCTCTTCCTTTTCTGTGAATTTCGGAATGAGCCTCTTTAAACGTTTATATCAGGATTCCCCCGTTTCAGGGACTTGAGGTTGAACCACGCCTCCCATCACCGTGTTTTCTATTACAAAACGCCTGGAATTCCCTTCATGATGGGGCAGATAGGGTCCAAACATCTAGTCGCAAAAGATACATTAGGGAAAGCCAGTGTTTTACAGGTGCTCTATGCCGTCACGAAAATCACAAAAGACGGTGGAAATTATGTTGTACACTGAACTGAAAATGTGTCAAATGAACCCGAGCCAGTCACTTTCCTGGCCCTCCACAACCACCATGGCACCCCTTCCCCAGCATAAGGGGAGCCCCTGGGCATCTTTCCCGCCCGCACCCCTGCGGACTGGAGCCCTCCATTGGTCTGCGTAGACCCGATCCGGGGGATTGAGCACCAGCACACGTGCTCCTGTCCAGTGCTGTGATGAAAGCAATCCAGCCTCTTCCGCGGAGCGGAGCTCCAGCCAGGATACCAGATCGAGGGGCCAGGACCAGCTTCCTGGAAAAGAAGCATGCAGCCTGATTTAGGCGTTTTTACTCCTCAGAACTGCAGAACTGAGTCTGTGCACACCTGTCCTTCCAAACTTGGCTCGTTTTCACAAGTCTCCTTTTAAGGACAAAAATGGTGTCACCTGTTAAAAGCTGAAAAGCTCACAGTATCTTCTTTGCGAGGCTCCTGTGAGGTCAGGCCCGTCTCCCACTTTTATGGGCAAATACGGAAAGGGCAAAGTTGAGGGGACCAATCTTGGGAGCACAGCCTTCCCCGCACCGTCCCCGTCCAGAGGCTGGAAAATGCTGGGCTCACAGTTGAGGGCTTCAAACCTTCCCCAAACAACACCACCATAGGCCGCTGGGTCTGGAAGTGCTGGGAACTTTGAGACTGCAAAAACGCTTTTAGGACAAAGAAGTATTTCTGACTGTAGAACTATCCCATTTCAAATGTGCTCTCTACTATTAGCAAACAAAGCAGGACCAAACAGAGGAAGCTGAACCCCTCTGGGGAACACTTGGTTTGGTCTGGCCTGGGGCAGCTATAAGGCTGGCTGTGGGAGGAGGACGTGACAGGAGCCTGTGGAGAGGGGCCAGGACCACTGTCTGGGCCTGGCTGGCCTGGCTTGGCCCTGTTTCGCCCCTCTGGGCCACCTTCGGGCTCTGTGGAGGGACCCAGGAGGCTCTGACAGGCGTTCAAGCTGGTGGCCGTGTCCATGCGTCGCCCCTGAAGGCCTTCCAGCTCCGCAGCCAAAGCCCCATGGAGCAAGAAGGGCGTCAAGCCCCGGCTGATCAGACCCACGAGGTTTCCCTTTTAGCATTTAAACTTGAACACACAAAACGACTTAAAGAAATCTCAAGTAAACCTTGAAGCTGATGTGCCACGTATGGCCGGTGGACGTCTTGGCCACGATGCCTTGGACTGGGATCCTGAGCTGTTCGAGTGAATTGTTCCCCTAAGGCCCGGGGTCAGGATGCTATTTGGGGTTTCCTCCAAGCCACCAGTCTCTGGGGATGGGCTTTCATATGCTCCACTAGGACTGCCTGACTTGAAGTCTTCCGCGGAAGCTAATCTCTTGCACTCTCAAGCCTAACAGCACTACAGAAACTCGATGTCAATGTCGAAAGAGAGAGCTTGCCGGTGGCAGGAAAATACCATTGGAAGTCAAAAAGCAGCCAAACCCTTGGTAAGCGGATTAACTCACTTAGCCGCTGAAAGGTAAAGCTTTCTGGAGACAGCGTTCAAGTCAGGAGGTGGGCTAGTCGGCTATTGGGTGGGCTCCTTTAATGCAAAGGAATGTGGGTTTGGAGCTCTCATGGAGATCCAGAGGGGTGGGGATGGAATGTTCAGCAGTCACTGTTCTGCCAGAGAATGCCAAGGTGCAGGATATGGGAAGGTAAAAGGAAGGGAAAACGCTAAAGGAATAAAAGCAAATATTTGGGAGGAGATTTTCTTTTCTTTTTTTTTTTAAGATGTATTTATTTATTTTGGAGAGAGAGCATGAGTGGGGGGAGGGGAAGAGGGAGAGGATAGCAAGCAGACTCCCCGCTGAGCACAGAGCCCAACATGGGGCTCGATCCTGGGACCCCGAGATCATAACCTGAGCTGAAATCGAGAGTCAGATGCTTAACCGACTGAGCCACCCAGGCGCCCCTAGGGAAATTTTCCGCAGGCTTACTTCCCCTTGCCTCGCAAACCTGTTATCCTCGGTGTGTTATGGGGCACTTTCGTCGTTAATGAAGAATCCCATTAAACTCTGCAGAGAAATTAGGAGGAGTTTGCTGGGCGGATAGAGAATAGACACAAAATTCATTAGCGACGGTGGAAACTACAGAGTAAAACCTCCAGATCAAATACTGTTGTTGGGATTCTGACTTAGACATCAGTGCCCTTCAGTAATATGTGCGTGTTGAGTGTAGGTACTATTTTTGAAGAAATAGTTGGGCAACTCTCCTTCAAATATCCAAGGACATCTGAGGAAAATAGTCTAAGACAATGGCTACCCATCCATTCCTCCAGTTCCATAAGCTCTTGGTCTGTGTCAAGTTAGAACGCAAAAGAGATGGTTTCAAGGCTAAAAGAAGTTATCTTCTTACAGAAATGCCTTTGCTAAACTACACTGAAATAATAACATCCCTTTGCTTTTATAGCGAAATGTTACGGCATCTTTAAAAACGTCCTTACCCTGCTTAATATCCTCATAGTAAGAATGCTTATGAGAAAATATCTGCAACATTTGGATCAAAGGCAATGTTATCTCTCTTAAGAGACTGATATATTTCCTTTAATAAACAAGTGTTATAGAATTCATCCTGTTTCTGTTTTTGCTCTGGCTACCAGGAAGCTCCAAGTTAAATTATCTATTTAATGCCACTAACTATATGGCCTAAATTCTGAGTATGATCATTTTTTACCTACTTCAATATATTTTTAACAAACTTCAATGATAATTTTAACAGCCCTATTATATCTGAACTGAGTCTGGTATATATTATATCTGTTATATATCAGATATATTATATCTGATATATATAAATATAGATATTTATCAGATTTCTTTTTGCTTGCCACTGACAGATATCCAATTCAATTTAGCTTAAGCAATAGGAGGGGAGGGGGCTTATTGGCTCATATGTCTGAAAAGTTGAAAAGTTCAGGGTAGATATGATCATAAAACCTTAAAGAGTAGGGACAAGTCACACAGAAACAGAAGCCAACATGAAAGAGCTCCCAATGACCACAGCTGAAACAATCTGAACAAAATAAATAACACAGTTGTAAATTACAACCCAAAGCCAAAAATAAATATACATGAGTCCATATTTATGTAAATAAATAATCGAATAGATCAATAAATAGGGACAAGAAACAAACCTTCCCTATAAAAGAATTTCAAATGATGTATGTAGATACCCCCTTTCTAGAAGGTGGAGCTAAATTCCCCCTCCCCCTGACAGGTGGCCTAGTTAGTGACTTGCCTCCGAAGGGCATTGAAAGGGGAAAACATAGTAATTTTCCAGTAGAGAAACCTGCAAACTATCCCCTTCCCCAAGTGGTGAAGGTCAACATCACCAATGACGTGTCCCTGATAGGCCATGACAGGAAGGGCACTTCACTCCGTTGGTATTCTCTCCTAACCCCCATAACCCCAGTCTAATGAGAAAAACATCCCACAAGCCCAAGTTGGGAAATATTCTACAGGATCCTTGGCCAGGATTCCTCAAGACTGTCAAGGTCATGAAAAACAAGGCAAGACTGAGAAACTATTAGAGACCAAAGGAGACTAAGAGAACATACTGGCTAAGTGCAAGGTGATACCCTGGGTTGGAAAGAGGACATAAATGGAAAAACTGGTGAAATCCAAAAAAAGTCTGGAGTGCAGTTAACAGTAATGTGCCAGCACTGGTTTCTCACTTGCGACAAATGTACCATGGTAAGGTCTCATGGAACAAGTTAACAATGGGGAAACTGGGTGAGCCAGTCCCAGAACTGTCTGTACTATTGTCTTCATTGGTTTGGGCTGCTCTAACAGACACCCTAGATGAGGGGTGGGGGGGGTCACAACGGATGTTTATGTCCCACAGTTCCGGAGGTGAGAAGTCCAAGGTCAAGGGGGCCAAGCACCATCAGTTCTGGTGAGGGTCCTCTTCCTGGTTTGCAGACGGCTATTTTTTGCTGTGTCCTCACATAGCTGAGAGAAAGAGAGGGATCAAGTGTCTTCTCCTCCTTTCACAAGGACACAAATCCGGGGGCTCCACCCTCAGGCCCTAATCACCTCACCAAGGCCCCACCTGCAAATACCATCACACTGAGGGTTAGGATTGGGACATATGAATGGTGGGGGAGTGGGCACAACCAGTCCGTAGTTATCTTTGCATCTTCTCTGTAAATTTCAAATTATTCTCAAAAGCAGTTACAGAAATAACAAAGGGACAAACCAAAAATAAATAATAAAGTAGCAGACCTAAATACAGTCATAGCAATAATCACATGAAATGTGAATGGTCTAAACATTCCAATTAAAACGTAGAATCGGGGCGCCTGAGTGGCACAGCAGTTAGGCGTCTGCCTTCGGCTCAGGGCGTGATCCCAGCGTTACGGGATCAAGCTCCACATCAGGCTCTTCCGCTATGAGCCTGCTTCTTCCTCTCCCACTCCCCCTGCTTGTGTTCCCTTTCTCGCTGGCTGTCTCTATCTCTGTCGAATAAATAAATAAAATCTTTAAAAAAAAAAAAAGTAGAATAATCGGAATGGACAAAAGAAACCCAACTGCATATTATCTGAAAGTGATGCACTTTAATTGTGAAGACAGAGAGAGTGACAGTAAGTGGGTATACAGTAACTTGCCCATACAAAAAGGAAGCCTAACAAGGGTAAAGGCAAAGAGGATCAATGGAGATAAACCACATCTGAACACACATACGTTATCTTGAATTCTAGCCTAAATGAGATCATGTCCATCCAATGGTGTTAGATCTGTGTTTGACCCAGTCTTTTTTTTATATATATATTTTACTTATTTATTTGACAGAGAGAGTGAGCGAGAGAAAACAGGAGCAGGAGCAGAGGGAGAGGGAGAAGCAGACTCCCTGATGAGCAGGGAGCCCGATGCAGGACTCGATCTCAGGACCCCAGGATCATGACCTGAGCTGAAGGCAGATGCTTAACTGACTGAGCCACCCTGGTGCCCCAGAGTCTTTTTTTTTTTTTAAAGATTTTATTTTTTTTTAAAGTAACCTCTACACCTAACGTGGGGCTCGAACTCACAACCCAGAGATCAAAAGTCCCACACTCCACCAACTGAGCCCACCAGGTGCCCCCGACCCAGTCTTGTACCTGCTTTTTTCTCTCCGTGAGGCTCCCTGTTCCTTCTTCATCCCATCCTACTCAGCCAGTTTCAGCAACCTTGTATTTATTTTTTCCATACTCTCCCCGTGCTTGTAAAATCACTTCTAAATGTATAATGGCTGCACACATACAAGTCTGTATACATACACAAAATATTTTTGTCATTCTTTTAAGAAAATGGGTTCAAAGCATATACAGTTGACTTCAGCTTTGCTGTTTGAATACCTCATTGCTCCAAGGCCCCAGACAGACGGCCAATTTGTTATTTTTAACGAATCAAGAATTATCCATTACTATAATTATTAATGAAGTACTATGAATTATTAGGAGGGATCCACAAGCGATTCAATAGTGAACATATATTCTTCCATTACCTGTGGGCTTCAGGATTCCCAGGTGTGGGATTCTGGGCCCAAGGGGCCGGGGCTTGTAATCGTCATACATTTCGCCAGGTTACTCCTTGAGGAGTGGTAACCGTTGCGTGTCTACCAACAATGGGTCCGTGTACCCTCTTCCCCACAAAGGCAAGCAGACGCCATCTGTTCAACATGAAGACCCCCCACCCCCATGAAGACCGCCCCAGCCCCCAGGGTTGCCGTAGCTGCTGCTGGAGTTCACGCACACGGTCCTGGGTCCCCCCACCCGCTTGGTGGGAGCAGAGCAACCAGGCCCACAGCTCCTCCAGCTCCTACCCCGCCTCCTCGCTCCGGGTCCCACGTCTTATATCACTTTGTGTGCATGAACCTGTCCATGCCCACCTGAGCCAGGTGCTTCTGCGGAGAAGGACCTGGGTCTTCTGTAGCGCACCTCAAGGCATCGAGGGGGTTGTGGGCTCAGAGGAAGTGAAAAACCAGCATGAGATCCAAGGGGACGCAGGCTTCCAGGGGATTCCAGGGCATTCCAGGGCATCCTCCTGGGTTCCCATGGGACTTTGATCTCCCCACTGCACGTTTGTCTTCTCTACCTGCTGGCAGCCCTGCTGGCCTCAGACCCACGACAGACTCAAGGATGACACACGGGCATAGACCGTTTAACTGGTTCCCATAAAGGTATCAAATCTGATGCCTGGAACGAATCCCTGACAACACTCGAGCTGATCCGTTTCTTTGGTGGAATCCTTACTCTGCATACAGCTCTGTGACAGGGAAGAGCTCGATGCCTTGATGGCCGGTGCTGATCCCGGCCACAACGTCCCCATTCTGCTTACCTACAGGCTGGAATCCACGGATCTGGTTTTCAGCAAGTCAGTACAGCAAACATGTATTGAGTACCAATGGTGTGCTCTCTGTGAGGTCTGCCCTCCTACTACTAAGAATCCTCTTTCATAGCAACAAAGAAAAAGGAAGGTCTTGAGATAAGGTAAAAACAGTGCACTGGCCGTTGTAGCGATTTCCTAGCGAATTAGTCCTCCAAGTGTTTTTAATGACAGTAGTCTTTTCTTGGGGTGACACGATGACCCCGCGAGCGCCAGCTGCAGTATGTAACTCTTGCTGTGGATGCTGATGTCCTAAGAGGCTAAGATCGAACAAACCACCCAATGCCGACTTTATCTTAAAGAAAACAGAAAATCTAGCACAGGAACATGGATCGACATCCTCAGAATTTCACTAATAGTTTAATTAATTTATATCTAATGCTTCGATCTCTAAATGCCTGTGTGGCATTCTTGTCACCTTTGTTTAATAAAAAACAAATCAGAGGCGCCTGGGTGGCTCAGTCATTAAGCGTCTGCCTTTGGCTTAGGGCGTGATCCCAGGGTCCTGGGATCGAGCCCTGTGTTGGGCTCCCTGCTCTGCTGGGAGCCTGCTGCTTCTTCTCCCACTCCCGCTGCTTGTGTTCCCTCTCTTGCTGGCTGTCTCTCTCTTTCTGTCAAATAAATAAAATCTTTTAAAAATAAAATTAAATTTAATAAATAAATAATCAAATAACACAGCGACCCCCTGTCCATCCCACGGAAGTTGTAAAACGTGTCTGTAAGCTCTTTGATGTTCCTGCCAGCCAAAGATAGGGTGTAATCGCCTTCCCCTTGAATATGGGCTGGCCTTTGTGACTCTCTGCGAAGAGACCATGTTCTGACTTCCGAGCCTCATTCCTAAAAAGCAAAGCAGACTCCACCTGGCTCTCGCTTTGGGGCCTGTGCTTTTAGAGCCCTGAGCACCGCAGGCCTCCAGCTACCATGAAGGCACGCACCACGGGGAGAAACCATGCAGAGAGGCCACACTGAGATCACAGTGCCCTGAGAACCCCAGCTGCCCAGCCCATATATGCCAGCCCTCCCCATCAGACACGCGAGCAACCCTCCGATGCTTCCAGCACCAGCCAGCATCCCATCGCAACCGTGTGGGAGGCAGATGACACCACCAGGCTGAGCCCAGTAGACCCCCAGAACCATGAGAGTTAATAACATACTATTTTAAACCACTAAGCACTGGATGGTCTGTTAGCAGCAATAAATAACTGGAAGATTCTGGGTCGAGAAATCAATGGCACAGTCACCCGGCACTCAGGACTCACAGTTTACGGGGAGACAGAGTCACACAGCTTCCATCCATCCCCAGCGCTCCATGGAATGTATCCAAGGCTTAGAGGGAGCGCAGAAGCAAGACTGAGTCTGACCTTCGGATGTGAATTCGGGCGAATCTCACATTTTACTTAGTAACAACTCCATCTGCAACTCACAAAACCACTCCTGAAACACAGAGTACATTTGGTTCCCGTATTGCATTTGTGCAACGACCAGCACAGAGGAGCTGAAGGCTCTCAGCTTGGGGTCCCACTTAAAGACCTGCTCTCCTGACCATCCCATATACGTGGCCACTGGGGTCTGAAAATCGTAGCATGGATCTCATTTGCCACAGCAAGGCTTCCAGATCCTGCAGACTTTTCTAACAACTGGAAGCGTAGGAGACAGATAATACCCGCTTCACAGCCAGGCTTGCGGGAAGGAGACAGAACCCACACTGTGGGGGCCCAGCTCTGTGCCAAGACATCATATCACTTCCCTTGATCCCAGGGCAGCACTGCCAGGGACAGTCCTGTCACTGTCATCATCCAGAGACAGGAACCAAGTCTCAGGGAGAAAATCACTTTCTGCACCCCCGGCAGTGGAAGGTAGGGCTGGACTATGAAACCAGACATTCCTGCCCCAAATCTCTTAGGGTGACGGGTTGCCCTGTGCCTCGCAAAATGATAAGTTGAAGTTCTAACCCCCAGGACCTCCCCATGGGATCTTATTTGGAAATTGGGTCTTTGTAGATGGAATCCGGGCAGATGAAGTCATATTGGAATGGGCTAGGACCCTCAGCCAGTAAGACTGGTATCCTTGTAAGATAAGAGACACAGGGAGGGACACATACAGGACGGAAAGCCATATGACAACGGAAGCAGGGACCGGAGGGACGCAGGGGCAGGACATGCACACCGGGGGTTGGGGGCATCCACGGGAAGGGAGCAAAAAACAAGGAACCATTAGAACCCCTTAGAACCCTCGAAACAGCACGGTCCTGCTGATACCCGGATGTCAGGCTGCTAGCCTCCAGAGCTCTGCAAGTTTGCACGTCTTGTTTTTAAGCCATCAAGTGCACGTGTGTGGTGCCAGGTGCCGGCAACTTCGGGAAACCCGTTCTCGCCATAGTCCCCCAGAGTGTAGACTTCCACGGGGGGCTCACGCCGGCCCCATTCTGACTCTTCATCTTGACCTGGGCAATCCGAGATAGGAGTAGCAAGTTTTAAAGAAACTTTGTAAAGGATCCTTTCTGAGTTCCCGTCAGGCCGGGCACACACAGATTCCACTTGGCCAGACTGAGAGCCGTCTGGGATGGCCTGAGTGTCTGCACGTCGGGAAACTTTTTTCAAAGAAGGAGCTGGGATATTTTCATTCCAGTGTGTACTATATCACAGGAGTCCTTGTTTATCCAAAGGATTTTCCGTGTAAATAAAGACATTTGCAAATTGATTTAGATTAATCAGGTGTGACTGCTGGATAAACAGAGGGAAAACTCTGTCACTGGGATCCGGGCGCTAGAACAACCAGCACCCTGTGCACAGACCCGCACCACTGGCGGCGGCGGCGGCCGAACTTCTGTGGTCTCAGAGCGAAGATGAAAACCAGAAAGGAAAAGAAACCCAAAAATATGACAAACATCTCGGGTATAATCCCAAAAGACGCAGCTGGACTCAAAGGTCACCCTAGAGATGTGAGTTTAAAATACGGCCTCCCCCAAAACCCAAACCTGGGGGATTTCTACCTTCTGGACTTTTCCCACTCCTGGCCGCCACCAACACACACAGACAGACACACACACAGACGCACAAACACACAGAGACAGAGACAGAAACATACAGGGATATGCATGCAGACACACGGACACAAACACACATGCACATACACACTGGGGCACAGGGTCACTGCACATTTAAAGTGTTTCTAGAAAACATAATGCCTGTGTTCAACCCCCAGAGCCTGGGCTTCTGCTCTTAGCTGCCTTATTGTCTCACTTCTTCCAACAGCCCTCCAAGGCAGTTGCTGCTAATCCCATTGTGCAGACGGGAATACTGAGCCCCAGAGATACGAAGTGTCTGGTTCAAGACCCCACAGCTGGCCAGCAGCCAGCAGGGATGCCAGTCCCTCCCCTGAGCTCCGGATCCCAGCCCCCCTTTCCCACCAAAATCCACAAACCCACATTTATTCCAGCCTGATGCTAAGGATAGAGCAGTCAACAAACCAGACCAAGTCCTTGGGGAGGTGGGAGAAACGCGGAGATGTTGGTCAAAGGGGACAGACTTCTAGTTAGAGGAGTATGCTCTGGGGATCTGACGTACAGCATGGCAATTCTAGTTAACAACACCGTATCACGTCCTGGAACGTTGTGAAGCGAGCAGATCCTCAGTGCTCTCAGCACAAAAAAGAAAGGGTAATGAAGGGATGGGATGCCAGTGTTTGCTAATGCTACGGTGATCGTCACTTTGCAACACAGACGTGTTGGAAATCGCCACACCTACCCCTTACACTGACAGTGCTATATGCCGAGTATACCTCAATAAAGCGGGTGGGGGAGCTCGAACAACGCACAGTGTTTGATGCCGGTTACATGACATGTCCCCAAAAGGCAAATCTAAAGAGAGAGAACGTAGATTTGTGTTTGCTTAAGGCTGGGATGGGAATGGGGATGACTGTAAATGGGCACAAGAATTCTTCTGGGGGTGATGGAAATGTTCTAAAATTAGATCGTGGTGCCAGTGGCATAGCTCTGTAAATATGCGAAAAATCGTTGAATTACACTTAAGATGGGTGAATTTTCTAATAGGTCAACTGCACCTCAATGCGGCTGTTAATACCACTGCAAGACGGGACGCCTGGGGGGCTCAGTCGCTGAAGCGTCTGACTTCAGCTTAGGTCATGATCCCAGGGTCCTGGGAGAGAGCCCCCCATCGGGCTCCCTGCTCAGTGGGGAGTCTGCTTCTCCCTCTCCTCTGCCTGCCGCTACCCCTGCTTGTGCTGTCTCTCTCTCTCTCTGACAAATAGATAAATAAAATCTTTAAAAAAATCTTTAAAAAAAAAAACCAAAACAAATAAAACACCACAAGACGAAAGCAGACAGAGCCCCACTCTCAGGAGCTCCCACTCTGGTCCTCCCTGCTCCTTTCCACAAGATGTCCCTCTGTGCCTGGGAATCCCTGGGGGCTGGCTGGGCGGCTGTGAATCTCAGGAGGGGGCCCCTTGCGAAGCAGCTCCCAAGTGAGGCTGATGCTGCCGACCCACGGACCACACCTGGAGTAGCAAGACCGCACTGCATCTTGGGGAGAAGGAGCAGAGATTTTTTTCCTCTCATGCATCTGTCCTTGAAGCTCTTTTGCACATCAGTCCTGCTGACCTGACAGGTGAGTCTGGGAAGGGGACTGGCAAACCAGATGGGTGGTTCCCCACGGAACCACCTGCCCCGCCCCCTTGGGCACCTGCCGTGCTTGGTAATGGGCCCGCGGTGCCTCCGCCTGGCGTGCAGGCCCGGGAAGCCGCCGGCCCACAGATGGGGGCCACAGCCTCGGTATCAGCCTTGTCAGCACATCAATATCCCATCTGCTTTCCCCGGTGATCTCTTAGTTGGTTCCAAGTGGGAGCAAGGAAGAGTTATCAGGTTGAACCACGGGAGGTTGCCCACAGAAACGGTCCACGCCGTAGACACGGGGCAATCTGGTGCTACCATGAATTGGGTACCCTCATGTCCTAACACTAACTCTGTGCCAGCGGTTTTCAAACTTTGATCATGTAAAAACCACCTGGGAACTTGGTAAAACTATGAAGGCCCAGCCTCAATGGCCTGGATCGGTTTTCGAGGCCAGACGACACACACCGACGGGTGGGGAACCGTGCTACAGAGCAAGCAGGATGCTGACGGCTCTGCTACCTTTATTCCAGCTCAGGGGGGCCCACCAAGCCTTGGCCTGCGCCGGCCCCGGAGGGCTTGCAAGAGAGCAAACACATTTTCGGAAATTGTGTGAGCCTTTTGTTAAACACAGTTGCCGTTAAAAATCAAATTATAGGCACTTACAATTAAGTAAATTGTATTACAAACAAAGGAAATAATACTCAAAACTCCACTTCTTAATCATTTTACTGCATTTTACTATCGTCTGTGCTTTGGGGGCTATTTATATCCATCGTAGGAGAGCATTAGAAATAATCCATAAGGGTGCGTAGCTGCACGCGTCCCATGAGGAGAGCGCTTACAAACCCTGCAAATCAGGGCTTACTTCCCACAACCAGTCCCTCAGCATCCCCATTTCCCAGATGAAGAAACCGAGGTTTGGAGAGTAAATGACCTTCCCAAGATCTCAGAGCCACAGTTTGAACCCAGACAGTTGACCTAGGAGCCCAGGTTTTTAACCAACTGATATATTATGCTCTGTCTATGTACCTTCCCTGGGTCAGTGGTGTGAATCTCCATCCACCTTCCTGGAAAGCACAACCCCCTAACCCCCACCAACAACTGGCTTCCCCCCAGGATCCCACCTGTGTCCCCCCCCAAGCAGCCTAAAGAGCAAACCAGTGGGGCGGGGGCGGGGGAGGCGCCTGGGTGGCTCAGTTGGTTAAGTGTCCGACTGTTGGTTTGGGCTCAGGTTGTGATCTCAGGGTCGCGGGGTCGAGGCCACGTCAGGTTCTGCGCTGAGTGTGGAGCTTGCTTAAGATTCTCTCTCCCTCCTCCGTCTGCCCCTCCTCACCTCCCCAGCATGGGTGCTCGAGCACACAGGCTCTCTCTTAAAAAAAAAAAAAAAGGGGGCGCCTGGGTGGCACAGCGGTTAAGCGTCTGCCTTCGGCTCAGGGTGATCCCAGCGTTATGGGATGGAGCCCCACATCAGGCTCTTCTGCTATGAGCCTGCTTCTTCCTCTCCCACTCCCCCTGCTTGTGTTCCCTCTCTCGCTGGCTGTCTCTATCTCTGTCAAATAAATAAATAAAATCNAAAAAAAAAAAAAGAGCAAATCAGCAGGGCAGTGCTTATGACCTCTGACCTCTGACAGGTCAGGTTTCTCAGCACTTTCGGTGGGGGGCTTTGGTGTCCCAAGTCCAGTCTCTTGCAGGGTCTCCCCACCAGTGAATGTCACTACAGTTGAACATATGCACATTTAAGCAAGTTAAGTGAAATGTGGTGTGTGGTCTTGAAGCTGAAAAAGTCCTAAAGAGATAGAGGTCTTGAGGTGGGAGGGAGGCAGGTCCAGCTTTACTGCACAGATGCGAGAGGCTGAGCAGAGGTGGGGAGAGGCGGCAGGCGGGGGGGGGGGGGGGGGTTTGGTAAAAAAAAAAAAAAAAAAAAAAANTTGGCAGCGCTCTACACCCCTCCTGTACCCGCACCCATCAGTGGCCCCTTGGCCCCTCAAAGGAGCCAGGAAGGAGAGAGGAAGGGGCAGTGGGAGATTTCCAGTCTCACCTTCCTGCTTCGTCTCCAGAATGTTGGGTCCCGGAAAGTTCTGCCTCCACATACCACTCCCACTCAGTCCCAAGAGGAGGAAGCACTCAGGACCAAGAACTTCCTCGAAAGTTTCTACTTTTGTGTACAAAGTGAAAGTAGGGGAAAAAAATAAAAAACAACAAAAAAAAATGAAGTCATGACTAGTGTACGACCTGCTGTTAACCGAGGGCTAAAGGCGTTTTATTTTCTTCTTCTCCCTCACCCTTTTTTTCCCTACAATGAATACGTGCATTTTTTATAATGAGGAAGAAACAAGTTATATTTTAAGAAGGAGGAGGGAGAGGACAGGGAATAAACAGCAGAGGAAGTAATCACAGCAAGTATGCAACTGGTAGCTACGGGACAAAAAGTACTTTCACGTTAAATAATGTATCACTTTCTCCCATAGCTCTGCAAGCAAGAAGCACAGACGTTGTTAAATGCAATGTAAAAAACAGGAGGAAATGCTTATTCGTGATAGCCAAGACAGGGAAACAACCGAAGTGTCCATCCATGGATAAAGAAATGTGTGTGTGTGTGTGTGTGTGTGTGTACACATATTATATATAATATATAATGAAATATTCTTTACCCCAAATAAAGAAGGCAATCTTGCCATTTGAGACAGCCTTGATGAGCTTGGAGGACATCATGCTAAGTGAAAGAAGCCAGACATTGTATGGTATAACTCATAAGTGGAATCTTGAAAGGTCAAGCTCAAGGAAGCGGAGGGTGGTGGGGGTTGCCAGGAGCCGGGGTTGGGGGTAAACGGGGAGGTGTTAGCTAAGGGCACCAAGTGTCAATTATGCAGGATGAGTAAGGTCTGCAGAGCTAGTTTACGGCATGGGGACCACAGTTAATAAATTGTATTGTATACTTGCAATTTGCTGAGGGAAGAGATCGTCCATGTTCTCATCACGCACACACACACACACACAGCGGTAACCACGTGAGGTCATGGGTGTGTCGTTGAGCCTGACTGTGGTGATCACCTCGCACTGTACACATCTCTTACACCACCGTGTACACACTAAATAGAAACAGCTTTGTTAATTATGCCTCAGTAAAGACGGACAGACTGAGGGCTGGGCGCTCTTGATATTCCCAAGGTCAAGGAGAGAGTCCAGGGCAGAGTCAGGATGTGACTTGAAGCCTCTCAGCTCTAAACCCAGGATTCCTGCTGTTGAGTTGAGGGCATCTGCACAAGAAACATGTGTGGAATGTCTGCCCCAAACAACCCCGCCTTACCTCCCCAGGTCCAGACAGGGACCCTCTAGGCCACGTACAATGAGGCATCTTTGTCCTCTGACCATTGATGTTTTCTGGGGGGTTGGGGGGGAGGCATCTGACTCAGGTAGGGCCGATCGAAGGTCCTTCTGCTACAATCTGGAATGGGTCATAGAGAAATATAGTGATGAGGGACAGAGAAGGGAAGGGTGTGATGTTGTTCGAGCGTCTGGGAATCATGTGTTTGCCCTATGACTTGGGGAACAGAGAACACCGGTCTGCAGGCATAGAAAAATAGAGAAGAGGCACAGAAAGAACAGACATGAGAGATGAAGGGAGAATGTGAGCGACCTTCTAAGCCCTTCCACAAGTTTCGCTGTTCCTGTCCTACATCATCCTTATATAATGCTGTTGTTAGGGGTTTTGTTCTAATTAAAGGTAGACTGAGTTGACATCTATTCCTTTAGCCAAAAGAATACAAACTAATAATTTATTAAAGCATGTTTAACTTCCAAACTTATCTCTTCAATTTTCTAGAAGGCGCTTATCTTCATTGCAAGCACCTACCATTATTGTCATGGAACAACCAATAGCAAATATAATATTTATCAGAGAAACCCAAAAGCAATCCTTTTACAAGAAGGAAACAAGGATGCCTGCTATCAACACTATTACATTCACTATTATTCCAGAGAACCTAGTGACCATAATAAAAGAAAAGAAATAAGAGAAATAAGTATTGGAAAGGAACAGGCAAAATCATTATAGATTTCCAATGGTATTATTGTCCACCTAGTATACCCCCAAAGTCAAATGAAAGTCATGCTGAACTAGTAGAAGTTTGGTAAGGTGGCTGGATACAATAAAATAAACAAGCCACTTCACTGTATGCCAATAAAAAACTATTCTAACGTATAATGGAAAAAAGGTCCCACTAACAATAGCAATAACAACTGTAATATCTAGGAATAAATCTAATGAGCACGATGAAATACATATGCAAAATAGCATAAAATTTACTCAGGAACCAAAAAGAAAAATTTAACATAAAGTTATACGCTGAGGTCGACGGCATTACTGGCCCCAATTCTGCACCTCTCTCTTCATCCATTCCTTACCTCGGCCTCCCTGCGGGCAGCGTTCCTCCATCCCTCGGTTCTAGGCTTGACCACGTGACTTGATTTGGCCAACAGCACGTAAGCAGAGTGACAACATGCCCTTTCCGAGGCCGGGGCTTAAGAGCCTTCTGCTTGCCTTCCGCGTCTCTGCCATCGCTATGAGAGAAGCCGCCCCGGATCCGGAGCCCAGAAGGAGCAAAAAGGGAGCAGACCTGCAGACCTGAACCCCAACTTTAGTGGGGAGCTGAGTCCAGCCAGATGCATCTGTAACTTGAAGCAGAGCCACCTCGCCGAACCAGGGCCAGATCAGCCAGTCTCCAGCAACTCACAGACTTGTGAGCAGTAACAAATGCTGACGTTTCAAGTCACTGAGTCCCAGGATGCTTTGTGAGACGGTAAGAGCCAGCTGATCAACTCCGTATTCCAGGAAGGTGATATTCAGTATCGTAAACATATGCCTTCTCTATAAATTAATCTACAAAGTTACCAGGGATTCCAATCACAATGCCAACGGATATTTATTTTTCTGCGATTTTAAATATAAATTGTAAAACAAATTTGGCCACTAAAATTTTTGGGGGGGGGAACCAAACTAACGGAGGAGAACAAGATCTTACTCCATCAGATACTAAGAGATATCATGCAACTAGGATAGTTATGCACACAACAGAGAAACCAATGGAACCCAACCAAGGGGGCATAAAGGTGTATGTAGATAGATGAGAGAGAAGGAGAGAGAGAGGGAGAGAGGATAGATATGACACAGACAAATAGAAATGATGCTAATTACAAATTAATAGTGGGGCTGATAGGTTATATAGCAAATAGCACTGAAACAACTGGCCATCACTTTGAAAATATATATTTAAATTCTTACATCATCTTAGATACTAAAGTAAATTCCGGGTGGATTAAGGGCCTAAATAGAATATATGAAACTATAAATGTACTAAAAGAAATTACAGATGACTCTTGTCATAGTTGTGGGGTGGAGCAGGCCCTTCTAGGCAAGGAATAATCCAGAAGCCATTAAGAAACAGATGCACGGGGTGCCTGGGTGGCTCAGTCGTTAAGCGTCTGCCTTCAGCTCAGGGTATGATCCCAGGGTCCTGGGGTCCTGGGATTGAGCCCTGCATCGGGCTCCTCTGCTGGGACCCTGTTTCTTCCTCTCCCACTCCCCCTGCTTGTGTTCCCTCTCTTGCTGACTATCTCTCTCTCTCTCTGTCAAATAAATAAATAAAATCTTTAAAAAATAAGTAAGTTAATTAATTAATTACTTAAAATAAAATTCACTGTCCTTGGAGGGGAGGGGCTGGGGTAACAGGGTGACGGGCATGAAGGAGGGCACAGGATGGAATGAGCACCGGCTGTTCTATGCAACTGATGAATCACTGACCTCTACCACTGAAACTGATAGTACAGTATATGGTAACTAAAATAAAACAAAACAAAATAAAATAAAATAAAATGCACTGTCTTGAAAACCTAGCAGCCCACCCCAAGTGACCCAGAGAGGTGCACACATCTTGAGCTGTGAATGGAGCTGTCACCAATTTACGGCACAATCAAGCTCATTATCCTGATCCGGTGACACCTTTGTCTCAGTGAGGACACTGGGAGCGTCATTCTGAGGGAAAGAAAAGCCAGGATCAGGCCCTATTAATGAGCATTGTCCCGCTAAAGCCCCCCTAATCCGGCCCTGCTGCCCCCCCCCAGATTCAGTCCCTCTATTGTCCCCTCTCTGGGGCCTCCCACCTCTCCCTCCCCCAGCCTCCGTCAGCTCCACCTGGACACCCTTTGTAGGGCCCCCTCGGAAAAGGGCCGTAGGGCACGCATCTTTCAGCCTGTGTTAATTCTGGTCTTTCCTGACCCCATGCCTTTCCTTTGCCAGGTAGAATAACGACAAGGACAGAGCGGCCAGCACAGGCCGGGCAGGCGTGCAGCTCGGGAACCCGGCTCAGGGCGCTATTTATAGTCTGTAACTTGTTTAGTCCTGGGCCCAGGGAGCAGCGGCTCGTGTCAGGAGGCTCATTGCACAGAGGTGAAGACGGCGGGAGGCCCAGGGGCTGTGGGGAAGCCTCCACCCCCACCCCCGGTCCTCCCTGTGCCCTGCGCCCACCTCTCTCTTGGCGTCACTGTCTTCGGAGGATTCCAGTGTTGGCGTCTGTCTCCTGCCCTGGCCGGGGCTCTGCCCTGCTCTTCTTTGCATCCCCAGCCCCTAGCAAAGGGCAGAGGGCAAAGGGGTTGGGGGAGAAAGGGGCAAGACAGGACAAGAAGGAAAAAGTGCAGGAGAGAGGGGGAAGAAGAAAATGCAAAAAAGACAAGCCAAGCGAGGCCCGATGTGGGGCCCTGGGAGCAGGCTGAGTGGGGCGGAGAGGGGCAGCCCCGGGGAGGTCAAGACCAGAATTGGCCCACTGAGTTATGTACCTCTGTCCCAGTGTTGGCTACAAATAGTGCTGCTCCCATGGGAACTCTGCAGTCACACGGCCCTCGGAGTAGGGTCTCCTGTGAACCGGGACACGGGGGACAGCTCAGGCTCCTCCATGTGCTGCCCCAGGGCCCCTCAGGCCCAGAATGTTCCATCCTGCAGGTCTGCCCCCTGTCCTCACAGATGTTCCCGCAGCAGAAGGCTCCGGGCCCACCAACCTGGCTCACAGCACCGTCCAGGGCACCCGCACTCAGCTTCCAAAGCCGTCCAGGTCTGCCTGGCCCTGGACTGAAGGCTTAGGCCGGGACCTCAGCCTCTCTCTACCTCCCTGCTCCGAGGCTCAGGCTCTCCTCCCGGCCCTGTCTCCAGGTGCTCTGGGCACTCCTGGGAGGCCCTGTCCTGGACTCTGCTCAGCTGACCCTCGCCTCCCAGACACAGCCAGCTCCAGAGAGATCCGGGACACCCCCTACTCCTCTCCAAGCCTCTGTTCCTCTCTGGAACATTCCTTGCTCTCATCCATGATCGCGAGCATTAGATGGGAAGATGCCTCGCTTATCCTTGCTTCAGGAACCCAGACCATGGTCGTGTAGCCTGTGTTCGGCCTCCCGGATGTTCTATCATGGGTCTATAAAAAGAGTCTTAGAGGCAGTATTCCACAGGCAAAAATATGGACTGCTATCAACATCATATTCTTCCATTTCACATGCAATTCATCTGAAGAGTCCACTATCCCTCCCTCTCTCGGGGAAAAGAGGGAAAAAAGTTGCCTTTGTGCTTCCAAGACAGCCATAATTGCCCTGGAGAGAACAAAGGGGCATGAGTTATTAGCTCTGTTTTCTACTTGAGGCAACCGTATCTCTGAGAGATTAAATGGCTCACTGTGTCCCCAGGCTCCAGGGGCCACAGGGAGCAGAGCCAAGCTCATCACTCTCCATTGGAGAAGAGAGCCCTTCCCACCACCGTCCTGCCCTGCCTGCCAAAGCACTTTTACTGCCGTCTGTCGGCAGTCACATAATTTGGACCAAATGCAGACCAACCCCCCAGGACAGTGAAAGTAGAGACAGCCTCAAGGATTCAACGACACGGGGTCAAAATGATTGAAAAATTGCTCATTTCCAGTGAGGCTCCAAACAAAAGCAAAAGTCAACAAGAGAGCATTCTAGAATTCTGGCAATAGCTGCTTCTCGGGATAAGCGTGTACGAGAGGCTGCCACCACTCACTCGGTCTCTCCACCTTTGCCCTGCAAACGAGCCACTCTTGAAAAGGCAAATGCATCTAGATTTCCAAGGGCAGTGGCGAGAACGCCCCACGCGCTGGAAAGAACGAGCACCCTCGAGGTCACTCCCTCCCTCTTGGCTGCAAAGAGACACACCCACCCTTCGTGGCTGGCCGGCTGGCTGGCGGTCACCTCCATCCCATGAAATGCTGGTCAGTGTCCAAATGACCCCTCTACTTGGAAGCCCTCAGCTTAGCTCAGCCTGGAGACCGTTGCTATGCGTGGGGAAGGTTTTTCCCCCAAGCACTGGATGTAATCGCAGGCCGGGAGAAGGCTGCGTGCGCGTGCCAGCGGCCGTCCCCGCGGGGCTGGCTTGGGGATGATTGCAAAGAGGACAACAGTGTATCTGGCCGGGACTGTAACCTTCCAAAGAGAGACGGAGAAGTTGCGGCATGGGGGGAAAAGAACCAGGCCTTTTGGGAACAAAAGGAAGGGTGGCAGGTGCCCAAGTCGGGTGTCGAAGGTTCTCCTCTGAGCCGAGACGGGTAAAAAAAAGGATGGTAGGAGGGATCAGACGCCCGGTGTCTTCATGGTGTCTCCCCGCAGTACCTTGCTGAGATCCCCCCTCTCGGAGCCCCCAGGTCCTCATCGATCAAATGCAACAAATGATTGTCCCGGCTCAGAGGGGGAGGCCCAAGCGAGGCCAGATATACGGGACGCAAGTGTCCCTGCATCGCATTCAGGGCTGAATACGCAGTGGCTCTTAGGGGCAGCGTGAGCCAGTAGAAGCCCACAAAGATCTCCATGACCCGTCTACACGTGGCGGAAGCCCTGATGGGCAGTGGTGATTAATCAAACTGGAAACAAGCATGTCTGACTCCAGAACTCCAACATCAGGTAAGCCCGATCTATCAAAGCGTCGCTTCCGTTGGCAAAGCTGATCAGAGGGGGTGTGATAGACTGGATTGCGCCCCCCCCAAAGTCATTTGTTGAAGCCCTAACCCCCATCTTTGGAGACGGGGTCTTCAAGGAGGTAACTGAGGTTAAATGAGGTCATGAGGGTGGGGCCCTGATCTGATAGGACTGGGGGTCTCGCAAGCAGAGGAAGAGACACGGGATGCAGGGCCCTGGGAAGGCAAGGAGAGGAGGCAGCTACCTGCAGGCTGCAAAACCAGACCTCTCCGCACCTTGATCTTGGACTTCCAGCCTTCAGAACTATGAGAAGATAAATGTCTGTCCTTTTTTTTTTTTTTAAGATTTTATTTATTTATTTGACAGAGATTGAGAGAGCACAAGTAGGCCGAGCAGCAGGCAGAGAGAGCGGGAGAAGCAGGCTCCCTGCTGAGCAGGGTGCCCAACACGGGGCTCGATCCCAGGACCGTGGGATCATGACCTGTGCCAAAGGCAGACGCTTAACTGACTGAGCCACCCAGGCGCCCCAAATGTCTGTCCTTTAAGCCACCCGCTCCATGATATTTTGTTTTGGGACCCAAGCTGACCAACACAGGGGGTCTTCAGTCCCATCTCTGTCCCTTGCTGCCACCACAGTCATCTTCCTGGCATTCGTGGCCTGCGCTGTGGGTGCCACGGGATGGCCCTGGAGCCTCAGGGAGTCACAGGTACGCATAGGTCACCCTCGGCATGACCAGATGGCGAGTGCCCAAGGGAGAGGTCTGCTGCAGACCTTCTTAAAACGAGAAGCATGTAAGAGAAATGTTCCATCCTCTCCCAAGAAATGGGTTCACAACAAGCCCTCCTTTTCCTCGTTCCTGGAGTGGGCCCTGTGGTGGCCCCCAAAAGATGTGTCCACATCCCAACCTGAAGAATCTCTGAACGTAACCGTATGTGGGAAAAGGGTCTTTGCAGATGCAGTTAAGGATTTCGGGATCATGCTGGATTTAGGGTGGGCCGTAAATGCCATGACAGTGTCCTTATTAGAGAAAAGCAGAAAGAGATCTGACACACGCCACCAACAACGCAGAGATGGGTGTGATGCGGCCAGGAGCCCAGGATGCCTGCGGCCCTTGGAAGCTGGTAGAGGCCAGCAACAGAACCTCCCCGAGAGCCTTCGGAGGGAGCACCTCCCTGCCAGCACCTCGGCTTCAGACTTCTGCCCGTGTCATGATGCAAAGTTCCTGATGACAACAGTTCTGGTGGTTTCTTGAGGACTTGCTCCGTGGAGACCCGGGGGTAAGAATAGGACCTGTTCTCGTTCTGGATGAAGAAAAGGAAGCTCAGGGAGGTTAGGGGATGCGCCCAAGGTCACGAAGCCTACATCTGACAGTGAAGTGAGGTCATCAGGGTGGGGCCGTGCTCTGACAGGTTAATGCCAGAATGAGGACCAAGTCTGTCCAGCTCCAAAGTCAGTGGGGCGCCGAATGTCCAGGTAACATCAACCAACACTCTATAAACCCCAACCCATGGCACCATGGCTACAAATAGTGTCGAAATCACGAACCCCAGCACGGCCAAGGACTCAGTACCGCTTTGGGGTTTACAGCAATCAGATTTTATCTCCAGGAACATTCTGGGGTCTGGGCAGGATTGTCACCACGCCCTTAGGTCCCCTGGTGACCTAAGAAGACCCAAACACCTCGTCACATTGCATGAGCCCAATCATTCAGCAAAAATCCAAAGTCGGTAGCATTTGCAGCGCTCCGGTCTGTCTGCGGCTGACTCCGCTGTCCATCCTGCCTGCGCCGGAGTTCAGAGGAGGCAGAGGCCGGTGTGGACAGACAGCTCCCCCTCCCCCCACTACACACACACAGCAGGGCCTGGGAAGGACAACCACAGCT
This sequence comes from Ailuropoda melanoleuca, assembly GCF_002007445.2. Classification (NCBI taxonomy): domain Eukaryota; kingdom Metazoa; phylum Chordata; class Mammalia; order Carnivora; family Ursidae; genus Ailuropoda; species Ailuropoda melanoleuca. The sequence goes on from NC_048231.1 coordinate 32,593,005, forward strand.
GCTGGCGAAAGGCACTTACGCACTCATTCATTCTACAGATCTCTCCTAGGTCCTAAAATCAGAAGCAAGAACTACGTAACTAGTCTGAACACTCTTTAATCCCCACCATCTAACACCCTGCCCGATACAGAGTACAAGCTTAGTAAACGCCCTCTGAGCTGAGCTAAATTTACAGAAGGGGAAACTGAAGCCCAGCGGGGCGGGACTCCTATCCAGGCTCAAACCCAGGACTGAAAGGCAGAGCCTCTCAATCAGGGCCAGTGATGACTTCCCTGCTTCCTGCCCCCTGAGCAGCTCTGCAGGACCGATGGGATTTCAGGAGCCAGCACCACGGGGAGAAGAGGCATGCTGGGCAGAGGGAAACACATGGACAGATGCCCAGAGGTGGGAAATGGTGAGCTATGTCTGGGGGCGGGAGCAGCCCCGCCCGCCTGGGCACTGGCCTCTCTTCTTCTCTCCTGGAGGCCACACACTCAACTCTCAGAGCTGCAAAGGGCTGTAGATGTTTTTCCTGTAAATGTCATCCTATAATGTTTCCAGAAGGAAAATCATGTTAATTTCCTAAGTTCAAAGGAGTCATGGGTTTTCCCTGCTGCCTTCTCGCAGATCCTCAGATGAAATGGAATGTGGAAACACTGATGCTGTGAGGTCGGAAAGAACAAGTCACGGTCGCCTTAATTAAGTGTCATTACAAACAATGGTAGGATGAGTCAGATTTAGGGGATAGCCATTTTCAGGGCAAAGCAGGTGTATTGGTTTCCTCGGGCTGCTACAAGAAATTCCTGCAAGCTTGGTAGCTTGAAACAACAGAAAGCTTTCATCTTACAGTTCTGGAGGCCAGAAGTCCAAAATTAAAGTGTTGGCATGGCCACGGCACCTCCAGGGGCTCCCGGGGAGACCCCTTCCTAGCCTTCTTCTAGCTCCATGTGGCTTGTGACGGCATCGCCCCGATCTGCCTCTGGGTTCCAGGGTCTTCTCCCTGGTGGGTTTCCTCTCCTTCTTTTTCAAGATTTTATTTATTAGAGAGAGAGAGAGAGAGAAAGAGATCACGAGCAGGAAAGTGGGGGCAGAAGGAGAAGCAGACTCCCCACTGAGCAGGGAGCCCGATGCAGGGCTTGATCCCAGGACCCTGGGATCATGACCTGAGCCGAAGGCAGACGCTTAACTGACTGAGCCAGCCAGGCGCCCGTCCTCCCTTTCTTCTTATAAGAACACTAGTCATCGGATTTAGTACCCACCCCCAATCCAGGATGATTTCATCTTTAGATCTTTAACTTAATTACATCTACAAAGACCCTTTTTCCAAATAACGGTGCATTCAGAGGCTCCTGGGGTTAGGATAGGGACCTATATTTTGGGGAACACAGTCTAACCCACTCCGGGAAAAGAAGAAAGAGGTCCAATGCCTGTGGGGGCCCCACGCTTTCCTCGAAGGGCACAAACTCATGTCCCACAGATGCTTCTCTGTGGCCCGCCTTCCAAGGGAGCCACCTAACACATGGCAGAGGCCTTCCGTCTGTGGCTGGACCAGTGACCGGGCCAGATACTTCCATGATTCTAAGAGGCAACGTGGATGTGGGAGAGACCCAACAATAGAGGGGAGGAACTTCAGAGCTGAGAGGGACCCCACCAGGTACACGATAAAGTCCTCATGCCACTGGGACTTTGACCAACACCTGATCACAGGACCCATCCCACAGAGTGTCCACACTCATCAAATCAGGTGAACAAGGCAGGACTAATGACTCTCCCTAACAGATGGGGAAACTGAGGCCCAGAGGTTGAGCATGGTGGCCAGGTTTCACCAAGCCGGGAAGGGGCAGAGGCCTAACTTTTGATGGCAAATCCTGATCTCTCTCTGCCCCATTCTTCCCACCCTCACTGGGGCTGGCTGCAAGATTCCAATGCCTACCTTTGTAATAATGAGCTATGAGCCAGAGGAAGAGGGATGACTGGGACTGGAGCTGCCAGGCCCCAGGTCACAGGAGTGTGGATGAAGATGCACTCCTGACCTCCGTCACCCTGTGCCCAGACCTGCTCCTCGGGCCTGAGCTGCCCACGAGGCTCCCAGGAAGAGCAGCGGGTCAGGTGGAGAAAAATCCTTCCTGTCCTCTGGCTTTGGGCTCTGAGAGGCAGCCCCGGCCTCCCCACCCTGATACAGAGCTCAGAGAAGGGTGTGGCTGTCACGCACCCAGACAGAGCCCTTCCCCTGGGCCTGGAGAGCTCAGGCTGGCCAGCAGAGTCCAGGTGCTGCTCCTGGGCCACCTTATCCAGAAGATTTGGTCTGCTCATTAAGTAGAGAGGCAGAGAGGGAGGGCTTCAGCATAGCTATTTGCAGTCTGTTGAGGCCCTCCACCCCCTGGCCTCCCGACACGCTAAAGGCCCCCTGCCCCTGCAGCCCCTCACCCTGTCACAGTTCACTCACAGCTCCCGGGCCATGGCCACACCCCCAAAGATGCAGGAAGGATACTTGCCCCAGTGAGAAGTTGTGTGCAAAAATCACTCGCACAGCAAAGGCCCTGCACTCACTGACTTCGTTATCAAAACTGACCTGGGTCTGTTCCCTGGGATGAAGCAGCTTAAGAATAAATCTATGCCAGGGAGTTAACCTAACTCCTTCCAGGTTTGCCTTTTGCCAGAGGTTTCGAATGAAGGTGATCCCTCTTGCTACGGAAGGGGTGAGATTCTATGTCAATGCCATGGACATTGGGACAGAGGTGGGGGAGGATGGTAGCCACAGGTATCTGGGGCAAATCTGTTCTCTGAAACTTAGAATCTCACGGTCACTGGCAAACACAAAGCCTGATTTATTTGGGGGGGGGGTCTTTCGTGACAGTATGGGTCTGTATGAAGTCCAAGCACAACCGAAGGTCTTTATAAACTCGTAGAATGTACGAGCCATCCAGCCAAATTCTGTGAAGCCTACGAAAGGCTGGAGTGGTCCAAGAAGGCTGCCTGGAGGAAGGGGCATTTGGAGGATTTGGTTACCAGGAGGGGCATGAGTTTGAGCCTCACTTCATGCGGAAACCAACATGCTGCCACATCCAGAGAGAGAGCAGCTACGCACCCGAGAGTAGACAGAGCCAGATATAAATGGAAAGTTCCAGGGCCAGAGACTTCTGCTCTTCCACTCTTCTCTTCACAACGGCATGATCTTAGGAAAGCAGCTTGCCAGTTCCTCCTCTGTAAAATGGGAAGAACAGAGCCCACCCAGCCCACAACGCATGGTTGCCATAGATACAGAACTAAGAGCCGTGAAGGACGTCCTGTAAGATGTCGCCTGCGTGCCTGGGACAGTTCCCATGGGGTCCGATCGGTGCCTGAGGCTGGAGGGGGGACTTGGAGCTTAGGGGAGGCGGTGGAGATGAGGCAGCCTTGACGTGTCAGCTGCCCAAAAATTACAGCATCTGGAAAAATCACTTTGATGAACTCAACTACCCACCACAAATCACTGTATTTTGAAAATCCCTTCCAAAACAAAACAAAACAAAACACCCCTTCTCTGCAGAAGGATCTGAGTGAGATGTTTTTCTCTCCTCTGATAGAAGATGGAGAGGATGCCAAGCAGATGCTGATGGGACACCACCCCCCATGGGGCCACAAAGGCTGGCAATGGACATGAATCATTCCCATGTCAGCATGACCCTGGCCATCTCTCTGGCTGTCTTCCCACATCCGGGAGGGCGGCGACCCCTATCCTGCAGGTTGGTTTTTACGAAATAGTGACCTGAACACTGCACACGCCCGACTAGACACCCACCAGGCTCCTGCCCTCATTGCCCTCCAGCCTCTGCCCTGCCAAAGCCTCCCACGGTGGGTTCCCCACCCCCCCCACCTCTACGCCTTCGCTCAAGCTGCTCTCTCTTTCTGAAGGCTCTCCCCCTCCCCCCATCACCATGTGACTCAAAGCATGTGGCTCCAATGATCCACTCTCAGAAGCTTCTAGCTCTGAGGCACCTGGGTGGTGCAGTCGTTAAGCATCTACCTTCGGCTCAGGGCGTGATCCCAGCGTTCTGGGATCGAGCCCCACATTGGGCTCCTCCGCTGGGAGCCTGCTTCTTCCTCTCCCACTCCCCCTGCTTGTGTTCCCTCTCCCACTCCCCCTGCTTGTGTTCCCTCTCTCGCTGGCTGCCTCTGTCAAATAAATAAAATCTTAAAAAAAAAAAAAAGCAGCTTCTAGCTCTGCCCAACCACAGCATTTCGTGCGCCCCACTCCACCCCAGCACCCCTCATTTGGGATTGGAGCAGCCTGATGCACATGCCTGGAGGGACACTGCTCTGCTCATGTTTGCGACCCAATGCAGCACGGGGCCTGCCTGGCACTCAGCAGGGGCTTGGCAAGCGTTGGAGCCGTGGAGGGAGCATCAGCCGCCTCTCTGATCTGATTAGGTGGTCTCCTTGCTGCTACCATACTTGCCTGTCTTGGTGCCTCAGCTCTGCCTTGCCAAATACTAAGCCCCTTGCAACTCCCACCTCCTCCAGGAAGCCTTCTGGGGTTGCGGCTGTCTTCCCTCTCGGGCTCCCAGTTGATGCCACATAATTTAGCGTTTCTTGACGCCGTTTTCCATTGTTCTAAAATTGTTTCCTGCACATCACTGAGAAAGCAGGAACCTGGCATCAGGCATCATATTGTGTTTTGCCAGACGTGCCCTATATCCTACCCTCTGGCCCCCAGCCCCATCACAGGGGCCCAAGGCTGTGCTAAAAGCAGAGAAGGAAAATGAAGCATTAGGCAAACAGGTATAAATCCTCACTCCACCCCTTATTAGCCATAGCTTCCATTTTTGGTTTCAACTCTAAACTTTAGCCCAGGGGTCAGCAAAGTTATTCTGTGGAAGACCAAACAGCAGATATTTTCAGTTTTTGCGGGCCCTACAGCTTCTACTGCAACTACTCAACTCTGCCTTTACAGGGGAAAGCAACCAGACACATGAATGAACCAAGCACGGGTGTGTTCCAATAAAACTTTATTGACAAAACAGGCAGTGGGCCACATTGGCCCAAGGGCTGCAGTCGGCCCGCCCCTGCTCTGGAGGATTACTTGCAATTAACATTTAAACCCCTCACCACATAGACCTCAGACCACGTTGTGAAATCTCCCACTCCTGCCCCAGCCCCTAGCACCCTTTTCTCTTGGTTTTCATCTTGGGTCCTTCACACTACCTGAAATTACAGCCTATGTGGTGAGTGACTATCTCTTCCGATAGTAGGCAAACTCCAGGGGGACACTGGCTCTTTCGCCAGCACCTGGAACAGTACCAAGCAGAGACTGGGCACCCTTTTAATATCTGCGGGCTGAACAGAGGCCGTCATTATTACTATCATTTCACTGGAGGTCCTGAATAAACGTATTATTCACTTATACGCTCATGAGCATTATTACTGCGTTGGTATCTTTCCCATGATTAACCACGGGCATTTGCAAACCCCGGGTAATTTTCACGTGTTGCAGGAAATGAGGGGGCTGAAGCATAAAGCTGACATCACCTGCTGGTGACCAAATTTGAACCCAGACCTCCTGGCTGCTCCCTATTAAGGCGGGCAGGGCTGGAAGAGAAGTGCACTTGGAGTTGAAGAGCCAACCTTACTTGAACAGACAGGTCATCTCACCTTCTGCTAATGGGGACAGTAACACCCACTTCACAGGGACCTGGACAGGATGGATTAAACAGACAGAGCCATCAGAACAGCGTAGGCCGGACACAGGACAAACGCTGTGGAAGTAGCCACTCTTACGTAACCAGATGACGGTCACCACCTCCACCCTGCCTCCTAAGGCTTAGAAGGGATTAGATAAGGACACGGCCAGGAAAATGATTATGAAACTTGTCAATCCCCAAACTAACATAAGTTTGTTTTTTTTACGACACCCTCTGGGACTTGCAAAAAATATCTCCCTTCTTTAAAAAAAAAAAAAAGAAAAAAACTACACACATCTTCTATAATGACAAAAATAAACCATGAAGACCTACGATCTTTTGAGTTTTAATGACAGTCCAGAAAAGGGTTAAATTCTCAGCCGCTCACATTCCTCAGAGACCCATTAGGACACAGGCTCAAAATGAAACAAAACCAAGGGGGTTCCACCACACTGAGGACAAAGGGACGGGGGTCTCCGTTTTCACCCACGCGCCTTGGGAGTCTGAGCGCAAAAGCAGACACAGAACAGAAGACACAGATCGGAACCCTAACGCAGAGGCAGCGCCCCCACCTCGCTCCTGGCCTCCTGCACCAGCTATGGGGGGACCCCCTCTTTGAAGGCTCCGAGCGTGGCAGGACTCACGCAGGCTGGGCTGATGTTTAGGACAGCGGGGGACATCCACCAGCACATACAACTTTCCATCCCTGCCCACTGCAGTAGAAAGTGATTCACTGGGTTTCAGATTTAAATATTTATTCCTCAAACACAAAACGTCGAACATGCGCATTCCCTGATGGCCCAGCCATCTGGCCCCAGAGTCAGTCGGGGAACATCTTCAGATGAAACCACCAGCTGGGATTCCGACTTCACAGAGTCCGAGTCTCCCTCGCAGAGGGGGACTTTCCAAATGCTTTGGGCCTCCCTGTTTCTCGGCGAAGGGCAGTTTTCTGTGTCTGGCCCCATAGTTAGCACTTTGAGGATTTTTCAGAGGATAAGCCATACTCCATCTGGAAAGAAGCGGCTCTAGGCCTTTGCCGGGCGAGGTCAGTCATTTGCGTGGGACGAGATTAAAGTGGACACAGTCACAGTGTGGCTGGCTGGTGTGAGTCCGACGGCGGCGGGCCCCCGAGGCTGGCCCGCATGCCGGGAGCCTCTACCTGGCTGGCCACGAGTTCCCCCCCACCCCGACTTCCCCTCTCTGGAGGGACGGCCTTGTCACTAGGTCGCTTCTCCAGGTGGCCACGTGCGGCTCGGCCACCTGGGACACTGCACGTGTGGTATACCACGTCTCTCACTGCAGGCTGCTGGCCGTCACGGGTTTGCTTTCCTCTGAAACAGTCTTACTTTTACGATATTTCTGTCTCCACCCCAACCTCCCCCCCCAAAAAAATTTTTTTTAAACAAGTTACCATGCGTTAGTTCTGAGCACTGGGAGCAGGGCAATAGCTGAAGGAAAGAATGTTCACGCCAGGAAAGGTGCTCAGTAGCCTCGCTCCATCCAACAAAGAGAATTTGTCTCTTAACCTGTTGTGCTAGCATTTTCTGTGGTCAGGCGCCTCCCCCATAATGCAACAGGGTGGGAGCATTTCCAGGGCTCTGCATTCTACGCCAGGCAGATCGGGAAGTTTGAAAGGATAGGGACGCTTCTGAACTCTGTCCATCACAGCTAGAATGGTCTCACTAAGGACAGCTTCTATAAATCAGCTCAGGTAGAGGGAGGGCGGGCAAACGCTCCGCGAAACGCAGCTCGCTCCACTGAACCCAGTGGCTCGCTCCTGGTCAGCACACTCCAGAGGACCTCGGAATGAGGAAAACAGAAGGTACCAGTGGAACGAATCCCAGGGAAGAGGGGAGGGTTTGCGAGAGGAATTCTTAAGATCTCTCTTCACTGATGCTTCCCAGGGCTGGACACTTGAGAACAAATGAGGGCTGCTGGAATCCAAAAATTATAGACCCACTTAAAAATACCACAACATGCTGGAATTCATCCTGTTTGTCCCGTGGGGTCATTTGGACTGCAAAAGACAATGGCTTTTCCCCACCCCACCCTCCAGGTTTAAAACCAAGCCAGAGGTCTTCTGCGATGTCACATGGCTCTAGGGATAGGCCTCGGGGACACACCATGTCTCCCCAACAAGTGAGAAGCCCCTGCAACCAAAAGACCCAGCTGGCTCCATCCCTTCTAGAACTTTCAAGGAGCTCTACACCAGCAGCCACATTTTGTTTTCATTTTACTTTTGGAAAAAAAAACTTCAAGGTCATTTCCTAAAACTTGGAAATGGAATCCAAACCCACGCCAAATTCTCTCCTTCGCTCTACGGCCAAATTCTCTCCTTCGCTCTACGTCTCATCCTAAACCTCTTAGGGAGAATACAGCCTATCACACCTTATCAGAGGCTTCCTTGGCTTAAATCCATGGCAGTCACATTTCATGTTATTACAGTCTGTGTCCTGCGGTCACGCATAAACTCCTACACCAGCGACAGTTAAAAACAAGGGGCATTCCTCAATTCCTAATTCCAGGCATTATCCTGCCAATTTGAGGGTGTTTTTCAAAGCACACAATAATACATGTGTCAGACACTCTGCTGGGTTCTTAGATCGTTATTCTAACCATTGTGCTGGTGAGGAAGGAACCTCTCCTGGGTCATTTGATGAGGACGTGGCCCCATCCAGAGGCACACCTGTACCAGCCACCTAGTCATCCCCTTGCCACACCACTGTCACCCTGCCCTCCCCAGGCTGGAATTCCATCTTCCTTAAGGTGGAGGCCAGCATTTGCAGTTTGCACGAATAAGGGAAAGTGAATTTGGGGGACCTGACTAGAGATCCCTGGGTGGGGGTCTTGATGCCTGAACAATTTTACTTGAGTCACTTAAAACCCCGTATGAGTCACAAAAAGTACCCTGTGATCCCTACCTCCCAGCTTCCAGCTGAGCCCCCCCCCATACACAGAAAGAAATGGAAGGGATCTACCAGCTTCGATCTCACACATACCCATTAAAACCAGGTCCTTCAGACGAGGCTTAAGACATGAGCTCAAAGTTCAAAAGTCAGTTAAAAGGCATCTTGATTCGAGAACAGTCATTGAAATGTACACTCCAGGGGTGCAATTTATAAAGCAATTATTTGCAGGCCCATTTGCCCCACCATGCATGCGCACAGCTCACGGCAATAATGGTGAGAACATGCCTGCTGTGTAGCATATCCAGAACCCCGAGAATCCCGTCTCTTCCCCCACACACTCCATTCTCCGTACTTGTCAGCTTCCTGCAGCCAGGGCCCTCCTTGGCCCAGGTGACCTGTGGCAGCTGGAAGCCATTACCTCAGACCTTGCTACCACCCGAGGAGGTGTGTGGCAGAGTCTGCTCAGGTCTGGGGTTTTGGGGACCTGCTGTGCCATTTACTATGCATTCCGGGCAAGGCATTTAGTCTGAGCCTCTACTTTCCATCTGCAAAATGGGCTGTGATTCTCCCCTCCAGAGAGCCTGAGATGTATGTGGAAGGGCTCTACGGTGGAAAGTGCTAGACTCCTGCGAGGGGCTTTGTCATTATTCTTCCTTGTCAGAATCTTTCTGGCATTTTAGGGCAGATTAATTCCTATGTTCCCCGGGGGCAAATGCATTCACTCCTGTGATCATTTGCTGCTGGGGAACTTTTATACACAGTTGCATCACCACACAGAGACACTCTCAGTGCAGTGAGGCAGCCTGATTTATGCCTTGTCCCTTAAAGATGACATTCTCATTTTGGCCCCTTGTGTTAACCTTGTGCCTCAGTTTGCTGAACTGTCCAAAAGGGAAGACACCTTCATGGGGGGGCGGTGCTGTACAGGCGACAGGCCATTCAGGTAGTCACCTGCCTTCTGCCTTGCCCCTTTCAACATGCATACACACCCGTGATCCAATTCTCAAAGACAATTACAAGGCCCAAATACAGCTCATGAAGGCCAAGTCCCTTCTGCTCCATGACACTATCTGTCCCTCCCTGATTCCAGTGGCCAGGCTAAGAGAAAAGTCTGAGCCCCACAGCTGCTTGGGGAATGCAGAAAAAGTGGGTGAACTATATATAATTAGACCATCCTGACATTTCCCTCTTCGTTCCAGATGTTTTTTATGTTTGTTTCCAGTGAGCTGGGCCTAGGGTGAAGCACTGTGCAGGATCCGCCAGCATGGAGATATAGACAGCCTTTGTCCTGCCACCTCACATCTGCCTGGGGCCCAAGCTGGGAGGAGCTCCCTGGCTCCTCCCCCGCTGCCCCTTGCACACCCCATTTGTCCTGGCTTTTCTTTTCACCGGGTGCTCTGGGGGGAAGATGCCTGAAACCTACTCCTCCTGCAATCCCTCTCTCCCTGTCACCTGACATGGACACCGCCCCAGATTAAACAACTGCAGATCATTAAAAAAAAATGAAGATCCCTGTTTATAGGGAGTCCAAGGGCTAGTCACAGACAAAGTGACACAGGAGTTTATGAAGTTCTGGAATTGGAATGTCAAATGTTTCATGGTGGAATGATGCTGCCCACTTAGGTCCTATGTTCTAGAATGTTCTAGACAGGAGGAAGGGCAGAAGTCAGAGCTCTTCCCGGCCCCTCCTGCAGGCTCACCCCTCTCCAGTGGGACAGAGAACAGCACCTAGGAACAGCAATGACTGAGGATGGGTGCAGGGCAGGCAAGGCTTCCTCACCATGGAAGTCTGGGGTCTAAGGAAGAGATTTAATGGCCATCGCAACATTCATCAGAAATTAATTTAACAGCCTCTGAATATTTCTCACCAGAACTGGTATTTGCGGAAACGTTTCCAATTATGATATAAGACCTACTTGGTCTTGGGGCGCCTGGGTGGCACAGCGGTTAAGTGTCTGCCTTCGGCTCAGGGCGTGATCCCGGCATTATGGGATCGAGCCCCATCAGGCTCCTCCGCTATGAGCCTGCCTACTTGGTCTTATATCAAAGATGCCCAAAGATGATTATTTTCTAAAGCTGAACGTCGTTAAAGTATTTAACTTTTCTGAAACTTCATTTTCTCCTCTGTAAAATGGTGAAAACTCCCCACCTCAGAGTTTTTGAAAGGTGAGAATGTACATAAATCTTGAAGTGCTGGGTCTGATACAATATAAATCATAACATTATTTTTAAAAAAACAGGTAGCCACGTTGAAGGATTCCCCCATGCCAGCTGTTACTCAACAGGACTTAGTACCCTTTCTGTCCACACCAACCCCGGGAAGCAGATATTAGGACTGTGCCCATTTTACAGTCCCAGAAGGTGCAAAGCCAAAGAGGGTCAGTAATTTCCTCAAGGTCACACATGAGCCAAGGTGACCTTGACCCCCTAGGCACCTGGCCTTGAAACAGCTGTCTCCTGCTTCCATCTAGGGGATACTCCTTATTAAAAAGGTTGTAACTGGGAGTCACTCCGTACTTAAGTGTCCCTTCACCCACTCCAGGAGTCACTTTTACCTTTTAAACGTGAAAACGCTGTGGGGAAAAAAATACCGCCTCCCATAAAAACCCCTTCTTCTGCACGTACTGTGTTCCACAGCCGGGATGCACAGACCTCCCCTGGAGGGTCCTTACACCAAATACTCCAGGCACCCGAAAAGGCAGAAAGAGCTCATTGCTCCCCAGGGGAGCACACACACATCCGCCGACCCTGGGACCCTGGCAGCTCTCCGAGCCTTAGCTTCCTTATCTATAAAATGGATTTATTGTAAGATCAATAAAGTTGAAGCATTAAAAACTCATTCCTGCTGGCCTTTGGTCTCCACCCACCCCCGGCCCTGGCCCCTGGTCTGGGGAGCCATACAATATGCATGCTCCTGTCTTGATCCCTGTCCCAAGCACTCAGCTCAGCCAGCACCAGCACCGGGAAGCTTCTCTGCCTCTCCAGTCCCTCACAAGCTGCTGACCAGCCCACCAGCTGCACTCTGGGGACGCTCTTCCTCCAGCCCCAACTAATGCACAGGGAAGATGGTCAGGGGAGAAAGCCAAAGGTGTCAGCACTCCCACCTCTAAGTGCCTCAGCGACCACCCTGCACTCTAATACCCAGTTCTAATACCCGGTTGGCCGGCAGAACTCAGGGTGCAGACCCGGCCACCCCAAATGCCTGGGCTAATGCACCACGGGCCCAGCACTGGCTGACGTCCCCAGTGGGCCCTGGGACTCTCAGCTTAGAGACGCCAGGCAGGACAGGAGCCGTGCCCAGCAGGAGCCTGCCCAGCAGGACAGGAGCCTGGGCAGGTGACGCTGCCCAGTGCGCAGGAAGAAGGGCGGCAGCAGCAGCAGAGCGGCCACGAAAGATCCAGAAAAAACATCAGGAAAGAGGCAGGTCCGCCACCTAATTCCACCCTAGGACTGGAAGCCTTAGGTCTGGGGATTTCGTGGGAACAGGGACAGGCTGAGCCAGTCTGGAGAGCCTCCCAGGATCGCCCAGCTCCCTGGCGGATCCTGCTTTCCCGCTGTGGTTTCCCATTGGCAGCCAGGAGGAAAAAAGTCCGGGTTCTCCCCCACGGGGAGAGGGGGAATAGGAAGCCCATGCTGTCCCCTCTCTCGTGGGCAATGCTACCCACCCCCGGCAGGCCTGCAAAACCCCTCTCTGCCTCTTCCTGGAGAGCTAGAGACATGGATTTTAAAGCAGGACACCCATCCTGTGAGGGAGTCATGCCCCGAGTTTCTTTTTCTTTTCCTTTTATCCGGGACAGGTCAGAGCTGCCCGATTTTTCTTGCCAAGCTACAAGACTAAGCAAGTTTCTTTTTTGGGCCTCAGATGGGGGTGGGGGAGGTGGGTACGAAATACAGAATGTGGCCCGTCTACACCGCCATCACTTTATTGTATTGTCACCGTTAACTTAACTATAAATACTACGGTGGGGAGCGAGGCGCCGGCGGCCTCGGACTTCGGGGCTCCGAGCCCCGGCGCGACCCGGACCCTAGGCGCCGGTCCTCCCGGCTCTGTACACTATTTACAGCTTCTCTTTCCTCTTTCTCGACCCCCTCCCGCAAGGCAGCGCGTGTGCAAGAAAGTAGCATCGTCTGTCTGTGCAAGTCCTTCGAGTTAGGCAAGAGCCACAGCCGGCCCGGGGCCGTCAGCTGTCCGAGTCCAAATCGCTTTTACCTTCCTCTTCCCTCTTTTCAGGCGACGCCTTGGACGACGTCTTGTTCCACTTCTCGGCGTTTTCCGACTCCTCCGACGAGGACCGCTTCTGCCGCCTCCATTTGGCACGGCGGTTTTTAAACCAGACCTGTTGCGCAACGGAGGACAAAACCACAGTTAAGATCAAAGGCGCTTCCCCCCACACACACAGCGGCGCGGGCACCCCGAGGCCCTCGGTGGCCGAGGGTGACGCCGGCGTGGGCTCGGAAGCCGGGGACCCCGCGCGCACGCCCACAAAAGGACGCGAGAGTCGCTCCCGCTTCCGCGTTTCCATGCAACTTCCTGGGCCTAAAGCGCCCTCCAGCAGCCTCAGGGCCGCCGCGGGACGCAAAGTTCAGGGAGACCCGAGCAGAGCCCGGCTGCAGCGCCGAGCTCACTCGGCGGGGGCCCTATCTCGCCGGGAAGGGCCGGCAGGCGCGCCCACCTCCACTTTCTCCTCGCGGAGGTGCACCTTCCGGGCCAGCTGCTCGCGGGTGCCCACGTCTGGGTACTTGGTCTCCTGGAAGAGGTTCTCCAGCGCTTCCAGCTGCTCGTCGGTGAAGATGGTGCGGTGCCGCCGCTTCCGCCGGCAGTGCAGCTGGTTGAGGAGTTGCAGCTCGGTGCGCGACAGCGTGCCCACGTTCATGTAGGGCAGCATCTGGTGCGGGACCGGGGACACCAGCACCGAGCCGGGGCCCTCGTAGCCTGCGACAGAGGAGGACGCACGGTCGGCCGGCTCCCTTGCCGCCACTGCGCACACCGCCAGCCGGCCCGCCCGCCCTCCCCGTGACCCACTCCCACTAGAAAATCCTCTGCTACGGGGTGCTGGCAATTGGGGGTGCGCGGAAATCGAAAATGCAAGGAATTGGGGGAAGCGTGCTAGAGCATCCGCACACTCCGAAAGCCAGTTTGGGAATCCCAAAAGCCTAGTCTCCCCACGCCGCCACTAAGTTACAGTTTCCTCTAACTCTAGTCTTCAGTTTGCAGCAAGTGTACAAACCCCCGTGCCCGATCGGCTAAGAAAAGGGAAGGGGGGTTTCATACGTACGCAAAGAGAAAAGTTAGTGCAAAAATGGGAAAAGCCAGCGCCACCGCCCACCCACGGCCCAGGGACCGAGGACCGCGGCTAGAAGGCCGGCGCGAGCGAGACCCTACCTGGGGGCGTCGGGACGCAGGAGCACTGCTGGGCACCCAGCGGCGGCACGGCCCCGCAGCAGGCCGGGCCCACGGGCGCCGCCTGCACGTGCAGCTGCCCGTAGAAGTAGTTGTTGTAGCCGAGGCGGGAGCCGCCGACCGCGGCCGGGAGGCCTGCGCCGCCGGGGGCCACGGGGCGCGGATAGAAGGCGCCATAGTCCGAGGAGGCGCCGCCGCCGGCGCCGTAGAGCGAATCCCCGTGCAGGGCCGGGAAGACAACCGGAGCCGCGGCGCTGGGCGCCACTGGCAGCACCGAGTCTTTGCAGCGCGGCCGAGCGGCCAGGATGTTGTCGATGCTGAACATGCTGGCGGGCATCCCCGAGCCCCGCGCCGAGACCGGGGGGCGGCGGGGAGGCGCCGGGGAAAAAGCCTCAAAGTGGGGGGGTCCACTCTCCTCCAGCGGCGGACCAAACCGAAAGAGAGCGCGGGCGAGCGCGCAGCCCCGCGCCCCTCCCCGCCCCCTGCGTCCGCTCTCCCTCCTCCCCCTCCCCTCGCTGCAGCGTTCGCTGAACTCAACCCGCGGGTAGGACGGAGTTTAGACCAGCTGAACCTCTTGTTGGTTTTATACTGAGTCGACGTCATCCTGGATTTAGTTCCTGGTAATATGCAGATGACAAACAGAACCAGATTTGGCCCTTTCTGTGCCTTTGGGTGGGGGGGGCTTTAGGCAAATTAATGAAATTAACCTAATCTTTCCCATTCAGCGGCCCCGCGGCGGGCCCGCGGAGCTGGGCGGGCGTCCTAATTGCTCGGGTTAATCTCATTAATGCCATTGTGCGGCGCAGTTAACAACTCCCTCCGCCCGACCTCTCCGCCCCCACCCTTTTTTCTCAGATTGGGTCCTATTATTGGGTGCGATTTCCTCTGTGAGAAACTCCAATTCATTGTGGACAGTTTTACTTTGGGGCTACTTTTTGCCCCATTTCGGAATTTGTTTTGTTTTAGAAAATGCAAGCGGCTGCGTCCTCTCTCAAGCAAGGTTGAAAACTACGCTCTTCCTCCGGACCCCCAAACTCTCACCGCCAAATTTTACTTTTCTTTCTTTCTTTTTTTTTAATCTCGAGGTTCTTTGCCGAGTGGAACTGGTTAACCCCACCCCCAACCCTTTTGTTTTCGCAAAGGCCAAAATTTGTAAAGGCGAAATCGACGAAAGAGGTGCTTTGTGGTTCTTAAAAATATATGTATCTTATTTTTTCGCAGTCACTTTGGGTCTGAAAACTACCATAGGAATCCGTAGGCCCTTACAGAGACCAAATTCAGCCGCTCATTAAAATTCGCCACCAAGAGTAGCACTCCCAAGCGATCCTTCCAGCTGCTCCCTGCGTGGGTGTCGGTAGGTTTTATGTTTTTTCTTTTGCTTTTTAAAAATTATTCCTGGAAATGAGGTGTCTTCTCCCCCATACTGTTTTTGTTTTCAATCCAAAATCCAAAAAATGGGGCTTTGGGGATTCCCCACCTCTTTCCCCAACAGTTGAGTCGCATTTTCCCCATCCGTCTCGCCAGCTCCCTGATTGGGACAGGCCCCCTAGCTGTCCTTCGCCCGACAGGCCCGGGCTGGGCTCCCCAGCCCCGGCGGCCTGGCCGAAGCCGGGCTCTGCTCGCGGCAGGCGGCCGCGGTGATTCGCGGGATCCTCGGCGCGGCACTGCTGGTCGGCTGGCGCTGCTGAGGCGCATCCAGCCCACGACCGTGCGCAGGCGGCAGAGCGCCCTTCGAGAAGGTAGGCGACGGTGCGCGCGGAACGAAAGTAGCTCCCGAGGTCCTTGAGGGCCCGGCACAAGCCCCAGCTTTGCAGAAATGTCCTTTCTCGGCCCCTCGAGCAGGCACCTCCAGCCACTCCAGGGGAAGGGGTAGGGCCGAGCCCCAAGCGGGACGGCCTGAGGGCCGGGTGGGGGGCAACTCGAGTTTGCCGACGGAGGGCAGCCGTTAACTCACGCCCATTTCCCCCTGTGGCTCTCTGGCTAATTAACAGGGATCCCCGCAGGGTTGTCTGATGTTGCTTCGGTAAGGCCACGTCTGTGGGTTGCCTCCTCCCGGGCGGTAGGGCAAAGGGGAAAGGGCACTTGTCAATTGCTCTTCCCGGGTCAGAAGAGCCGGGCGCGGAGGTTAGGTCCGACCCGCGCGCAGAACTCCGGCGGTGCGCAGGAGCGACGGGGAGAAGCTAGACGGTTGCGCTTCTCCTAGGCCTCCGCTCGTGGACCTCTGCACCCTCAGGCCCACCCGCTGGTGGCCCAAGAGCCTTGCTGCTTTGAATACTGAGCAGACTAAGACATTGTTGTAGGGGGAGATTAGGGCAAGACCGGGATGGGTCTCAGTTTCGGGAGGCAATCGATTTTTTTTTTTTAACAATAGAAACCGGTCCCAGGGGATGGAGTGTGACCGTCCCCTTCGGGGAGGTCAGGTCTAGGGAAAGAAGTGCAGCGCTTTCCCTTTGCTACTAAGTAAGGATAGAGGCATTTTTTTTTCCACTCTGGGAGACTTTAAAAAATCACCAGTTTCCGGGCACATTCCCCGCCAACCTTTCCTGGGTTCGATTCTGCAGGGCAATTGATGGAACTAGAGGCGGCAACTCCTCTGTGAGTCTTGGCCGCGTTTGTGTTCGGGGCTGTGCGCTCTGGGCGGCTCGTGCGTGAGTCGATCTTTTAAGACCTCTGCTGAGCCGGGCGGAGGCAGAAGCGCTGCGGAAAACCAAGGCAGAGTCCTCGTCCATTTCTGTGAAGGTGCTCAGACCGGCAAGGCTTGGAGACGTCAGCCAGAGTTCTAAAAAGAGCGCTTTCTAGTTTTTAAATAAGACAGTCTCCGCCGCACATGCGCCATGCCTCCTAACACTTGGTATACTGTTCTTTATAATACTCAGATTTAGCCAACTCCTAGACTTCGCCCCTTGCTTTTCTGCAGTGCGCTGTCGGTACCATCCGATTCCTGGATGGAAGAGCACTGTACAGGGAGTCTGAGCGTCAGAGTTCCCCACCCAACGTTGCCACCTTGCAAATTATCCCTTCTCTTTAGGTCTCGGTTTTTTGTCTTTGTTTTGTTTTGGTTTTTTAGTTGATGGAACCAACGCCAACAATCATTGGGTCCCTTACAACCCTAAGAATTAACGAGGCTAGGTAATTGTTGCCCGTTGGCCGAAGAGACTGGGGGTAGACTTTGGGGCATTTTTCTAGTTCTTTTCATTGGGGCAAAGGAGCGTGTTATCCCTCACCCCCTCCCAGGGCAGGGTCTCTATCAGCTGGGTCCAAGATTAGGAAAAGGGAGCCTGAAAGCTCCGTCCTCTTGCAGAAGGGATTTTCTGGGAAGAGGACACAGGGACCCAATCGCCGCTCTATCCCAGTTATTCAGCCAGTTATTCTCTTTCTCAGGGAGCTCACCCCCCGCGCGGCGGGGGCTCCCCATCCTGGTTGCCCCTCAATCTATGGGCTGCACAGTGTCCGCGGGGAGGCAGGAGCCGGGGAAGGCAGTCCTCCATGCGGCGCCCCGCGCTGAGCGTCCTCCACGGGCCGAAACCCACAAGTGTCCGCAAGGCACTAAACAAACAATCATCCGCCTCGCGACGCCAGGCACAATTGGAATAACAAATGCAACGCACTCAAATTGCCTGCCTCCTGTTCCTAAGCGATTGTTTGTCGGCCCCGCAGGCACCGCTCAGCATGGGAGGACCGGGAGCGTCCGGAGGCGGCCAGCAAGCGCTTAGGTCGGACGTGCAGTAAACACGCCGCTGATTTTACTTATTATCACCCAAACACGATTTCACACAAAGCAATCACCAAGCCAGAAGTCTATGTAAATGTGTTTGTTGAGGAGTCAGTCGCCCCGGTAATAGCCCTCATTTTTAATATATTAAAGAATAGATCAGCGGATTTAGAGTGCGTAAGGTATACGTGCGGTTCGGTATCTGTCCAGGCGCTTTTTTTCCCTCCACAATCATCGCTAAATTGATTCATAGAGTATAGATTAAATTGCTTCTCTGATTTAAAACAGAGTGCCCAAATTTGGAGCGTGCGTCTGGCTCTCGCCACCCGCCCCAAGAGATTCTCAGCCGGGAGGAAACTGTCGCCCACGATCCTTCCACAGGCGCACACGCAGGCACCCATGGCTGTCAAAAAATGCATATGCGGTCCTAACTTCTTGCGGTTTCGGGAACTTTCTTAATTCTTTCAGCCTCTGGCCCCATCACAGCTCAGAATCGGATGCCCTTAAGAAGGATTTTTCGTGGCATGGGCAAAAAGTTGACGTGTCCTTTTCAAAGGTAGGGGGGTCCCCCTGGAAGGGCGAATTAGCTGGGTCAGAGGAATGAGGAACAATAATGAGCAGAGCAGGCTGCAGCCGGTGCGCAGCCTCGAGACCCCATCCAGCCTTCACAGCGCAAATCGGCTTTATTGTTTGTAGTCGGGCTTTAAAAAAAAAAAAAAATCCAGTGCTTCAAAAATGCTGCTCAAACCCGGGTCTTCGGCCCTGCTCCTTGGAGGACACCTCCGGTAGCCCCAGGGGGTTTTCTGAGTGAGGTTGGGTGGGTGGAGTATGGCACCAGGTGCAGATACCACCCCGCTAAGGGGAAAGCGCGCCCAAGGGCTGGATGGCTGGATCTCCTGCACGCAGTCAAGGGCGATGTAGGGACGCTTAGGAGCTGAGTTTTGCTCAAAGTTTTGCAACATTCCCAATAAGCGCTCAGAGCCCCTGAGGACGAAATAATCAAGGTGTTAGGAAAACTCAACATAACTGGGGCGGGGGGAGAAGAGGGTGTCGAAAAATGACGTCTTCCCAAAGCATGAGAAAAAAAAAATAGCTCCAGGTTTCCAGGGTTGCAGAAATCCGCTCTCAGCTGAGCTGTTTACCAAAGTTTGTTTCAAAGTGACTTGCACCGTTGCTTTTGCAAATCACAGAATGCAAATGACGATAATTTGTTCTCAGTGGAACTTTCTCTTGAAATGATTAGCAAAGTCAGTCATTTGAAAATTAGAGCGAATGCACAGACGGTTCCCGAAGCCCCTCGCTAACCGATATCAGCTTCTAAAGTTTTCATTCATGTAAACCTCATTAATGAAGATCTTTTATTTAAACGTCAAGGGGATTTGAAATTCAGAGTAAATTATGAAGCTTGTATGTCTAGCCAAGTCATGGGTCAAATGCATTTGTGAAAAACTGCTAAAAGAGCATATGGTTTTGAATTTTTCTACAATGACTAGTGTTTAAATAAATTGCTTGTACTGCTTAACTTCATGTGTAATTTTGACAGAAATTGGCCTATAGCCTTTTGATATGTAAACATTTCAGCCTTTTATGCGGTATAAAAAAGACACTTTGCTTTTTAGGATCAGCTCAGGCGGTCACCCTGTAATTCTGAAAGCTGGCACCTACCATTACATTCTTGCTAGATTTCAACTTCCCAGTGGCAGCCTCAGGGAGAAAAAAAAAAGGAAAGAAAGAAGGAAAGAAAGAGGATATTTCAAAAGCAATGTCCATTTGGGATTAAAAGCTACAAAAGAGGTGAGAACGTGCCACTTACTATCTGAAAGAAATGGATAAACCATAGTTATTAAAGAACATTTTCTGTCATTTTTCTTTAAGCCAGCCCGGCAGAGGGGACACTTAAGCAGGGCTGGGACTGACTGCCGTATCATTAAATGCTTATCGGAGAGCCGAGCCAATCCGTCCAACACACAAATAGGTGTTAAAAATCTAGGTATCACTTCAGAACGTTACCAGTGAAATGGCTCCGTGTCACAGAACCCATTAAGATGCAAACATCACTCAGTCTGGGAAGAGAATCACCCTGGGCTTGGAATTACTGAACACAAATGGCAGATCTGAGTCTTGCACGGGGGTCTTTCGCAGCGGGAGGCTGTCGTGGGGGGGAGGGT
Organism: Ailuropoda melanoleuca; assembly: GCF_002007445.2. NCBI lineage: Eukaryota > Metazoa > Chordata > Mammalia > Carnivora > Ursidae > Ailuropoda > Ailuropoda melanoleuca. Next base: position 32,612,834 of record NC_048231.1, read on the forward strand.
AGCAAAGACGGCCCAGGGCACAGTTCAGAGACCACTCTGGGTTGTCAGGGGGGGTTCTGAAACACACGGATAAATCTGCATAAACCCATTTGTTGCTAATATCTCTGTCTCCCGTAAACAAGATTGGGATGTGGATTGCAAGGCCCGGTCACCCGGAGGAAGGGGAACAGACAAGAAGCCCAGCCCCTGAGGTTACCCGGTTACCCCAGCGCTAGACTTGGGGGGGGGGCACACTTTGACTTGGTATGCACCCCGGCAGGACGGCCACCTCGCCTTCTCCTGTGTTCTCCCGGTCCTACCCTATTTATCCTATATGTCGGTATCGTCCTACACAGACTTTCCCGAGAGACATCTCCCCTCCGTGAAGTTTTGGAGGAACTCAGAGGAGATAGGAAGCGACAGAGACAGGTTTCTTTGTACAAGGTTGAGCCAAGGGAGCGAATTTAGATCTTCTTTCTGGAAAGACTGTCCTGGGACAAAGCCTTGATGCAGAAAAAAGGCTGGCCGAGAAAGACAGGCTGAGGTGTTTTTATTTACATTTCTTACGCATTCCAACACATTGTACTGTGGTCAGCAAACCGGAAAGGAAAGGACATATTTCAGAGCATAAGGAAGGCACCAGACTTTTGTTTTGTTTTGTTTTTCCTGAGCGTTCTACATTCCTGTCTAACTTCTGTCCATTTTGAAATGAATAAGGGTAATTTTCCCCCCTGTTAGCTGTAGTTTTAAAGTTCTTAGAAAAACAACTGATTTTGTTAATAAAATATTTCCGTAGCTTTCAGCAGCTTAACTTTTAGGAACTTACCCCAAAAATGTGTTTGTGATCAAAATTAGCTAGGCAAGGGATGTATTTGGGGTAAAAGAGGAACACTTAATACTTAAAAGATAATTTGAGAGGTTGAGGGCTTTGGGGTTTTTGTGTTTTGTTTTATTTTGGAAGGAGAGAATATTACAAAGTAAAACTGGAAATCAGAGGAAAAGATAGCCGTGCCTGATGGCTGTGTTAGTGTCCAGAGAGGTTAGTATCAGTGGAGGTACGTGTCATCTGAAACTTTGCTATCGTGTTCATCATTTTAAGGAGGACTTGCTAAAATGGTCATTGGGCAGCACGTCATCTTAAGATCTGGATGTGAAATGTGTACCAGGTAGCGTTGTTGGCTCTTTTTAAACATCTGCGTGAGGAATCTAACAAGCATTCTCCCAGGTGTGTCTTGTTCTTCAAAGCAGGACAAGGGAGGCTCAGATTTGCTCCAGCATCACTGTCAGTGGCGGTTTTAAATAGTTTTCTGAACTCCAAAAAGGGCCCTTACTTGGACCCATTCATTCCTGCCTGCCTTTTAAAGAAGCAACCAGACTCCCTCGTCCATTGGTTATATGCAGAAATCAAGGCTTCTGAAGCCTCAGGAGTCAGAGTCATGGGAAGTGGGGGGAAGACCCCTTTCTGAGGTCGCAGATCATGTCACCTGCTCAATCCCACCATCCAGAGGGTCTGATGCTGTCACTCAACCTTAACTTGGCTTTGCGGTGGGTGGAGGAGGCAGAGAATTCAGGTCACTTCTCTGTCCTTGAGGGGGCAAAAGGAGGAGAATTCCCAGAAACAACCTCAGCTTCCATTTGTTTGATTTGTGTTAGGGCTTTTAGTATCTTTTCATAGCCAGGAGGTCAGGAGTTTGGGAATACACTGCCCTACACACACGCACACGCACACACCCTCCCCCCACCCCCTACGCCTTCATTTTGCACACTTGATCATTTCTGGGCCAGTGAACCCCAGTACCAGCTCCTTGGTCACCTCTTTTCTGGAGCTTGTGTTTATTTTCTTGTTTTGGGTATCTGCTGGCAGCCAGGGACAAAATCTGAATGATGCTGGGTCCACGAGGTGGATTTGGTTTCACTAAGCAGTAAAATTCTTTCTGCAGACCAGAAGGTCTTGGATTTAAAATCGCAAGAGTCCATCTCCCCTGTCATTGGGTTGTTTATAATTTATGTATAATGGGGAAAAGTAGTCTGTTTGTAGTAATGATAGCTTGGGGAATTGAGTGTATGAGCCAAACATAGGACAGTTGAACTGAAAAGAACCCCTCTTGTCTACATGATACCTCGCAGGTTTTTTTTTTTTTTTAACAGGTCCCCAAAGAACATTTCATTCCACTCTCAGAAGGTTTGTAGATAGAGTCATTTTTAGCTCTGCCCAGTAGGTCAGCACAATATTTGCAAGTGAAATCCTGACGTCAGCAAACAAGTTCAGTGCCCAGCTAATGACAATGCTTCCTCTGACCCTCCAGGATTCTGGAAGTACTTGGATCTTAAAGGATCTCCAGTTGATTTTAAGATGGGAACAGAAGTTTTGGGTAATGCTAGTCACATTCTGATGGAAGCTGTGGCCTTTCTTCCCCACCCCCACCCCCCAAAACCCTCAGAAAGGAGCTTTCCAAGTTAAACTAGATGATCAAGTGAATGTTTCACTTGAAATAATTTTGGAAATAACTTGTTCCCCATTCAAGTCCTTCAGTAAGGAGCCGCGGTGGGGTGGGTTGCTCTCAGAGCTCTCTCGCGTGGCCGGGGTGTGCCCGCGCTCCTGAGGACCGGTGGATACTGAATATGTGTGACGAATGCACACCACTCCGTATTTCGGGGAAATTCTTTATTGAATATTTCTCGCTCGGAAAGCTGCAGTCGCTGTGAAATCTTGCTCCTTGGATCTCTGTCGGGGCTGACCTCCTCTCCCAGCCTAGTAACAAATTGCCTTTTTATGGGTTCCTGTTCTAAATGGGGGCAAATGTCTGCATCCCGGGGCGGAAGGAGGTGGAAACTGGTATTGAGGACTAGCCATGAGTATGTCTAATTAGGACAAACCACCAGTTCGGTTGTTCTAGAAAATGCAGCTCTGGGCTGCTCGTTCTCTGTGCCTCCTTCTCTGGCTCTCTTCTCCCCTCCTACGTGGCATTCCCCTGTTGGCTCGGCGTAGCCACGCTGGCTTCCCTGTCCAGCTGTGGACATGGCCTCTGCCACTCTGAAGGCCTGGAGGAAGTCATTGGGGCCTTCCTGGGCTCCAGGAATGAGGCCCCCTAGAGTTGGAGATGTCGGGGCTTGGACCCCATGGGCAGAACGAGCATTGATTCTCCTCCATGTGTGCTAACTCACTTGTTTAAAGAGAGAAAATACGTTTTCACCCCTTCCCCCATGCCACCTCCTTGCTTTTCCATCCCCCCAAATTCCAGGCTAAAGACCATTAGCAGGAGAGTGTTAATTAACCACAGTGGGTGCTCTCCTGAAACAGATAAAAGAGCAGGCGAGGGAGAAGTTCTGTCCATCCGTCCGCCCAGACGTTGGCTGGGGTCATCGTGTGGCTACTGTGCGTGCGCACAGGGAGTGCGTTGGCGTGCGGGTGACCTTGTGTCTCTCCAGCCACACCTGTGCACACACGGAGGCTGACCATCACCTTTGAACCTGAGGACTGACACATCTGGGTGGAGTGTCCCATTGTCCTCTGGGTGGGTCCTGAGCCCAGAAAGCATGAAGACTCCCCAGACCGGCCTGGGTTATGTCTCCATTGGAGCCTTCCTTTTCCCATCTCTGAAATGGGGGAGCAGTCAGGAAACAAGCTACGAACCCCCTCTCAACTCAGGCATCTGCTGCTGTTCAGCATTCATTTGAGTTCCGGCTGGGTTCAGGGAAGACACAGCCCCATATCCCAGTGGTACAGTCTGGGGGGCAGAGGGGTCAGAATCCAGGCCAAGGCCACATGGAGATATGGGGGCAGAGCTGCCTGGATAGAGTTGGCTCTCCGTGATGCTTTCCTCCTGCTCTTGGGTAGTTGAGAAGTGCCTCTTAGAGACCTTCGCGGTGACAGGTACCGCTGGCAGGCCTCCCCCACCTCTGGGAAGCCTCTTCGAAATCCGCATTCACCACTCCCTGCCCCTCCACACTGACAAAGCAAATCAAGGAGACTTCCACGGTGAAACTCTGGTCACTTGCCGTTCATCCCGCAAGCGTCCTGTTGAACACTGGCAAAGCTCAGCTCTCAGGTTCCAGAGCTCCTCATTCCAAGAGCTGCCGCCGCCTGTGGGTGGTGTGGTGGCTGGAAGTCCAGGCCCTCCGTTGTTCGGCGGACTTCCAGCTCTGACGTTGGCAGGCCGTGTGACCTGGTGCAAACCCCGTCAGCTATCTGAGCCTCGGTCTTGGACTCTGACACGTGGACGGTAGGATCTCACGCTCAGGGCAAGTGAGCGTGTGCGCCCGTCAAAGAGCCGTAGTCACTGTTACAGTGGAAGGACCTTCCCACGTGAAGGGATTTTTACCATTAGGGCTCCCCAACTCCTACTCACAGTTTAAGGGAGCAATTCATCGAAGGACAGAGAAGCATAACTACCTGGAGGCCGGTTGCTAGAGGCCTGGGATTTTGCTCGCAGCAAAACAAAAGCTTCAAATCCTCTCCTGGGGTAATTCCCAAGGAACGTGGCGCATCACAGGAATTGCCATTCCCCACCGCTTCACTGGATTCTCAGATTAAAGCAATGGGGGGGCACGAGGCAGGGAGGAGTAACTCGGCTTGCCTGGTGAAGAGACGGAGGGCCAGTCTACCAACTTTGTTCCTGGTCTCAGAGGGGAGGTCGTGGCACCGTCATTCCTGGCTGGGCCTCCTGGTAGCCTGGGGCTCCTTCCACCAGACCCCTCCTTGTGCCACCTAGGCTTTTGCTTCTTCAAACACCCAGCTACTCCAGCTCTGCTGGGGGAAAAATCAGGGTGGCTTCCAAACTGTGGGGAGTCTGAGAAGCTGAGGGACCACTTGCTGGGAGGGTGGGGTCTTCCGGAAAAGCTGTGCACACACTCCGAAGGAGGTATCTGGGCCTCGAGGAACCCGGGGTGGAAGGGACAGTTTTTAGGTCAGAGTTCACATGTAGCCTCAGGCCCTTATCTGTCTTCGTCCTCCTCCTGCTCCTCCCCCTCCTTCCTGGGCGTGATATATATTATTCATACGCTAACCTACTAAAGATTAAGATTTAAGACCCCCCCCCCAGTAAATCCACCCTAGCGATCCTGTCCACTCATACTACACATGAGGTCTGTGGAAGGATATTCATAAAGGATGATGAAATTCATCAGGGGCAACCTGAATGTTTATGGGAAGGGTACTCGAAGGGTACTCATTAAATAAACTAGTATGTACGCGTCATAACCATGTGGCCATTGAGGAGAATAAGGCCATCTTGTATGTACTAATACGGAAAGCTCTCCAAGATGTCTTGTGGAATAATAAAGACAAGTTATAGAACTCTAGTATTAGGACTGTGGGTGTGTGCGCGGCGTGCTCACACACACACAACCCAGCAACATTGACTATGGGCTCATATGAGTTAATATTTGGAAAGTAGAACAATGCATGGAACATAGTTAAGTGCTGTATGGTGCTTGAGAAATAAATCTTAAGCACAAAAGAGAAAGATCTGGGGGCGCCTGGGTGGCTCAGTCGTTAGGCATCTGCCTTCGGCTCAGGTCGTAATCCTGGAGTCCTGGGATCAAGCCCCACATCGGGCTCCTCCGCTGGGAGCCTGCTTCTTCCTCTCCCACTCCGCCTGCCTGTCTTCCCTCTCTCGCTGGCTGTCTCTCTCTCTGTCAAATGAATAAATAAAATCTTAAAAAAAAAAAACCAAACAAACAAAAGAGAAAGATCTGGAAGGTCCACCACCAAATTAACGGCACCGGTCACCTCTTTGTGGGAAGGCCTGGGATTGGAGTAGATGCTTAAACAGGACTAGAGCCTTATTGCTAATGTTTTGCTTTTGTACAAAGACACAGCATCTGTGTTTTACTTGTGAAATTAAAACTAACCACGTGTCCAAACCCAGTATCTACAAAATCTGAAACTCCTTTCCTCCTCTGCACAGGCAGTGTTCCACGGAAACAGCACCAAGGTCAAACAAATAATGGGATAAGCACTCCCCCCCTTCCTCATTTCCTCAACTAACACCTCATCACAGGCAAACAGCATCCTTGGAAATGAGTCCCCCTCGCTAATGACTTGCTCCCCTGGGTTCCTGGACCATGGCTGGGGGTGTGAACAGGAGGGGAGTCCTAAATGGACACATTATGGTTTTCAAGTCTTAGGACTGGATTCTAGTCCCCAAACTCAACCCTCGTGTGTGTAAGTCACTTCTCACTCTGCGACGTTGACCCCAATCTTTGCCGTAAGGACCCCAGTCTTTGCCGCAGGTACCCCTTAATTCTTGAGAAACGAGGGGGGCAAGTGATTATCATTAAAATTGTAATCCTCTTTGTGCCTCGGCACCTAACAGTGCCCGGCCTGTTGTCGGTACTCAGTGGATGTTTGTGAAACCGAGCTGAAAATCATTTATAAGGAATGAAAATAATAACAAAGGAATTGCTATTTTATAGCATGAAGTTAATATTTTGATCCTTCATGTTCTCAATGCACTCATTCAATAGCTATTTATCGATTGCTTTCTGTGTGCAGGGCACTGGGCTACGTGCTGGGGAAGAAAGACGAACATGAAAAAGCCCCTGACCTCATGGTAAGTCCCTTACACTCAGAGAGATTGCCAGCAATAAAGAGCCATGGCTCAGGAGAAAGAAAGCAGGTGATCTTAGCTATGGGAGCTGTGAACAGGACAGGAAATTATTGTCATGGCCCAGTGTGTTAACAACAGAGCACAAATGTCTGGGTTACGTGAAGTCGGGGAGACTCGTAACTCAGATGGAGATGCCGTTTGATTTTGACGTGTCTGTATCCACAGATCCTGCTCGGGCTTTTTGCAGTGAGCCTGCTTCATCTTCATCTGACAATCGGGGAAGGTAGCTTTCATGTCGTGAAGCTTTGGACCAACCACCATACTTAGACCTGAGCTCAAATCCCGATTTCACCAACTCCTAGCCAGGTCACGAGGGGGGCAGGGCAAGGTGTCAGGGTTCAGAGCCTCAAGGATTCATCGGAGGAAGATTACTTGTCGGGTCGGCTCTCGGGGTGTTGTTGCACCGATGGGTAGTTGGTGTGCAGAAGGGGCTCAGCCCATGGAAGCGTTCTGGCGCAGGCAGGAGGGGCAGCAAAACACCTGTACCCCACCAAGGCTGGTCACTAAATGGTAGCCTGGGAAGGCATTCCGGGTGTTCAGATTCAGCATTTTTCCAAGAGCCTAGGCCGTGTATGGATACTCAATGTGACTCAGAAAATTCACCTCGATCCTCTTCAAGGGGAAAGATAAAGAAAATCTTGATAGTACTTCCTTATCTCTAATATACTTTAAAGGCCTTTTAACTTGCATGATTATCCTCATTTGCACAGGAGGAAATGGGATCCTGGAAGATTAAATGATCATACAGGTTGTAAGAAAGCAGCAGACGTGTTAGACAAACCCAGATCTCCCTGAAGCCTGCGCTCTTTGCGTTCAGTCCACACGAGGCAAAGAGCAGATGCCAAGACTGGAAACTTTGAGCAGGGGCTTTCTGTGTTAGCTTGCTGGGGAGTTTTTGAACCTTTCCGATCCTCAGTTTTCGCATCCATAAAATGGGGTCAGTGGTCACCCTGTCCACATAGGTTGTTGTGAGGAATAAAGGAGCCACTTAGAGCTTTCGTAGGCGTGATGGCCCAGAGGGTAATGCTATGTGGAAACATAGGGACCTAATTCACAGAAGTTGGGCTCTTGTCTGAGGAACACAATTCACCTGGCTCTCACTTTCCTTCATGTGCACATGAGAGGAGGATAGAGGGTAGAAATTACTCTGTGGTACATGAGGCTGAAGCTGGCATCACATCAGAATGAAGGCGCTCGGTGGGTATGTCTGCCCAGGTGGCATGTGACATGGACATGGTGCTTAGCAGGTGCTAAGGTCGGGCTAATGAGGAGATACGGTGGGCAGGTGAAAGCAGGATTTGAACCAGGCACCTGGTGGAGAGCTGCCTGGCCGCCTTCTCTGCGGTTCTGCTTCCCATTCCGCTGAGATTAGTTGAGAAAGGGGTGTGGTAGGACGTTGCAGACCCCTGCCCCAGGGGACTCCAGGTCTAAGAATCACTGCCCTGCCCTTCCCCCATGCAGCAGGTGGGACAATGTGCAGTGTTTAGAAGAAGTTGGTCTGACCGCAGGTGTGGGATGTGCCCAGATCTCTTCAGCTCTCTTCCTCTCCAGAAGTGGGTTGTGGCCACGCTGGGGTACCCACCTGAGCCTGGAGGGCAGATGACGCAGACAGACTCACAGCCGGGCCGGTACTGCACAGGGCTGGGAATCAGGCTGGGCTGGGCTGCTTCAGCAATGGAAGAATGTGCTGGAAACCAGGGCAAGGCCGTTCATGCTGTGGAACGTAGGCAGCCCTCTGCCAAGGAGCAGGTCCTACTCCCTGTGAAGTTGCTGACTGTTGGCCTCTGGGACTGGGGTCCTGATGGGGCCAGGGGGGCGCTGGGGAGGTGGGTGTACTATAGAGCTCTTTTTTGAGACCGTTGTCCCGAAGGCCCCCTCCCATACCCACTGGGTGCGTTTCCCCTGGCCTTCCCTGCACCTTTCTGAGGAGGGTCCTGCCGGGGGTCTCCTCACCCCCTGTTGAGTAACTGGGCTCTCTGGAGCGCCCTGCCCGGTGTGGGCTGCTGCTCTGTTGGCGGAAGCAAGCACGTTCCCGTACCCAGCAGTTGCTTCCTCCCCGGGGCCTGAGCAGGGTCTGACCTCCATCTGGGGCCATCCCATAGCCTGGGGGGCGCTTTGCATTTCTTTCTCAGAGCCCCAGGATCCCTGATGTACAGAAAAACTGCACAGACTTCAAAGTTGAACTGCTGTGGGCTCCAGTCTGCCACTTGAAACCAAGGGCTGTGGGTAAACCCCCCAAAGTCCGATCCAGACTCACCGTGCCCATCTTTAAAATGGGAAGAAAAACATACCTACTAGAGCTGACGCAGAGTTACAACGGCTAATGGTGTTGGTGTTAGAGTTAAGGATAGGGCTACTTTTAGGATTAGGGTTAGAGGTTCGACTCAGGGACCTGGTGTAGTCGAGAGTGAAACCCCCTTGGGAGTCGATGAATCCTAGGATGAGTCTGAACGGACCTTACTGACCGTGCGTCTCCCAGGGTTGCTGCAGGGTTAACTCAGATGACGTGCTTGGCATTTACTATATTTTGCCAATTCTGGGATACCCTTGTTTTGTTATTCACACTTTAACACATCCGATGTTAGGGTTCCACTTACACCTGGTGGCATCAACGGGCAGAGCATTTACAAAATAATGATGCGTGTTACGTTGGATGGCACCCTCGGTTAGAAGCAGTGCTGTATGGTTGCTGTGATCGAGCCTCTGTCCTCGGCTTACACCGCTGGGCTCAGAGGAGTTGCCGTCCCCCGTCCCCTGGGCCCTGGGCTCCCGTCGAGACGATAGCAGGTGTCGCATGCTGTTTTCTGCTCACTAGGTTGATATTCTTCTAGCCTGCTCCTGTGAGATGCCCGGGGAGCGGGGAGAACTGGTCTTCCCCATACCCCCATCCCTATGCGGCCCTGCTCCCCAGCACGGTGCCTGGGGATCTGATAGGAACCATGATGTCAGTAAAAGCTGCCATTTGTTGAACACTTACAATGAGTGAGGCATTCGCCAGAGGCTGGGCATTTTTATCCTCATTTATCCCCGTAATAGCCCTCAGAGGGACGTGATAGTATTACCCCAATATATAGGTGAAATGGAGGCACCGAGAGTTCTAGGAGCTTATTCAAGGTGATTTTTTATAATACCCTTGAGGTGTCTTTAAAGACAATTTTCTTTAAAGATTTATTTATTTATTTGAGAGAGAGAGCGAGCGAGCGAGCAAGCATACAGGGTGGAAGAGGGCAGAGGGAGAGAGAGAATCTCAAGCTGACTCCGCACTGAAGGCAGAGCCCGATGTGGGGCTCGATCTCACAACCCTGAGATCATGACCTGAGCTAAAATCAAGAGTTGGGTGCTTACCTGGCTGAGTCCTAAGCTGACACGCCTCAGTAGTCTTTCATGGCTGCCCTGCTGTCTTACATGACAGGATGTTCCAGAATTATCTCATTCACTTCCTGGTTTCTTTAAGGGAGAAACAGTGTTTAGAGTCCATCGTCTGGGTACTGGGGATGCTCACTTACACTGTTGAGATATTGCTTCTGGGCCTTTTCAGTGGATCTAGACTTAACAGAGTTTTAAAAATACAGCTAATTTTTTAAAGGATAAAATGTATCATGAGTTTGTACTGATTCTTCTCATTCTAACTCAGGCTCTTTTTAACCTTTTTTTTTTTTTTTTAAGATTTTATTTATTTATATGACAGAGGGACAGCCAGCGAGAGAGGAAACACAAGCAGGAGGAGTGGGAGAGGAAGAAGCAGGCTTCCAACAGAGCAGGGAGCCCGATGCAGGGCTCGATCCCAGAACCCTGGGATCATGACCTGAGCCGAAGGCAAACGCTTAACGACTGAGCCACCCAGTCGCCCCTCTATCTAAGCTTTTTAAACTCAGATGTCCGTCTTTTTCTCTTACACCAAAATCCTGGCTCCCAGTGACAAGTGGGAGAGAGAAAACAGGCTGAGAGATGAAATGCTAACAAAAACAGCTGACAGCCACTGAATGATTCTCACATGCCAGGCCCCAGCAATCCTCACAAGCAGCCTCGAACCACGTCATTATTACACAAGGCAAGTCTGAGGCTCAGAGAGGCTGAGGAAACTGCCCAAGGTCACACAGCTAGTTCAGGGCCAAGTCAGGACTCAGACTCAGGCAGGGTGGCTCCAGGGCGAGACCTTTCCTCCTTAACCCCCTCCCCTTGCTTACAACGGTGGGCAGTGGAAGGCAACCAGAGCCCTGGAGAGAAGCAATTCTAGAGCTAAGAAATTGAGCGATGGCTTCCACAGTGGGCTGGGAGACCAGGAAGGCTCCTGTCATGTCCTGGGTTCCGGGGACACCATCTAGGCCATGACAGTGACCCAGGCGAGGCCTGTCACACCTGGTGCACAGTATATCATGTTCAATCTCAGACAGATAAACAAACTCTGTCCTTCACGGCAGCAGGACATTTTGGGCAACTGGCTTGTGTGGTCTAGTTCTGCCTCCTACGAGTTGGCCTTGAGTGTGAAAGGGAGTCAAAATGATGGCCGTGCCCAGTGGAACTCAGGTGTGGGGATTCCAGTGAAGGAGTCCCGCGGTCAGCAAAGCTGGATGAGGTGATGCTGGCCGGCCATGATGACCGCAGCGGAAGGCAAGGTCCCCCTTCTGCAGCAGTTCCAAGTTGTCCCAGTGTCGCTTCCCTCTATTGACAAATGAGGAAACGAGACGGGAGAAACAGGTCATCCTGAGCTCAAGCAACTGAGAAGTGGTAGAGCCTGGCCATGACCCCAGGGCTCTGCCCCCCAGCCTAGGCTCTTGCCTGTACATTTTGCAGCCCACGAACACGGGGTCATGACACCGATGGCGGGTGTATTAGCTTCCTAGCGTTGTTGTAGCAAAGTGCCACACCCTGGATGACTTCACCAACGGAAATGCATTGTCCCAGAGTCCCGAGGCTGGAAATCCAAGGTCAAGGTGTTGACAGGGTTGGTCCCTCCTGAGGGCCGTGAGGGAGAATCTGTTCCAGGCCTCCCTCCAGGCTTCTGGAAGCCTCAGTGTTTCTTGGATTGGCCGTGACTCTCCTTATGTCTTCACATCATCTTCCTTCTGTGTTTATGTCTGGGTCCAAATGTCTCCCTTTTATAAGGACAAAGGTCATATTGGATGAAGGCCTACCCTAATGACCTCACTGTAACTTGATTTTTTTCTTTTGAGACCTTATCGAAAAATAAGGTCACGTTCTGAGGTACTGAGGGTTAGGATTTCAACCGATGAATTTGGGAGGGACCCATCAACCCATAACACTGGGGATGGAGGACTGGTCCTCTACCTGGTGCCGTGGGCTGGGCAAACCTCAGCGTCCAGTGGCCCCTCCAGGCTGCTGGGCTCCCTCTGAAGCTCTCACTTGGCATTTTCCTGCCATTCCTGTTGGGCATGCACACGCGTGTGTGCGTGTGTGTGCGGGTGCGGGTGTGTGTGTGCATGCGTGTGTGTCTTCTGTGCTTTGTCTCCCCCATCTGATCATGAGCTGCCCTGGTGGCAGGGACCACATCTGGGCTAATCTTGTCCCTTCCTCCCAAACCAAGCTTTGCAGATTAAAAATTCTGCACACAATGGAATAACATGTTCCAGGCCTTTATCTTAAGCAAAGTCAACCCTTCACCTGTGTTCCCCCAACTCCGTCTCTCTTTTACATCTTTAAAGATAATTTGCAGCTCTCCTAATAAAAATTGGTTCCGGGCAAAAATCACTGATGGGTGCTAAAACCTCTGGGTGAAATTGTTAGGAAACGTGATGCTTATACACACTCAAAGCCTCGTACTACAGATTACTTATCGATTGCAAAAGGAGACCAGAGATTTCTTAGTAATTAAAAAGGAGAAAGATTGGGACACCTAAGTGGCTCAGTTGGTGAAGCGTCTGCCTTGAGCTTGGGTCATGATCTCAGGGCCCTGGGATCGAGCCCCGCATCGAGCTCCCTGCTCAGCAGGGAGTCTGCTTCTCCCTCTCTCTCTCAAATAAATAAATAAATAAAATCTTGAAAAAAATAAATAAAATAAAAGGGAAAAGATCTAGGAGACACCACCTCAATCAGTGATCGCAGTGACCTCAGCAGGATGGGACCAACGGACACCACCAGGCTCCCAGTATCATTTATGCTGCATGTTTGTAAAACATTTTCACCTTAAATCTAATAATGAGGAATCGATCAGACATATCCAGGTAGGAGAGGACTCTAGAAAACAGCTATCCCACAATCTTCAAAAATACCAATATCGTGAGAAATGAAGGGAGGTCGAGGAATTGTTCCAGACCGAGGAGACCCAGGACACAGGACAAGTAAATGCAGCCTGAAATACCACTTTGCATCCTGGGTCAGGGGAAAGTTGCTCTGAAGGACATTATTGGGGAAATTTGAATGTGGAGTGCATATGAGATATTAGTATTGTCAAAATTTGGACTTCACTGAATTCCGTGATTGTAAGTATTATATAAGAGAGCAGACTTGTTAAGAAACGTACACCGAGGGGCGCCTGGGTGGCACAGCGGTTAAGCATCTGCCTTCGGCTCAGGGCGTGATCCCGGCGTTATGGGATCGCCCCACATCAGGCTCCTCCGCTATGAGCCTGCTTCTTCCTCTCCCACTCCCCCTGCTTGTGTTCCCTCTCTCGCTGGCTGTCTCTATCTCTGTCGAATAAATAAATAAAATCTTTAAAAAAAAAAAAAAGAAAAGAAACGTACACCGAGTGCTCACTTGGGCAGCACATGTACGAGCATTGAACCCATACAGAGAAGAGGGGCCTGGGCCCTGCACAGGGATCATATGCAAATTCATGAAGTGTTCTGTATTTTTAGAATTTCTTTACAGCCATACCTTGGAGATATGGCAGGTTTGGTTCCAGACTATCACAATAAAGTGAATAGTGCAATAATGTGAGTCAAATGAGAAAGAAAGAAAGAAAGAAAGAAAGAAAGAAAAGAAAAAGAAAGAAAGACTGAGGGGTGCCTGGGTGGCTCAGTCAGTTAAGTGTCCAGCTCTTGATTTCGGTTCAGGTCATGATCTCAGGGTCCTGGGATGGAGCCCTGTGTTGTATGGAGCCTACTAAAGATTTTCTCTCTCCTTCTCCCTCTGTCCCTCCCCCGTCCCCCCTTTCTTGCCCCCTTTCTAAAAAATAAAGGTAATAGGTCTTTGGGAAAAAAAAAAAAGAAAGAAATATATACTGAAACATTCAAGAGTAAAAGGTCACAATGTCCGCAACTTACAAATGGTTCATCACAGTAATAACGACAGGTGGGACAAGTGTGCAAACTAACGTTTCGCTGTGCGAGGTTATCTAGTGTGTATTACCATGTCTGCACACACATATCCCCGTGCACCAAACCAGGGACACACTCCCTCATGCCTGCTTTGAGGGCTGTTTATGGATAATTCTGCCTAGAACAATGTTTGCCTCACGTTCTGGCTTGAGAACCATCGCCAGGGTAAATATTGTCCACAACATTCGGCTAAAAAGCTGGGCGACGGCCCTGGGGTTGGGGGTATGTTGAGGTTGAACATCCCAGTGGCTGGGAGAGACAGGAACCAGAAGGACAAAGAGCAGGGCTTTAGGCCAGTAGTCCCGTGGGTACCTTATTGGCGATGTTAAGGATGAAGGCGTTTGCATCGCTAGAACGCGGCCGCTGAGAGCTTCCACCCATGCCGTCCAACAAAAACATAACGTGAGCCACAGTGCAATTTCCATTTGTCTAGTAGCTGCAGTAAAGAAGTAAAAAGAAACAGGTGAGATTAATTTTGATAATATATTTTATTTAACCCAATATATCCAAAATACCTTCATGTCAGCATATATTTAATGTCAAAAGCACTGATGAGATCGTTTTCATTCTTTTTCTCACACTACATCTTAGCAATCTGGAATGTGTTTTTTATCTTTACAGCACATCTAGATTTGGACCAGCCGCAGTTGGACAAGTCCTCGCAGCCACCACACTGGAACAGCACAGGGATTAGACCATGAAATGAGACCGCGGGGGGTTCAAATCCCAGCCCTGCCACTTACTAGCTTCATGAACTTCAGGCAAAGCCTTGAATCCCCTTCAGCCTTCATGTTTCCCAGACAGTGGGATGGGATTTGACCATGGAAACTCTCTCTCAGGTTGTTTTTAAAGGTTAAGGTTAATGCGGGCACCTGGATGGCTCAGTCAGTTAATCGTCTGCCTCCCGCTCCAGGCATGATCCTGGGTCCTGGGATCGAGCCCCACATCGGGCTCTCTGCTCAGTGGGGAGCCTGCTTCTCCCTCTGCCTGCTGCTCCCCCTGCTTGTGCTTTCCCTCTCTTTCTCTTTCTCTCTCTGTCAAATAAGTAAATAAATGAGATCTTAAATAAAAAAGATTAAAGTTAGTGACCCGTGTAAAGTGTTTTATGGAGTGTTCACTCATTCATTCATGCTGTTCATTCATTCGTCTTACCTGTACAACAGCGAGGGGTAGCTGTGCTCCAGGCGGGGCACTTGGCAGGTCGTGAGCCCTCCGTGCAAGTGTTCTGTTTATACTGAGTAACCACTGAGCAAGTATAGCTTAGGACCAATGCCAGCAATGCTGTCTCGTGATAAATGCATAGAGAAGGTGCTGGGAAGAAGAGATTGCCTGTCAGTTGCCAGGACTCCTAGCTAAAGGCAGACCTTTCGGAGCGTCCTGGTCAGCCCAGGGACTTACTCAATAACTGTTCACCCTACAAGCATTTGCTACACGGTATGGTCTAGAATCGTAGGAGGCAGTAGCGGCTGGGAAAGATGGCAGGATGTGGGCTGCGGAGCTTGGAGGTGAGTCAGGCAAGGAGCTTGCAGTTGCTGGGGGCAGGAAAAGGCCCATGAGAGACAGATGAGACTTGGGGGAGAGGCAGGGAAATGGAACGAGGCCCACGGTGAGGCAGATGGGAAATACACAGCCTCAGGGCCATCATATGGACCGAGTGACCAGGAAGGGTGCTAGAAGTAAAGGGGAGATGGTTCTAAGAGAACAAGCCATATGTGTGAAGGTCAAATATCAGGGAAGGGCCTGGGGAGTTGGGGGATTGGGCTGACAGGGCGGGGTTGGGAAGGTGGGGAGTGGTTGGAGCGAGAGGGAGGGTGCACTGTGAAGGGCTGGGCAAAGGTGGTAACGGAGTTTGGACTTTTATCAAATGGCATTAGAAAGGACCTAATGGTTCTGCTCAGTAGGATTGGGAAGGAGGCCCTTTGGCGGAGGTGGGCCCCGCTCAGGGGCAGATAGCCACCCAAGATCAGAGAGGAGGGTCAAGACCAGGAACTTGCCCCGGGTCTCAGCTGCGGGTGGAGGAACCGGAACCACAGCTCTGTCTTCTTGCTGGAAACCAGCCCTGTGGGATGGACCCGTGGAGAATGGCCTGGGCCCACAGCTTCAGTTAGCAGATAACACGGACAAAGTGCTTGACAGTGGAGTCAGAGAGGAGGGCTGCATTGTGTGGGGACTCAGGAAGAGGATTAGCAGATTTCCCCCACCAAATCTCGATCATCCCATTCTTGTCTCAGGGCCTTTGCACTTGCTGTTATCTGTCTGTTACCTAGAAGCTAAGCTCACTCTCCGTGTTTGCACAGCTGTCCTTTCTCAGCAAGCAGGTCTTATTCAGACACCACCTGCAAAGGCCTTTCTAGCACTGCCGTCCCCTCAGGTCCTCTTTCCACACAACCCAACTCGTCATCCTGGCTTTAGATAGCACCTGCCTCACCTGAAATCAGATCATTTGCTTGTAATTGTCTATTTCCTCCGCTAGAATGGAATATACTCCTTAAGGGTAGGCCTTAGTCTTCTTCCCTGTACTCTCTCCACCGTTTGGGGCAGTACTTGACATCTAGGAAGTGTCCAAAAGATAGCTGTTGTCTGAATGAATGGATGGATGGATGGATGGATGGATGGAAGGATGGACGGGTGGGTGGATGGGAGGATGGATGGATACACAAATTTTGTGACTCTTTCAATGTGATTGAAACTAGGGCGGATGGAGAGGCTGCCCACAATCTGAACTAAAGGAGGAAATTGTTTGGTACGGTCCTCCTATTTCAGAAATATTTCAGGGCTGGACTTGATCTTAGGGACTGTGGAGTTTGCCTGTGGAGGTGAAAGAGATAAGGAGCTCAAGTCCTAAAACAGGATATAACGGGGCCACCCCAAGCCATAGCTAATCTACACAGATGGTTGATTTGAACTGCACCGTGTTTAAACATTTTTTAAAAAATTACTTGCCAGCATTTAAAACTCTGTAAAGATTTCAAGTCACAAGTTTAGATATCTAGATATCTATTTTCACTTAACCAAAAGGTCTGGCAAACATCAGGCCTGCATTTTTACAAGGCAAAAACGGGCTGGAGCTGACTTGCGTTTGCTCCCATTTTATCTGGCCTTCACTGTCTGGTCCCTCGAACCACCGCTCCCCCACCCTGGCCCACTTTCTCACCCCCATTACAGGCCCGGCCCCATCCATCCACCTTCGAACCTGCTTTCCTTGCTCTAATGCTCTCAATCGCCATTCAAAGGGGTGATTTCCAACTCTTTGAGGTATGAAAACCCCTTCATAAAACAATGTTTCGCTATAATCATGAAACTAGTACAGGCCCACAGCAGAAGCTCGAGGAACAGAAAATCGATAGAAGCCAATACATAGTGTCACCCCCACGCCCAATATGCCGAGATAAGCACTGTTTACATGTAATGGTTGTGACCGTCTCTAAAATCTTTATGGTTCTCACACCCTCGCCGTTTTATACATAGTGACTATTCATTGACTGAAATAAGATGTAATTTTAAAAACCTATGATTTCAGGGGCGCCTGGGTGGCTCGGTTGGTTGAAACAAAAACAGAAATTGAAAATAACTACAGGGAGAAATGGACCAATCAACCACAACAATCGAGGACTTCAGCATACCTTTATTAGTTACCATAATTCAAACAGACAAAAAAATTAGGAAAGACAGAAATTTGAATTACAGTTGCCCAGCTGTGACTTAGTGGAGCTCTTCTGACAATTAAAAATCACGGTCATCGTTCTCAAGCATATATAGAAACTTTCATCTGTGTTTTACAATGTCATGGCACTGGTTTTTATTTCTAATTTAATTGCATCGTGGTCAGAAACAATGGTTGAAATGTGTAGACTTTATTAAGCCACAAAACATTGGTCATTATATTTAAGACAATCAGTGTCATACGGATATCACACAGTCTCTGATCACAATGGAATTAAAAAAGTAGGTACAGATCAGGGAAAGACAGATTTTAGTAATCTTTCTATGTTTGGAAATGTAAAAGCACACTTCAAAATAACTCATGAATAGGGGTGCCTGGGTGGCTCAGTCGGTTAAGTGTCTGACTCTTGATTTCAGCTCACGTGATGATCTCTCAGGGTCATGAGATGGAGCCCCCTGTCCGGCTCTGTGCTGGGAGTGGAGCTTTCCTTTTTTTTTTTTTTTTTTTTTTTAAGATTTTATTTATTTATTTGACAGAGATAGAGACAGCCAGCGAGACAGGGAACACAAGCAGGGGGAACGGGAGAGGAAGAAGCAGGCTCCCAGTGGAGGAGCCGGATGTAGGGATCATGCCCTGAGCCTAAGGGGGACACTTAAGGACTGAGCCACCCAGGCGCTCCTGGGAGTGGAGCATTCTCAAGAGCCTCTCTCTATGCCCCTCTCCCTCCCCGCCCCTGCTCCCCATGTGCGCTCTCTCTCAAAATGAAATAAAATAAAATAAAATAAAATAAACCAAAAAACTCATGAATAAAAGAATAATAATGTGAATTTTTTTGTTGAATTTTAAAATAATGAGAATTGCATGATGCCAAAATGATTACTTGTCAATGTGCAGTAAAAGTGGTATTTGAGCGGAGATCTGTAACCTTAAATATTATATTAGAACAAAGAGAAGCTGAAAATGTATGCTTTAAAGACAAAAATAGAATACCCTCAAAGAAAGCAGAAAGGAGACAATAAAGAACAGAAATTAATGAAAGAGAAATAAAAAAAAATCCAATAGACCAGATCAAGAAGGTTAAATGTGGTTCGTTGAAGAGATTAGTAAAGATTAATAAAATAGGTGACTTCTGGTAGACCGATGTAAAAAAATGAAAGCATACACATAAAACAATGAAAGGAATGCAAATAGATCAAAATTATAGCCACAACGAAGATTTAGTAGAATATTATAAAAATCTTTACGCCAAAAATTTGGATTCTTAGAAAAAAACAACTCCAAAATTGATTCAAAGAGAATTAAAAAGCCCCCAATTTCTTAAAGCCATTTATAAAATGAATAAGAGGTTCATCATCTTCCTATGGGAAAAAATAATGACAGATCCCAGATTTTTTTTTTTAAGGTTTTATTTATTTTTTATTTATTCGACAGAGATAGAGACAGCCAGTGAGAGAGGGAACACAAGCAGGAGGAGTGGGAGAGGAAGAAGCAGGCTCATAGCAGAGGAGCCTGATGTGGGGCTCGATCCCACAACGCCGGGATCATGCCCTGAGCCGAAGGCAGATGCTTAACCGCTGTGCCACCCAGGCGCCCCCAGATTTTTTTTTTTTTTAAACAGGGGAGTTCAACTAAACTTTCAAGCTCATTCCAATCTTACAGGAAACCTTCCAGAGATCAATAAAAAGTGCCTAACTCATTCCATGATGGTAATATAATCTCGATATCAAAACCTTCTAGTCAGGGACAGTGTGAGAAAGAACTATTACAGATCAAACTCATTGATTAACATGAATGCAAAAGTCTCATGTCCAATATTACCAAACGGAATCTGGTGATGCATAAGAAAGATAATGCATGAGAGCTAAATTGGGTTTAATCCCAACAATGCAAAGGTGATTTAATATTGGAGAAAAGTCGATACATATTCACGAGGTTAGACTGAAGTAAACAAACTGTCCCATGTGTGTAGAAATAAGAATTTGGAAAACTTATTACCCATTTGTAATTAATCATTTAAACAAGAAACATTTACCAGCTTAGAAATGGGAAAGATCTTCCTGGGTGAGGTTTACCTACCAAAATCATCAATCTTAATGGTGGTCAATTAGAATCTTTTCCTTAGAAATTAGAGATAAAACAAGAATGTATTCTATCACCATTATTGCATCCAAGGCCCCAGCCAGTGCAACAAGGCAAGAAAAAGATGAAACAGATGTTATGATTGGAAAAACAAAACAAAAAACCCTGTCATCATTCACCGATGATAGCATTATTTACATAGGAAATACAGAAGAATCTACAAATTAAGATTAGTAAGTTTAGCAAAGTACCTAGATATAAAATCAATAATGAAAAAAACATTTATTGCATTCCTATACACCAACGACAAGTAATAACAAAAAAAGAAAAGGGGTGCCTGGGTGTCTCAGTCATTAAGCATCCGCCTTTGGCCCAGGGTGTGATCCCAGGGTCCTGGTGTCGAGCCCCGCATTGGGCTCCCTGCTCCGCTGGGAGCCTGCTTCTTCCTCTCCCACTCCCCTTTCTTGTGTTCGCTCTCTTGCTGGCTGTCTCTCTCTCTGTGTCAAATAAATAAATAAATAAAATCTTAAAAAAGAAAAAAAAGAAAATGTAATTTAAAAAATGATTCCAATTATAATAGCAATGACAACAAAGAAGGTACAAAGCATCTGAGGATAATGATTTTTTAAATGTGGAAGACCTTTATAGAGAGAAGTATACAATGTTAGAGAAAATCCTTTAAAAGGTCATAAATAAACGGAGAAATATTTTCAATTCATGGCTAGGAAGACAGTATGTCGGAGGTCTCAAGTATCCCCACATTGAGCCATAGGCTTTATACACTGCCAATCAAAATCCCAAATGGAATTCTCAAGGAACTGAACAAGCTGATTCTAAAATTTATATGGAAGAACAAAGACCCAAGAATAGCCAAGACATTCCTGGAGAAGCATGAAGGGGGGCGAGTTGCCCAGAAGATGGCTGAGATTTAGCTCAGAGCTATGTGGATTATGGCAGTGTTATTGGCACAGAGAAATGACCAGCGAAGGAGAATAAAAACTCACAGACAAACCCAAGCACATTTGGAAACTTGGTCTACAGCGGCAGCGGCATTGGCCACCGGAGAGACAAACCACTGATCTATCGAAGATGCCAGAACGACTTGTATCCAGAGGGGAAAGAAAACCAAAAACGGGTCTTCTCCTGACCCTTCACTTACAAAAACTAGATCGAGTTAAATTAAATATGTAAATAGGGAAAGCACAGTTTTTAAAACTTTCAGAAAAAAGCATTGGAGGATATTCTTATGGCCTCCAAGAAAGGAAGTGTTTTCTAAATAAGACTCGAAAAGGACAGTCATAGAAAATATTGGTAAATAGGACTTCAGTGAATCAGGAACTGTTTTTTGAACTCCCCTTCAGCAAACAAACCACAAAAGGGAAGAAGACAATGGTAACACTTTAACAGAAAAAGGATTAGTATCCACCATACATAAACAATTCCTATAATCCAATGAGAAAAAAACAAACAACCTTCTATAAACAAATGCGATATTAAAGAAGGATCCTTCCTTGCCCCTGAGGTATAAACAGGCTACTTCTTTTGCTTTTTGGCGGTCTCAGAGTTTTGTGCTAGGAGAAAGCTAAAAATATATATTTTACCCAAGAATGCTCTTACTCAGAGAAATGGGTCACTGCAGGGTGGAGGAAGGCTTTGAAGGGGGGTGGGGGGNAAATGGGTCACTGCAGGGTGGAGGAAGGCTTGAGCTCAAATTCCCCAGAGGCCACAGTTAACAACAGGACTGAGGAAGAGAGTCAGGTGAGGACAGTGTTGCTGAGTGGATTACATGAGATAAGCAAACTATTTGATAAATAAGAAAATTAAAATTCTCCTTTTATGATTGTCTTCTAGAATAATTAAATTAATGGGATTAACATAAAGGCAAAGGCCTTTGAAAACAAAGGACAATTTTATCAATGGTGGGTGCGGTCCCTTCTGGGCGATGTGGTGATGTGGCTTGGTCCTACCCGGAGCTCCAGGTCCCAAGGACACGGGATGGGACGAGAAGCAGCCGATGAGCCCCCTGCCAGAAGCCTTTACACACAGCGGGCAGTCCCAGCCTGCAAGGTGGCCAGACACAGGGGTGCTAACAGCCTGGGTGAGGTGGGAACACTAAGCTTCTGGCTCCTCTCCTGTAAAAGTGGGTGATAAGGCCTCCCCCCACTCCAGGATGTGACAAGACTTGGCGCACAGTGGGAATTCAGCCACATTCAGTGGGTTTCTGCCTTAGAAGACCCAACAACACATCCGCTGGGATTTCCTCCTTCCTCTCTGCTTCTCCCTTTCTCCCCAGTTTTTCCCTTTCTTCTTTCCATCAACATGTAACCAGCAGTCTCCCTGCGTACATTGATTTCCAAACCCCAAATGGGGTGCAAATGAATGCATCCCAATGCACCCAGCCATTACAGCTGCTACAGCGGGAAGAGACCCTTTTGGAATCAGGCTATGGTCATGACACAATGAACATCAATAAAATAAATAAGCATAGTCACAAAACTTGGTGCAATTTGGCCAGCACTGTGCCCAGGAGCTAAACACACTGTCTACTTTCTCTGGTTTAATTCTTGCTTATTCCGTCCCAAGGACCCAAGCACTGTCCTTAAGCCCCTTTTCCAGATGTGCAAACTGAAACCAGAGAGAAGCTGTGTATCTTGCCCAAGGTCACGGGCTTGTTGGAGTAAGAATCGTGCCTTTTCTGTAGACCTGCCAGTGAGCTTGGCACAGTGCTTGACTGTCACTTGGTGTTGTGTTTGGGGAATGTGTCCCTGCGCCGACATTCCCGACTCAAGCCTTACCACCTACCAGCTTTGGAACTTGAGGCAATGCTCCGGGACTCAGCTGTTCTCATGTGTAAAATGGGGCCAGCCCCCGGCTTCAGAGCATTTTTGCAAGGATTCAGATAAAAATACGGAAAGAGCTAATACGTGGAAAGCACTTAGAGCCGTATCTGGCTCAGTCAGAGTCCCTGCTGTATCAGGACACTTCACGTCACAGAGGAGCTGTTTAACGGAGGACCCCACAGGTGCTTGGAGATCATGTGACCACGGGCTGGGTCAGAGCTTCGGCAATGCACAGACCCCTTACAGCCCATGGATGTTGTGGGGGGAAAATCAGATTTTACACAAAAGTCTGCATATTTCAGCTTGTCTTAAAAACCTAGATCTGGTAGCCATGGGCCCACATTCCTGTGGGTGACTAATTACCACTTCTTTCTAGCTGGCATATGTGTGTCCTTCCTGCTGGCCTTAGTGGGGGAATGTCCCTTGGCCGGTCCCCATAGGTGTTGGAGTTTGTAACCCCTGGAAGAAGTGCTTGGGGGACACAGGAGGTGTGACTTGCATGGTCGGAGAAGGGTAGGGAGAGCTTCTAGGAGAAGGTGACATTGCAACGGATTTTCAAAAAAACTCTGAGACACAGCATATGCATGGAAGAGCCTAAAATGTATGCCCCATGTTGAAAGAGCAATGAGAAGATGCGTCCCCAGGTTGAGAAATTGAACGTCACCGGTAACTCAGAGCCTTGGTACTCAGTGGGGTCCCCACCTGCAGCATCGGCCTCCCCCTGGGGCTTGTTGGAAACGTGGCAGCTCTGGCCCCTCCCACACGACAGAACCAGGTGACTGGTGTGTGCCCCTCTACCTGAGAAAGGCTGCTTTTGAGGTCCCAGGTGCAGTTCTCACAGCTTTGCACCTGTGTAGGTATCCCCCCCAAATACTGTTTCGTTTTGAAAAGCCTTGTGGGCCTGGCTGCAGGCTGCGTGCTGAGCACGGTCTCTGGGACAAGCTCCCCTCCGCTTCCCTGGGAGCTCTGTGGGAGGAAAGGCGGGTGAGGGCACCCCCGTGGGGCATCTGGAGGGGTCGCGGTGCACCCCAGATACCCAGTCAGCAAGTGGCTGCCCTTTTCTGCTCACAGGCTCCAGAGCAGGTCGAAGCAGAAACTTCCAGGGGTAGGTGAGTGTCTCTGCTGACCCTGGACCCTGCCAGGAGAGCGGGGTTCCATCTGCTCACGGCCAAGAGCAAGTAGGAAGCAAGTCAGAGTCCCCAAGCCAGGATCTTGATGGCAGGGACTTTAGGGGTGACACCCTCACCAAACTGCCCTAGAGGCCCCAGGATGGGGAGAGGCAGCCCGATGAAGGCGGTGAGACCCAAACTTCATAGTTCTCTCCTCCTTCCCTCCCGCTCCTGGGGAGCTATTTTCTTTAAAAATCCCTTGACTGTAAAGTTAGAGTGGGATTTTTTAAGGGAGTGAAATTGGAAGGGTGCGTTCAGCTTGTGCTCTTCACTCAGAGCCCCTTGGCCAGGCCTCTGGACAATAAAGAGGTTTAGAAGGATTCTGGGGGACAGAGTCCTACAGGGCTGGGGCTGTCTAAGGTCTCCCAGGGCTGCCCTCACGAAGGGCCACAAACTGGGGCCGGGGGAGGGGGGCTTTGAGCAGACACAGAATCCGTTCTGGAGCCTGGAAGTCTGAGACCAAGGTGTCAGCACGGCCCTGCTCTCTCAGAGGCTCTAGGGGATGATTCTTCTTAGCCTCTGGCGGTTGCCGGGATCCTTGGCATTCCTTGGCTTGTCCCTTCATCACTCCCATCTCTGCGTCCGTGGTCACATGACCTTCTTCCTTGTGTGTCTGTGTGTCCTCTCCCCTTCTCAGAAGGATACCAGGTAATAGATTTCAGGCCCACTTTAATCCGAACTTCACCTAATTACATCTGTGAAGACACTATTTCTAACGAAGGTCACATTCCGAGGTTCCAGGTAGATGTGAGTTCTGGGGGTCCTGCTGAACCCACTCTGGCTGGTGTGGCTGGAACCCAGGGGGCGACAGGGGGTGCGTAGCAGGAGAGGCTGGAAACCAGGTGAAGGGCTGTGACCCCTGCCTCACTATTTGGACTTTCTTCTCCATTTGCGGAGGGGTTGAAGTGTGACAGTGATTCTGCCCCGCCCAACACTCTAGAATGTCTGTATTTCTCTTCGCCTGCGATGAACATCCCATCCTTCCAGGCTCCCATCGGCTCCTCGGCAGAGCCACTCCGACCAGCCCTGAGTTCACAGCC
Organism: Ailuropoda melanoleuca; assembly: GCF_002007445.2. Taxonomy (NCBI): domain Eukaryota; kingdom Metazoa; phylum Chordata; class Mammalia; order Carnivora; family Ursidae; genus Ailuropoda; species Ailuropoda melanoleuca. The sequence goes on from NC_048231.1 coordinate 32,637,493, forward strand.
GGGCCTCTGCTCAGCACCCCCAGGCCGAGCTTCCCGTGCTCACCTAGCTCGTGGCTTCTCGGGACCTGTGGATGCGTCCATCTCTCTCCTCCTGAATGGGAGCTCTTGGGGCACAGAGGCAGCTCTCTTCTTCCCAAATCATCTGCTTCTGGCAAGGAGGGTGCAGAGCAGATGGGGACAAAGGGATGGGGAGCCGGAGAAGATCTGTCTCAGAGTCAATGCATGGATTTGTGGGGATTGTTTCCCAAAGAGGTGCTTTCTTTCCGGTGTTCGTGTGAGTGTGGTTTTTCCAGATCGGAGATTCTGCGCCGTCCCTCTCTGAAGTTACGCTCCCTTCTGGATACGCTTCCGACCCTCTGCTGCCAAAAGAAGGGCCCGCGTGGCCCTGTGAATCAGGCCCCCGACCCCACCTGCCTCACCTCCCTGCTGGCAGCCCCACGGCCCAGCTGTCTGCAGCTGGACCCCTGAGCGCAGCCCTCCTCTGACGACAGGCCCCGTGTTTCCAGGACAAGGTGTGGTCATAAAATCAACTGTCTGCAGCCATTTAGGTCCAGGCATGGTTTATGCCAAAACTGGCCTCCAAATTGACAGTTAATGAGGGAAAATGCAAGGGGCGTGTTAACAGACACAGGCTCAAGGTAATAAACAGGCCATTAAAGCCGGGTAGTAAACAGCTTGCCAAAGGCCATTTATGAATTTATTTTTTTGGAGGGGGAAAAAATTAACCAATAAGGCTCACCTCCTTTGGTGACTGGGTCTGACTGGCAGTAGGAAGAAGTAAGATATTCCTTGGCGGGGGCAGAGCCGGAGGGGACATGGAGAGGCTGTCCCAGGAGGGCCCCCCCCAGGTCCGGATGTGCAGGTGAGTGGCTGGGGCGCCGGGACCTGGGCACTGGGCTAGCGGCAGACTCCCGTGGACAGGACTTTGGTCCCGGCTGTGCCGCATACCCTTGGAGGCCGTCTGCGATGTCAGGAATCCTGACACGGCTCCTAGTTCTGCCCTCCGTCTGACCCTGCAATCTAGAAGAAGTAACCCAATTTCTCTGGCCTCAGTTTCCCCCCCTGCGAAGATGAGGATAGACTCCACTGTCTTTTCAAGGCCTCATAGTGAGTTAAAGAGCGTCCCCACTGCCCCCAGTTCGTGTCCTTCCTGGGGACTCAGGATGCGGCTTTATCTGGAAATGGGGTTGCCGCAGATGTCATTTTTAAGATGAGGTCAGACTGGAGCAGGATGGGCCCCAATCCAATACGACTGGTGTCCTTGCGAGAAGAGACACAAAGACACACACAGGGGAGAAGGCCACATGGACACAGAGGCCGAGACTGGAGGAGATGTGTCTATAAGCCAAGGAAGGCCGGCCACCACCTCCCACCAGAAGCTGGGAGAGGCCAGGAAGGATCTCCTGCTGAAGGCTCAGAGGAAGCAGGGCCCTGCTGACACCTCATTTCTGACTTCCTTCTACAGCTGGGAGACCATACGTTTCTCTCCCATTGTTTGTGGAACTTCGTGAAGGCAGTGCCAGGAGACTGCTGTGGGCCTCTAGCTCTGCACGTATCTAAAATCCTCCCCAGATGAAAGTGAATGTCTGGAGGACAGGTGCAGAGCATTTGCAGGTAGCTGGGGAGATTTTGCACTCGGGACATTCGCCAACACCTGAGGACGCTTTTGGTTGTCACAGCTGGGGGATGGGGTGCGGCATGCTCCTGGCGGGTGGGGACCAGAGAGGCTGCTACACACCCCGCCATGCACAGGTCAGCCCCCCCACAAAGAATTACTCAGGCCACAGTGACCACAGTGTCTGGGCCGAGAGCCACTGGCAAATGTGAATGTCAATTCTGAACGCTGTTAAACGTAAACTGAGGCACGTTACAGTTTTCAAGAGTTTATTTGAGGGTACGTCGATTTGAACTGAGTAGTACCCCCAAAAGTTGATTAGAACGCTCTACCAACAGGAGCTAGGGCGAGGTTTTTCTAGAGAAGATGGTGAAACAAAGCAAAGCAATTATTTCATTGATTCTAGTGTAAGCAGTTCCCTTATTTGGGAAAACCTCGTTGACTGTGGTTAGTGGGTCCTGAGTTTCATTTTCTTGGATTCAGGTGCCCTGACAGTGGCCTGGGTTTTGGGTTGCTTGCCTAGCGACCGAGGCGTTAGAACCATCGCGGTGTAATGAGCTTGTCTGGCCGGGCTGCCTTCAGGACCAGCCCCGGAGAGCTCTCGCCTGTGCCCGGTGCCCCGTGCCGGCGACCCAGGTACGTGAGCTACAGAACCATCCAGTACAGTATCAGAGGGTCTAACCCTTCTAAACTGAACCTTCCGGCTGATACCACCCTCCCCCCGCCCCCACGCGCACACGCATCGTGTCGGGATCAACAACACGGTTCGCCGCATTTGCATCTATGTCAACCCCCAGGCGGACGCAGAGTTAGCGCGGGCACCAGTCAGCCTGACGAGCGACACGTTAGGGCTCACTCAGTATAAAGGCTCTGAGTTTTAATAGCTTGAAGACACTTCCAGGGGTGGGTGACTCTCCTCTGTTCTCCTGACTCTGGAAGGGGAGCCCCTGGCCAGAGCTCTGGGCCCCTCAGCAGGTGCTCATCCACAATGAGGTGTCCATTGCCACACGCCTACCGATGGACCATTTTGGAGACCCACCTTTTGTGAAGGTACCCCACGAGAGCGTGTCAAGTAGGATAGGGCGTGTATTAACTGGAGGGTTACTTTAGATTGAGTGGATAAGTCGGAGTTGAATGATTCTGTAATGAATGTAACTAAATTCAGACAGTCGCTGCTGGTCAGTTTCCGTGGTATTTCTTCAAAGCAGGTGGGGCTTTTCAGTCTACTCTTTGACTTCGCTGGCCCAGATGGCGGGTCACCCCCTGGTGTGTCCCTGACCTGAACTGGCCCGGCACAGAAGCCTGCTTTTTGTTTTTGTTTCCTTTTTTAGAGAGAGTGAGTGTGCATATGCACACGTGAAGGGGGAGGGGCAGAGGGAGAGAATCTCAACCAGGTCCCATACTCAGTGTAAAGCCGACGTGGGGCTCGATCTCACAACTCTGAGATCATGCCCTGAGCCGAAATCAAGAGATGTTTAACCAGCTGAGCCCCCACCCCGGGCACCCTAGGCATCTGCTTTAATGAGCACCCCCTGCCCCCTGGTGCCTCCCCTCTGATGCATCTTCCTGTCCTCGCTGCTCCTCCTTCCTCAGCCCTCCTGCCCGCATATTTCAGGCGCAGCAAGCAGACAGCTCTGGCTTCCGGGGTGCTTCTCAGTGCAGCAGCTGCCCTGTGGCTCCTACAAGTCCCCGGAAGCTGCAAGCTGCTGCCCCTCGTTCGTACCATGTGGGCCAGTATAATCTACAAACTTCTCAGGGTTTCCTGAGGTCACATGAGCTGATGCAGCAAAAGAAAACGCTAGCACAGTGCCCGGCATCGACGGCGTGCACCAGATGCCTGCTTGACACCAGCATCCCTGTGGCAGAGCCAGGCTTTTCCACTCCCAAAGCACAGGCCTTGAGAAGCAGACAGACCCTAGCCGGGTGGCTTCTGGTTAGTAACTGATCCCTCCGGGCCTCAGTTTGTACAGCTGTAAACTGGGCATAATGCGTTGGGAACGTGAAATTAGATAAACGCTCAGCAAGTGTCCTGAGGCTTTACACTGATTCTTTTCTCTCTCTCCGCATTCTGGTCAGGGGCCATCTGCCACTGGGGAAATCCGGCGCCTGGCCACTGACACCTGGAGGCAGCCAGTCTCTCTCTGGAAGCACATCTGGGCCTAGATTTCAGGGTGTTACCCAGAGGCAACAGCACCCAACGTCCCAATTTTACAAAGGGAAGCCTGAGAGCTGGACAGGACGGTGACCCACTCCCTAAGTTCACCCAGCAGGTCAGAGCAAGGCCTCAACTTGCTCCTTTTTCCTTATGCAGTGCTGCCAACTTCACCCCATAAGGTCTTATGACCCCTAAAGGTCACCAGGCGCTGTGTGAGGCCTGTGGACAGGGGATTCCACGTCTGCCCTCCCTGGCTGAGTGAGATGAGGGAGGGACCCCCAAAAGATACACCCACGTCCTTTGAACACATCTCTGGGAAAAGGGTTTTTGCAGATACAATTGCATTAAGAATCTCAAGCTGAGATGATCCTGAATTATCCAGGTGGGCTCCGAATCCAGTGCAAGTGTCCTTCTAAGAGCCAGAAGAGGAGAGAAGGAGCCGTGTGAGAATGGAGACAGAGACTGGAGACAGGGACCCTTGTTGTCCTGTTTTACAGGTAAGAAAGTTGAGACTCAGAGGTGAGGAGGAGATGGAATTGGGAAGGAACCTAAGTTGCCCCCCGTCTGTGCTCTTGACCTCAGTGTGGGTTCTCAAGCACAGGGACTTCTCTTTGGCCTTCTCCTGAAGCCAGCTTTTATAGACACCTTGCCCGGCCAGGCAGCTAGCTCTGGGGAAGGAACAGCAACAGTGCTAAGCAAGGAACATTCAGCCAAGCACACCCATGAATTACCTGATGGCTCCTTCATCACAGCTCTGTAAAGCGACAACTGGTATTATGACCCCATTTTACAGATGGGAAAATCGATGCTTCCAGTGCAGGCCTGTTTGGGCAGAGTCACGATCGCGAGGCAATTGGCCGGGGCGTTTACACACAGCTGGAGCGGGGCTGTCCATCTCCACGGCTCTTCTCACATCCTCCTTCTAGGCTCGTCGCGCGTGGTGTTCACGATCGGGTTTGGCTGGTTGGTGTTGGCACACTCGAATAGAAGCTCCCTGAGGTCGGGAACCTGCGCGGCCAGCGTTGCGTCTCTGTCACTGGCGAGGATGCGCTTGGTACCCGTCAGAGGGACAGCCACGGATCTTCCCCCACGAGACGCTGGCAGTCTGGGGTCCGAACGCGTCCGCGGACCCCAGCGTCTAGCGCGGACAGAGACCGAGCACCTGCACAGCCAGTGGCCTCCAAGCAGCGGTTAGAACCTAAATGTGAAGGAGACGCGGCTCGAGGGGAAGTCCTCCTGAGGCCAATAGCCCCATTTCTGGGACTGATATATGTGAGTGAAAATGGTATTTAATTGGCTAAAACCAGAGCTGTCATCACCTAATCAGAGAGCCTGAAAATAGATTTTCAGCACCTCCCACTTCTGCTCAGGAACGACGGTGCAGCCGCCCTGGGACAGCGGGGCTGTTGGAGACATCAGCAGGCGTCCGTCTGTCTGGGGAGCAGCTGGAGCCGTGGTTATTCGATCAGGGGAGTCCGCAGCCTGGAGGAAGCTCGGGGTGCTGAGGGGGCCTTCATTTCCGGTAGGCCCGACAAACCCATTTGTTTCTTTTGCTTAAATAATGGTCATCATTGTTCCCTTGGGTCCAGCACTTCATAGTCTGCAAAGCACTTTCCCATTCCCAGCGCGTCCGGGAGGGGGTCAGGTGGGATTGTCACCCAGTGTTACCGCTAAGGGGACCGAGGCTCGCGCAAGGCCATCTGGCCGTGAGCCGCCATGCCTCCTCCGGTTCCTCAGAAGGCCTTCTTCACATCACTTTCCGCTGGTAGCCACACCCTCCCTACCTGTGGGNTCGCGCAAGGCCATCTGGCCGTGAGCCGCCATGCCTCCTCCGGTTCCTCAGAAGGCCTTCTTCACATCACTTTCCGCTGGTAGCCACACCCTCCCTACCTCCCTTCCTACGCTGGTAGCTTCTGGAATTTGCCCCACACCAGTTTGGAAAATCTAATGAAGTCATCCTGGGGACCCCTTCTCACGCCCCCTCCCCCTTCTTGGTCGCCACTGGGCCTTTCCTCCTCATGCCTGGCTCTCTTGGACTCTAGAAGTCCGCCTCGTGTGTCAGGCCCTCTGCTGGTGTAACACCAGCCCTCTGCCTGGTCTGCATCCCAGCCCTCATCCCCGTGAAGCTCAGCTCAGGAATCACCCTGTCCAGAAAGCTCCCTAGACCCTCCTGGACTGGTGGGGTGACCGTCCTCTGCCCTCCTTTGGCCACCCATTCTAGAACCTTCTCCCGAGGCTGGAGGTGGAAGTAGACCACACTTTGACAGAGATTGAGGGGGCTACGTGGAACTGGGTGGCATACACAGCGGGTTTCACGGAAGACAACAGAATGAAGGGGTGGAGGGCAGAGGGGCGNGGCTACGTGGAACTGGGTGGCATACACAGCGGGTTTCACGGAAGACAACAGAATGAAGGGGTGGAGGGCAGAGGGGCGGGCAGGGCTAGCAACGGAGGGGAGCTGTTACTACAGCCGGCTCTGAGGGGACAGGGCAGGGAGTAGCTCAAGAGGGCCTGCCGGTGGCCTTGACCAGAGGCCACCCAGCAGGGAGTGAGCATGCATAGTAAAAAGTAACCCCCCCTTCTGCCTCTGGTCTCCTACCCCCTTCTCCCACCGGCCAGACCCAGCAGAGAGCCAGAGGACGAGGAGCCTGGGTGAGGGGCTCCACACGGTCAGCCTCATGGGCGCCAAGAAGGGTGGGAAATGTCCAGCCCTCGGGCTTCAAGTTGAGCAGAAAGGCCCACACTGGCCCCATCAAACGAATCACCACCAGGGGTGGTTGGGGTTTCAAAATTCAGATTCTCGGGCCCCGTCCCCACCTCAGATATTCTGAGTAGAGCTGTGGTGTGTCTCCAGAATCGGCTTTTTAAAAATCAGTGATTTTTCAAAGGCAATGAGAGCACTTCAAGAACATTGTCTCTGGCAGCCTTTTGCTCGGGTTGCTGGGAGGCCTGAGGTCCAGTCGCATCCCAGTTTCACCGTGTGGCTCCCGGCCAGTCACTTCCACATTCTGGGCCAAGCTGCACAGATGCGATGCTGNCGCTGGGAGGCCTGAGGTCCGGTCGCATCCCAGTTTCACCGTGTGGCTCCCAGCCAGTCACTTCCACATTCTGGGCCAAGCTGCACAGATGCTGCTGAGTTGCCAGCCATGCAGCCAGCCTGTTGGCTCTGCCCTAAGTCCCAGGGCCAGTTGAGGGACNTGCTGGGAGGCCTGAGGTCCAGTCGCATCCCAGTTTCACCGTGTGGCTCCCGGCCAGTCACTTCCACATTCTGGGCCAAGCTGCACAGATGCGATGCTGCTGAGTTGCCAGCCATGCAGCCAGCCTGTTGGCTCTGCCCTAAGTCCCAGGGCCAGTTGAGGGACGACGGGGGCTGCCGGGGAGGTGACGGTCCATGCCCCAGCTCCCGACATTCCCCAGCCCGTTGAAGTTGACAAACGCTGACAGAGGAGGTAACAAAGGTGCATGGCTGCCCTCTGCGTTTGTCGGTCTACGAGTGGTATGTCCTCCTGAGCGAATGGAGGTCTCTGATGCTGGGAACCCAAGACAGATGCGGGGAGGCTGGAGGGGGGACAGGTTTATATGGATTCATGAGGCCTCCACACCCCACCAGTCAGGCCTCCACGGCCAAAAGGGGTAGGTGGGGTGATGAGCCACTGTCCATAATCCTTGGGGAGCCTTGCCTGGCTCCTCTGGACCTCTTACTTTGGTTGGGGGCACCAGGTATGACCTCCAGGAGGAAAGATGTAGTCTGTTGCCTAAGGTGACTGTGTTCTCAAGAGGCCTCCGTGCCCCACTTCCTATGCAAGCCCCATGAGGCCAGCCGGAGAGAAGCACTCTCGCTGCCCTTGTAGGCCATGGGCTCTTGGACTGGAGCGCAGGGCTGGCCTGCTCGCTCTTTCTTTCTCCCTTCCTCCCTCCTGCCCTTCCTTCCTTCCTTCCTTCCTTCCTTCCTTCCTTCCTTCCTTCCTTCCTTCCTTCCTTCCTTCCTTCCCAGATTTTATTTATTTTAGAGAGAGTGTGAGCAGGGGGAGGGGCAAACGGAGAGGGAAGGAATCTCAAGCAGACTAGGCCCTGAGCTCGGGGCCCGATGCAAGGCTCGATCTCACAACTTGGAGATCATGACCTCAGCCGAAACCAAGAGTCAGACGCTCAACCTCACCCAGGCACCCCTGGACTGCTCTTTCTGCCAAATGCGGTCACTGGGGTTCATTAATCTTTTATCCTGAATGCCTGGCTCAAGCCTGGCACCTAGTAGGGCGTCAAGGTGTGTTTGGCAAATAGACAAACACAAGATCTGCCTGGACTTCCCTTGTGCACTGCCAGCC